>NC_135762.1:30598407-30605907 GCF_052425735.1 Oculina patagonica
TGAAAACATTGTCATATGCTATCTTAAAAAGGTATGTCTTAAATTAACTTAGATTTCAAAATAGTAACAGTCGGACTCAATCGTATGTCAAAAGGCAATGCGTAATTTTACTTGTGCACTAATATCA
Source organism: Oculina patagonica (assembly GCF_052425735.1). Classification (NCBI taxonomy): domain Eukaryota; kingdom Metazoa; phylum Cnidaria; class Anthozoa; order Scleractinia; family Oculinidae; genus Oculina; species Oculina patagonica. The sequence continues at coordinate 30,598,535 of NC_135762.1, forward strand.
CAATAATAATTTTAAAGTAGAGGATGGGAGACCTGACATACCTAGGTGAGGCAGCATTTGAAATTAGCTGTTTAAAATTCTCCACCCCGGGTTAGCCTGTGTACAGCCGTCCCGCTCCCCTAAAAAAAAACGGGGAGGGAACGTCTGTGTTTTGGCGATGTTAGTCGTGTTCCAGTATCCTGCTGTTATCGATTTAAATTTCACATAAACTATTATATCGGATATAATCCGGATGACCAATTTGAATCATGCAGTTCCAAATATTAAACACAATAAACACAGGAGATAAAACATCATCAAGCTCAAGAAACAAAGCGCTAGATCAATAAAATGCAAGAAGCATAACGTTTACAGCACAAAATCTAATAACATTGTAATAACCAACCTTCTTTGTTCTCCAAGTAAAGCTACAATAGTTTTCGGCAAAGCCTGCGCAGACACTGTCATTCGTACAATACATTGTGCAACAGTATTAGTAAACGGCCGGGCCCGGAATCACAATTAGTAAATCCAAGAAGTCATTCACCTTCACGGATAAATTTCAAAGCTTGTCCTTCCAAGCCAAACATTTTAAATCGAAATGAGCCAAAACAAACCGCACTAACGTGAGATGTGGCAAATTTTAGAGGTTTTAAACTTCAGCGCAGAGATTTTCGAGACCACAGTCTTCACCAAACTACGGCTCTTTCCAACTTGTCCTGGTTTATAGGTAATACTGCATATCATTCATTAATTATAATGTGCCCTTCAGAAATAAGTGAGAAGCAAAAGACTGTAAGAAATAGTTTGGAACGCCAAAAACGATCGCCTGCATAAATTAAAGGCAATTACAGTATGAATAGTTTTTGTGTAAGGGCCAATCAGATCATTTTCCACACATTCCAGGAAAACCTACCCCGCCGCGGAACACGATTAAGGTAGCCAAAACACAGACGTTCCCTCCCTGATTTTTGGCTGTACACCATGCCATAGAAAATATGCTGACTAATTTCACTGGGGCAAAAGATCACAGTGCACGATGGGAAGGTTGAGTTGAATACCGTCGAATATACAATGGCTTTTTGTATTCTGATTGGCTGAATTCTTTATAGCATGGTATAGAGGGAATTAATGCACCTATCAATGTTAGCTGCTGGCGGGGGGGGGGGGGGGGGGATTGTGGTCGAGCATAGGCAAGGGATTTGGCAGTAATTATTTTCCTCGAAGTGGGGACTTATGACCATGCATTTTTTACAACATTTTATTGAAGTTTAGTGACTCTTTTGAACTTTCACTAATGCTCTGGGGTTGGGCATTTGAACAGAAAATCTCAGCTACGTTCAGATGCCTCCCCCTCCTGCAGCTTAACATTGATAGGTGCATAATTGAGGCCCTGCTGGGGTAAATTCAGACAGGCCACATGGCCTAAAAAGAAGCAAAAGAATTCATAGAAATTATGAAATCACGACAAAAGACAACTTTTCTTGCCAAAATTTCAACAGCAATACTAAGGCGATGTAAAGTATGATTAAACAGTGAGGGATTTAAAATTCTGACAGGCGATACAGGACCGTTCACCACCACCCCACCCCCGTAGGATCTCATAACTGTTGTCAAATCGCTCACTCACCTATTCCCACGTCAGTTTTCTGTGAGGAGCAGGCATGAGAAATGTCTTCCATCTACAAAGTTCAAAACTCCAACTGCAATCGCTTCGTCGTCAACGGAAGTCAAGACAGTCTTTCTATTGAAATTTGATGTTATTTCTGCATCGTTCAGGATAAACTGTCCATCTGTGTGTCAACTTGAAAGGTTGCTCCTGAATAACTCAACGACTCCGGCGACGGGAACGTTCGGTGGATATGTTAAGTTCTTCTCCTCTCACAGCTGGTAGACAACAGTTGATTCTTCTGAATTGAGAGGTTTTATGCCTCAAAAATTAACAGATTTTGAACCAAGCCGGAAGCTCGATGAAACATTGACTGAACAGCATGAAACAGCCCTAAACTTCTCAGCAAAAACTCTTATAAACGGGTCTCTAGATAATAAACATTAACTTTGAGAGATTTTCTCCAGTCGCTGGGACGGCTTTGTCACTAATCGTCACTAGTTACAGCACAAATTTCGCTCCCCACAGATATAATTCTTCGACGCTGGCAGTTCTGGCGACGAACGCTTTGTCGTGCCTGCAATATGATCGCGGAAATTGATCGCGGGACAATGGGAGTTGCCGCAAACCGTATGATTGGCTTGTCACGCAGTATATATGTAACACACGTGCTTCTAAATACGCTTTCCGTGACTGATTTACATGTAAGTGCCCCCACTCAGTCGAAATAAGCCTCACCCGGTAATAATTAATCCAAATATGCTGGTGAATTATTTTATAGCACTGTTGGCTTTTATTCCCTTGTTGAATCAAAAGTGATCAGTTCTATTTATTGGCGTGTTATATCAACTTTTCGTTGACTTTATAAATTTCTACCTTACAATTAGCGACCACGTCTTGATGTGAGTTAATATATAAATTTACGCAAGTAAAATTAATAAAATAGAGAACACGTACATACCGCTAGGCTGGAAAAATTTTGAGGCAGGGAGGGGGCTGGGAGGGGGACTCCCTCTAGTGGCCCACACTAGAGGGAGTCCCATACTTCAATTGTACACCTTTGAAGTATGGAAAATTACGGGACTTTATAGGGAAAAATGTTTCACGTTTTAAGAGGAAAACATGGGTGGAAAGCTCACTTTTGGCCCGTCCAGTGCTAAGCCGATTTTGACCCAGAAATTGGAATCACCCGGCTCCCAAATCAAACGCCAAAGAAACTAAAAGGGTGATCCTTTTTCTCTTGTCAATCAATCGAGAATCCATTCAAAATACAAGTTAAAATCAGCTCTTTGAAGCGATCCGTTTACCGATTTTACTTGGATTTTGAATCTCGATTTATTAACACGAGAAGAAGGATCACCCTTTTAGTTTCTCTGGGGATAAATTTTGATCACTATTATTGCAAGGGAAACGAAATTTAGTTCGAGTTAGCAGGGAATTTCGAATTATCTGAGTTAGAGTTAACCGAGTATTTAAAATGACTGAAAATTGGGGTCAAATCCAAGGGAAATGGGACCTGGTTCGAGTTACGGAGGGGTTCGAGTAATCCGAGTTGGAGTGATTTTGGAATGTTTATAGCATGCAACTATTCTAGAGTGCAGTTTTAGAACGTAATAATTGATTTTGGTATATACTAAAACAATGGATAGCGTTTCTGGCGCGCGCTGATTGGCTACTCAAACTCCGGATATCCTTTGCTATTCACCTCCGAGCAACGCTGGCGAGAAAATTGCAATCTTTGACGGGAATAAACTAATCGAGTCAAAAATCATCCTTTTTGGCTATATTATGTCACTTTAAACAACTATTCACCTCAGTGTCGGTGGTTAGTGGTGAATATTTACCACTAGCCAGCTCCACTTCGATAAAGAGTTGTTAATTAGAACGAGGCAAAGAGGCTTAAACAGCAAAATGTTGACTTTGGAACGTACATAGTTGTTGTAAACAAAAGGTCTGTTTTATAGTGTTATTTAAGAGTTCTTTCAATAAGTGTCCTTTGCATTATGTTGATACTACAGCATTCCTCCCCTTGGCAGCATTAAGGTATACTAGTTTTACTCATAGGCAAGTAATGCGTGCAGAGAGCTAGAATAGTTATAATTATAGGAATGCAAGGCATGCAGAGTTGGAATAATGTTTTTAACCACCACTAAGAGAAAACCACCTGTTACAAGGCAATAAATGATTTCCTTCCATCTACAGGGCAAGGCTGATTCTTTTCACAAGCAGTTCTTCGTAACACCGTATAATAGACCAACCCAACTACTTGTGCTTTGTCGACTGCTTATTAGACAATGTATTTACTCATTTGACAGTGAGAACAGCCTGTCTGTCTGTCTATGACTTCTCAGTAAAATTATTCATATGTGGAGTCAGTGATTGTCCAGTAGAATTCAGACACCAAATGAAATTGAAACAGGTTCAATAGTAGCTTGTGTCCTCTTCGTTTCCGTCAGTGAATATCTGTTTGCAGCAAAAGACCTTGTAACATTTGGCCGTCTATTTCTTTTAAAACATCGAATAGGAGCAACTTGAAACTTCTTGTCGAAATCTGGGACAGCGAAATGAGTAAATCACAGGATTTGCTGCTGAACCGGCCATTGCAAGTAAGGTAGAAAATAACTCGAACTTCCAGGAATTTTCGTTTTTCACAAATTGTGTTACGATAAGCCTTCCGAATGTAGGAGTCCATGTAACTATGAATATTACAGTAACAATAATAAAAAGTTTTGTCAATTTGCGTCGCGACTGTAAAAGAGCAAGATTTGTCGCTCTGTTGGCTTCCGTGTTGAGCCACACGTGATAAATAACCCGCGAATAACAGAAAATCATCACAGCACTCGGTAAAATAAGACCAAATGTGAAGACAACAAATATGTAAATTGTGCTAAGAGTTTCAAGCCAAACAGGCTCCCCATCTGTTACGTTCATCATAGCGTTTTCCTTGGCGTATGCTCTACGTAGAGCGGCGATAGGATATCCCGGCGCGCTCAAAACGCCAGCGAGGATCCATATTGCGAGAAGAACTTTGCACATTAGCGATTTTACCGCTCTTGTCAAGTGCACAAAAGGGCTTCAGAATCGCAAAATACCTCTCAACCGCCAGAGCAACTAACATGAAAATGGAAGCCAAAGCATGGAAAATGAATTCAGCGAACGAATAAGCAGACTGAACAGACTAGTTTGAGAGTAGGAAAATGTCGACGAAAGTAAGAACGGCGACCGCCAAATCCGACGAAGCGAGGTTGGCGAGAAGGTATGTGTTAGCATTGTGCAATTTCTTGTTTTTCTTTATAACCATAATGACGAGAACGTTGCCATAACATTGCAAATGAGAATTGCAATGGAAACACCAGTTATGACTGAAACAAAGAAATCCATTTTCAAGCAGAAGAATTTTTGCGCTACCCTGGGAGACCGTCTGCTTTGCCAACAACGAATTAACAAGGGCGTGCTAAAGAACTGAAGCTCGCAAACTCTCCCACTTCTTATGGCAGAAAATGAAAGGTTGTGAACTATATGTACTGATCATTACGTGTAAAACTTAACAGTTTTATTTATTAAGGTAAGAGTTATTGTATTAGCGAGAGATACCCTGGTTAAGCTGAGTAAACCTACATAGTGCGTCACTTAAATGATAACCTTTTATTTCAGTTTTGATTGGTTTACTAATATCAACATGCTTTCCATGTAAATAGGCCGGTGACCAAAGCACACAGATAGAACTAACGAACGTCAAGGACATTGCATTTTAACAAAAGGATCTATTTTTATGAGGATGGGTTATTGAAACCAGTCACGTAGTTATTTTTACATAGAAAGACTGGGAAAGAGTACTGTTGAGTTGAGAATATATTGATAAAATAAATGTGAACTGATAAAATTTGGACGGCTTTTACCAAATGCTAAAGAAGATGAAAAATAAAATACTGAGCTTACGCCACTGATTTGTAATTATTTAAATTGAACTCTATTGAAAACTTGCCACGCAAATTTATATGTTAAAATATGTGACAAGAAAAAGTTAAACTTTTTGTTCCACGCCGAGGAGAGGTTGCGAACAAACGACTTTCAAAGAAGTAGAAATTCAACGAAGGAAAAGTGGAAAAACGTCTTTTATAATGTTCAACATAATGTTTACTAAGAGGCAAAATGTTTAAAAAAAGTGAAAAGGCTATAATATATACAAATAAAAACCGAACGTTTTCGAGTAAAAAGTCATCACCAGGGTTAATGTGTTTGTCGCGTAGTATTGGTATTTAAATGTTAAGTCACTCCCATAGGGAACAGATTGATTGAATGAGCCAGCAGCTTTTTGATTAGCTCTGGCTTTCTTAAAGCGATATACAATGCCTCCAGGATTTTGTGTTTTCGCCAATTGTGTTGCCCGGTGATCATATTCCATGTGAATTTTATTATGTGATTATATTCCATTTAAATACAAAACTACGCTGCAAACACATTAACCATGATGATCACTTTTTAGTCGAAAAAATTTATGTTTTGGTTCTCTTGGGGCATGAAGGACAAATATTGATCCATTCAATTTCAAATGTATTTCAGCCAACCACTCTCCAACCCATTTTAATCAATACTACCTTGACTGAAACAGAACACTTTTCATTGAGCAGATCAAGTCCAACGATTTTATTTGCATAAATTAATAGTCTTCTAACTTTTTTTAAAATGTCCTTTATAATAACAAGTTACATACAAAAAGATTTTTCTTTATAATTATAAGCTTCTAGACATTTTAGCAGATTTACAGTAGTCTGGTAAAACTAACTGATGTTTGAGTCGGAGTGCGTGTCTTTTTTTCTAAAAATTGACAATTTCGCTACAAATGGTTTTGTTCTGATGGTCATGGTTAATAATGAAATTGGCATGAAATTAGCAAAACCAAAGTAGTTCCCAAGTAATCAAATGTTTCTTTAGCCAGCTGAGAAATCACAACCTTACAAGAAGCGGCTGAACAACAAGCTTTTTACATTTTCATATGGTGTATCCTTCAGTTCTAGTTTTCGCTATTCTTTCCTGCTGACTGACAAGATGACAATTTTATCTCCCTTTATAGTTAGCATAGAGCGATTTAGATTGAGTGTCGTAAAACTTAAAATTCACAGTAATCACTCTAGCCAATTACAAAGGACATAGATTATTCAGTGTACCAATTAAATCGTGAAGCAAATACATGTAGCCGGCGATTGGTTTTTCTTCTGATTGGTAGTAATCAATCAGTAACCAATTAGTAAGCGTAGTAATGCAAAACCAAAGCAAACGAGAATTACTTTCGACACTCAAGCGAAAATCGCTCTAAAAAGACAATGCCTCATCTGATATATCTGCAACTTTTGAAAAGATTAAGATCACTTCCCCCAAAAGTAAAGGATAATACAGATAAAATCGCAAATCTGAGACGCAATAACAACATTTCATCTGATCATACGAGGCGCCTACCGTGAAGCTTGCTTTCTGTTTGATATCGTTACAGTATATGTACAGAGTCTGGTGATAGTAAAATCTTGTGACACCATAAGCCAATAGGTGTAGGGTGAAGCTATTGTACCGTAAGGATAGGACGCAATGTTCTCTTTATTTTCTCGCTAAGCTTCGCTAAACTTATAAAGACGGAAAGTTGTTTATATTTCCTGCCTAAAGCTTGTCTTAACTTTGATACATGTAGACTGCAACATTGAATGAATGAATGAATGTCTTGAATGAATGAATAAATGAACTAACGAATGGATCGATGAATGGAGGATACCTTTATACAAGTGTCTATCAC
>NC_135762.1:30608407-31088407 GCF_052425735.1 Oculina patagonica
TGCCCTGCTGCAGGTCACCCAAGTCACGCTGTACAGCAGCTAAGTTATATTTAGTACGTGCAACATCAACATGATAGGGTCCGAACTTTCTCAGTCTTATTTCCAGAGCACAATCGAAATTCTCCCTGGCCTGTTGCAGGTCACCCAAGGCACGCTGTACAACACCTAAGTTATTGTACGTAAGTGCAACGTCAACATGGTCGGGTCCAAGCTTTCTCAGCCTTATGTCTAGAGCTCGTTCGTAATTCTCCTTGGCCTGTTGCAGGTCACCCAAGTCACGCTGCACAGTTCCTAAGTTACTGTGCGTGCGCGCAACGTCAACATGGTCGGGTCCAAGCTTTCTCAGCTGTATGTCTAAAGCACGTTCGTGAAGCTCCTTAGCCTGCTGCAGTTCACCCAACACACGCAGCACAGCTCCCAAGTTATTGTACGTACGTGCAACATCAACATGGTCGGGTCCAAGCTTTTTAAGCTGAATTTGTAAAGCACGTTCACACTGATCCTTGGCCTGCTTCAGTTCACCCAAGTCACGCTGTACCTTACCTAAGTTAAAGTACGTACGCGCAACGTTAACATGGTCGGGTCCAAGCTTCTTAAGCTGAATTTGCAAAGCATGTTCATAATGCTCCTTGGCTTGCTGCAGGTCACCCAAGTCATGCTGTACCTTACCTAAGTTAAAGTACGTACGCGCAACATTAATACGGTCGGGTCCAAGCTTCTTAAGCTGAATTTGTAAAGCATGTTCATAATGCTCCTTGGCTTGCTTCAGGTCACCCAAGCCACGCTGTACCTTACCTAAGTTAAAGTACGTACGCGCAACATCAGCATGGTCGGGTCCAAGCTTTTTCAGCCTAATGTCTAGAGCTCGTTCATAATGCTCCTTGGCCTGCTGCAGGTCTCCTCTGTCGTGCTTTACAGTACCCAAACCGGTGTCAGTACTCCCAACATCAACATGCTTGACTCCAAGTTTCGGTAGTTTCTCCTCAGCAAAAGCTTTTAAATCACAAAAATACGCATCAATTTGTATACTCACTACGCTAGTAAGGTAGTCAGAGGTCCAATGACTAAAATCAACCAATCAGATCGCTACATTGCCGGTCCAATATTTTTCAAGTATAGACCGATTGCACAAATGGCGCCCAATAACAATACTAAGAAAATGTTAGCCTCGATAAGAAAATGGTTGCGAGGCTAAGGTTTTCTAACGTATTGTTTTAAAAATTCTGCGCCATTATGCAATCGTTCTGTTGGGCCGCATATTCATTTATACATTGCTCACAAAAGTAAAAATAAACTTCCCTCGCATAGAAAACCATTTCATACTTTTCATTGGTTTGAATGGGAAATTCGGGGAATACTTTTCCGGCCGAAACACCTGGTGGGTCTTTGGTCAGAATCTCCTTCTTTTTTATCATTTCTGCTTTCTGCTTATTTCTATAAAAAAATTCTCAGTCGTGTAATAAATCTCTTATTAACTGCGCTGCGCGCTTCTTGCTCTGCACATGGTTTAGTTTTAGTTTTGTTGGTGACCAGACCCAAACCTCCAATCGGCCATATTTCCAGTCACGCAATGTTTAAAAGCTATAAATCAGTTCCTAATGGAAGCTTTACTGAAAATTTTGGTCTTAACTAAAAATGATTTGTGTAAAATGTTCAGTTGTTAAAAGTTTGACTCAAGGAAAGACTAAATATTCGTGCTTTTGAACAAAAATATTTTAAGCGGACTAAATTACGTCCGTGTTATGGAATGTGTTGACGTTGTAATTTTCACATTCACAAGGCATTGAATAAGATCGGCGAGGTTTCAAGTCACGCAATGTTCAAAAGCTATAAAACACCTACTAATGAAAACTTTACGAATCCTTTGTTCTTTACTTAGCATGTTTTGTGTGAAATAATCGATTTTTAAGCGAAATGTATTTTTCTTGTTGTGTCATACGAGACAAACATGCCCAGACTTGTAAGGTTTACATCATTAAGGGGAACTCTCACTCCGCTAAAAAGAGCTTAAGCGTTTTTCTCAAATCTGATTAACTTCTTTGCTTAAATATTCCTTCCTTGGAACGAGCAATTCAGTGTTTAACGTTGTCCGCTACAGGATTGTAACATTTATGTATAAAAGATAAATAATTAATTGTAGATGGAACTAGTCAACCGTGAAATGTCACACAAGGTGTTTTCTTAATTACCACTTTAATTGTCATTCACAACATTTTTTAACGCGGGTGAGGGGGATGGGGGGGAGGGTGCATTTTTTTATTCCCCCACATGGCTCTCCTAGGGTGGTCACGTGACCAGCACGGATTTAAGCCCTAAGAGCTTCTTGTTAACCAAGCTTACTCGAGAACGTACTGAGACAATATCGACCCTTGGTCTCTTCTGTGCGGACCACGCCATATCGTCCAAACCTCAGGCAGATATGCTCGCGATTGGTTAATAAGATGTATATATCACGTTGGGCCGATATTTTCGCAGTACTACCCAAGTTACGCGGCAGGTTAATAATGAACAACTATTCACTTCATTGTTGGTAGCGACACTGAGGTGAATAGTTGTTTAAGTATATACTAAAACAATGAGATAATATAACCTAAAAAGGATAACTTTAAACTCGATTATTCCTGTCAACGATAACACTTTTCGCACGGGAGTTGCTCAGAGGTAAAAAGAAAAGGATATCCCATGTTTGAGTAGCCAATCAGCGCGCGCTGACAACGCTATCCACTGTTTTAGTATATACTAAGATGTATATATCACATATTTAAGGTGGCTTACTACAGTTTTGAGGGGGTAAAAGGGCAATGTTCAGAAATGTTTTATCTATCTCTTATTACTGTTTGCTATAGCAAACATCATATGCGACATTTTAACAACAAAATGCCAATAAACTTGCTAATAAACAGCCAAAATAAATGACCGAGTGCACTGGGCACTAGTAGTTTCAATGGCGTTTTTCTTAAAATCTACCAGGAATTACCAACTGACATTGTTTAAATATTCATGCAAAATAAAATAAAAATCTCGTAAGACTGATTTTTTGCAAAATAGGAAAATGTGATATTCTCCTATTTCGAAAATAGCTCAAAATCTGTCTTACAGATTTCGAAAGACCATAGAATACTCTGACTGATATGTAAAACTTATGTCATAGTTTTATGACTAGCTAGTGAATTAAAAAAAACGCTATGTCTTGAATGACCAGATTCACTGTTTTAGTGTAAGAGATCAGATCCTCAGGCACCGATATTATGCTGATACAGTCAACTCTCTCTTAACGGATACCTCTATAAGACGGACACCTCCATAAGACGGACACCTAGTGATGGTCCCTGCGGTTTTTCAGTCATTTTGCTGTAATTAAACTCCCTATAAGACGGACACCTCTCTAAGACGGACAACGGACACTTTGAAACCGTCAACGGACACTTTAGAAGTGCTTTTTGTAAGTGGATCGACACAAAGCAAAGCTAGTCAGCGCCTTAAGAATACCCAAACTTACTCAACAAAAACAATCCGCTATAACGAACTACTTCCCTGCTGAAGTGAAAGGGCACCAAAGAGGTCGTTTTCTACTTACAGTATTACTTTTGTAGAGGTTCTTTAAAACTTTTTCTCCAACAAGCAAATACGGTCCTTTAATGATTTTAGTCTTTTTCCAGTTTGCAAAGAGTACAGTTTAGTTTTTAGACTAGAAACCGTAATATTTACTTGAACAAGATAATACATATAGACATGTCACTGTTTGCAACATGTACGTACCGCTTACTTTTCAGAGGCAGTATCAATTGTAAGGAACAAACGAGTCATGCAATTTTCTAATATTATTTTGTCCCAGTTTGTAGGTTTTGCTAAAGTATGCAGCTTCAAACAGAATTAAAACAGACATGTATTCACTGTGCATAGCCATCCAGCTTTATTATCTCAAAATTACTGGTGTCACGTTACCTCGACTCTCTACAAGCCGGACACTTCTCTAAGACGGACAGTTGGGGTCGGTCCCGAAGGTGTCCGTCTTAGAGAGAGTTGACTGTAATCACATAGCGGCCCCTTGAAATGTTCATTTCACAACATTCTCCACCTTGCTATTAGTTTGGCAAAGTGTTTCTTACCTGTCGGCTCTTCGCGTTCCTCTAACTCGTGTTCTCTCGATTCCACATCTCCTCGTCGCTCAACCTGTTCATCATCAGCACTTGCTTCAACTGAAAAAAGAAAATGATTGATTTATTTTAGAGTTAAGTATCCAGGCGAATGACAGACCTCTCCTCAGGCGTTTCGCTATTTTGCCGAGGAAAACGGACAACGACCGGGAATCGTGAGCGACTGGTAACGAGTGCAAAATGCGAGGTACCATAAGAAGACGAAAGAGAAGAGACTTCCTTTTGCCTTCCCTTCCTCTCTTGCACGCCTATTTTTCCTTGTCATAAACCTTCCTTGACGAACTTTAAGTGACGGGAGCATTTTCAGTCAACATTAATACAAACCCATGTCGGTCACAAGCAAATGAAACGAAAGTAATTTGAATGCGTTACAACATGGATGGTCAGCGGATTTACAAAATGTTTACAGGACGGAACGAGTGAATCTGCCTTCAGCTACGTACTCCTGTATTCTGCAAAAGAGTCGTAAAAAGCTTAGACTCTGCTAAAAGCTAACGGCCAGAGTCCAAATCGCTTACTCAAATGATGATTTTTTTCAAGCGTGAACTACGCTATTTATATTACTATCTGTTGTGAGCTGTTAACGATCATTCTTTCTGACGGTTAGTGAAATGTGAGGACCAAAGATGTCTGTTCTTAAGCGGGCGCAATCGCCTCGTATGCTACTTTAGAAACGGCAATTTGACAGGTCAGACAGTATATCTCTTCCTCACTGACTTGCTGACTCACTACATACCAATCGCGGCGGTTAAGAAGTATTTTTCAGTTTAAGAAAAATGAAACCAAACCCTGAGACTGTGCAGAACGGACTAAAATCACCTTTAATTGAAGAACATTAGAAGCTGTTTCATATGGGGTGTAAAAATTATCAAAAGGATTTTCTCATGCTTTGAATGTACCTTTGTGTTTGACATTTTCACTAAGATTTTAAAAGACCATAGAATACTCTGACTGATCTGTAAAACTCATGCCAGAGTATCATTAAGCGCATTATTAAAGAAACCTTGCCATTTACAGTGAAGTTATAAAAGGCCGGATTCACTGCATTAGTCTAAGAGATCACAGAGAGGCACAGATATTATGCTGTCATAGCAACAACTTGAAATGTTTATTTTACAAAATTCTCCACCTTGCTACCAATTTGGACAAATGACTCATACCTGTCGATGTCGGCTCTTCAAGTTCCTCTGACTCGTGTTCTCTCGATTCCAAGTCTCCTCGTAGCCCAACCTGTCCATCATCAGCACTTGCTTCAACTAAAAAAAGGAACACGATTGACTTAATTTGGAGCTGGTGGCTTATACTACGCAAGTAACTTGGTTTCTGAGGACAACGGACAACAACCGTGAAGCGCGAGTGACTGGTGACGAGCGCGAAGTGCGAGGGACCATGGGAAGGAGAAAGAAGAGAAGAGACTTCCTTTCGCTTTCCTAGCCTGCGAGGCAGCTGGCGGTTTTAACTAGGGTTAACGCGCGGGCGAGCAAGCGGCGAACCCCCTGGGGCGAAGCCGTACAATCACTTTCCCTTCCTTCCTTCGGCGCCCATTTTTTTCGCAATACATGTATGAAGACAGCGGCATCTGGGAACAAGGCAGTGGAGAATGAAATGTGCCGGAGATGGGCCTAAACACAGTTCAGAATTTCCAAAATGGCTGATTGTACTGTTTGTAGGTCATGTGCTTTAGTCTTAGAGATCACAGAGAGGCACAGATGTTATGCTGACATTATGCGCACAATCGCTTCCCCTTCCTCCCTTCAGCGCCCATTTTTTTCGCAAAATGAAGACAGCGGCATCTGGGAATGAGGCATTGGAGAATGAAATGTGTCGGAGATGGGCCTAAACAATTCCCAAAATGGCTGATTGTGTTTTGTAGGTCATGTGCTAACTGCACCCATGGCTTTTGCGTTCAATATTATAAATGTGGCCCAGATTTAAGCAATGTTTAACTTAAAGATGAGAGGAACTGTCAGTAATGCTGATGTAGAGATAATCCACTGAGTCACTCATTCCTCCTAATTCTTTGCAATTTCTGTAGACAGAATACGGGATTGGATTTCTGAAGAACAAAAGGACAACATATCGAAACATAGGCTATTGCATAAATATGAGCGCTAAGGACGAGTATGTTAAATGGAAAACGTACCTGGAATTTCCATTAAAGACAATTTGCATGCCGAGTAGTCCTCCTCCAATATAGTTGTTGTTAGCGTTATGGTCTCCATATCAAGCTCGTCCTTAACCTTCTCTGTTACGAGGCACTCCTCGGCTACTGCATTTAGGTGATCAGAGCAATAATCATCCCACAGCCGTTCAAGAATTTTCAGGGTACGGCACGTGACACTTATTTTTATGCTGCTAAGATGATAGTTAACATCCACTAGGTGAAGATGTCCTGTTAAGTGCACATGAAGGTCATATAGTCCTTCTTGTGAAGATAGATCAAATTTTCCCATTGCCTCAATAGCCTTCTCTCGCATATACCTGTTCACCTTTTCTCTTGCTTCTTGAGTATCTTGCTCTTCTGCGTTTTTCCTAATAGCACTAGCACAGCTTATCTTAAAAGACAAACCTCCTAAAACAACAGCAAAAACTAGTAAACCCCGGGGGGGGGGGGGGTACTCAAAAAAGTTTTATACGGGGAGGCTCCGCCCCAAGTTCTAACCCCTTACCCTTTTATACCATTTTTGACAGAAATTGTATCCCTTTCGTATACCTTTAACTGAAAAAAGGTTCCCCTTTCATATACCTAAGAGACATCGCGTGTACTTAAAATAGGACGTTTTCTTGTAATTTTTATGTGGCGCTTAATAAATTAAAATAATACAGCCATAAATTGCGTCTGTTCGAAATATTTTAATAAAAGCCCCTTTTAAATAGCCAAATGTCAGATTTCCATACCCTTTCATATACTTAAACTCGTGAAATCCCTACCCTTTTATATACCTGAAGCCTGAAAAAGGTACCCCTTTCGGGCGGAGCCTCCCCGTATAGGCCATTATAGGGAGTACCCCCCCCCCCCCGGTAGTAAACCTGGATAGGGGACCTTTCATTTTTATGGGGTGAGTGGGGGCTGGTGCATGAGATTTATAAGGGAGGGAGGCATGCCAAAAATAAAACTTCAAAAGTGATGAGCTGGCCAAAAAAAATTGAACAAAACATTTTAAAAATAAAAAGATTATCAACTACATACACAAACAGCTTAAGAAAGAGAATAATAAGAAAACATGGAGCAATTGTCAAGTAAGTAACAATTTAGTTAAACTGGAATTTCATTTAATATAATTTAGACAAAAACCATAACACACAAATTCTCAGCTGTTACATACATACCTCGTTCAGGATTTGGTTGTGACATTTTCCGTTTAAGACCACTTCTTTCTTTACTTGATTCTTTTTTATCTTTGCTTGAAGCTCCAATCTCACATGTAGCTGCAGTAGCAACAGGGTTTTTTCCTGTCTCTTTTTCTTCTGGTACTGGGCCAGCAGGAAGCTGAATGGCAAACTTTCCTTTAAAGATACACAACAATAACAAAAAGAAATGCATTAGAGGGAGCCAGGGGCAATGGATTTAAGTATACAAGGTTAAAATTGAAATACTTGTAATTCTTCTCTTACTCTGTGTTAGTCAAAAGACGTCAAAGCTGAATCAGGAAAACCATCAAGGTTTGACTCAAAAGAAAAAAACGGAAACATGAATGATACACACATGCAGTCATAAATACTGAGAAAAAAAGTTCAAAGCTCTGAGCACATTCCAAATGAAGTTGATGACTAATCATGATCAATGGCTTAAATCATATCAGTCAGTGACATCGATGGCAAATCAATGACTAAAATGTTGTGATTAATCCTTGATTTATGACCGATTTTATCCATTGATTGTAAATACTCATTGATTTGCTACATCTGGTGAAATATAATGGGACTTAAAACAGTAGGGATGGAGAGGGGGCGTGTTGGTTCGCCTCTTACCTTTACATACTTGTGGGAGAAAAGATCGAAGCACTGTGAGAGTAACGTGTCCTGCCCAAGAACATGCACAAGACACCTGGCTTTTGTCAGTGCTTGAACTCAGATGGCGTGATGTGAAGTTTAGTACTTCAATCATTAATAATAAAATACCCAGAGGACACCCATATGAAAGGGGCGTGGCATGGAGGCTTGTTGGAAAATTTGAATTTGAATAAGGAGATCCATCTGGGTGTGGCTCAAGCTTGCTTACCCCTAAAAGATACAATGTTTCATGCCTGATTGGTCTAGAAGGCCAAGACAGTATGATAGTATTTTTATTTCTCCATGTGCAATGCTAAACAAGACCTTGATGGCTTAAACATAATGGCGTTCTGTCCTGATCACCCTAAGTGAGACCTTGATTTAAACCTCAAAGTGAGACGATGATTCCACCTGTCCCTTTCATATGGAAGTCCCCTCCCCCAGAGAAAATAATTACCATGAATGTGACAAAACTGCTCTGCCAAGTCTTGGCGCTGTACAAGTTTATGTGTTAGTGCATTGCACAAAGCCTGATATGTCGCAGCAGAACCTTTTTCTTGTTTCCAATGTTTTAACATGTGATATCCCCTTTCAGAAAGTTGTTCATGAGCTTGATGTATTTCTTGAAGCTTTGAATCATTGATGTCTAGCCGACGCCCAAGTTTTTTCCAGTCTCCTGCAATTTTTTGACCCATTTCTTCTAGTTCCTCATCCATGGGTGTGCATTGTTTTACTACAGAGAGAAATGATATTGTAGTTAAGGTGGCTTATCACAATACTTTATTTAAGGCACAGCTCATAGCTTCTCCAGTAAAATGTACTATATTTGGACCTTCTATACCACTTTATTTATGCTGTAGGGGTATAATATGCCTTTTGATAAGCCCGGGGTGGGGGGGGGGGGGGGTACTCCCTATTATGGCCTATATGGAGAGGCTCCGCCTGAAAGGGGTACCTTTTTCAGGCTTCAGGTATATAAAAGGGTAGAAATTTTACAAATTTAGGTATACGAAAGGGTATGGAAATCTGTCGTTTAGGTTTTTGAAAGGGCCTTTAATTAAAATATTTCGAACAAATACGATTTATGGCTGTATTATTTCAATTTATTAAGCGCTACTTGAAAATGACAAGAAAACGTCATGTTTTAAGTCCATATCATGACTTTCAGGTATATGAAAGGGGTGCCATTTTTTATTATATATGAATTAAAGGGGTACAATTTCTGGCAAAATGGTATATAAAAGGGTAAGGGGTAAGAGCTTGGGGCGGAGCCTCCCTGTACAAAACCTTTTTAGGTACCCCCCCCCCCCAGGTTGATGATCGAGGTCCCATTTTTTACCTTCTACGTCTCACAGATATTTTGGTCTTTTGGTCAGATAGATTCACTGAATGGGGAAAATTATTTCAAATTTATATCTTTCTGCTTATCTAAATCAGGTCATTTTGAAATGTGCAAAAATAAATAGCAGATAATGTAGTATTGTGAAGAAGATTTAAAAATAAAAACATCCTCTTTACTTCCAGTGTGGGATGGAGAGTATACAATAATTGTTCAGCTCTTAAAGGACCCTAGTCAGCCTCTGCCATTTTTCGATGCCATTGAAATTATGGAGATTGTATAGTGAAACGAAATCTTATTCCATCGCTGTTTATTGTGTAACTGGAAGTCTGTTAACTACCTTTAACATTTCCACAGTGATCTCTTTCGTTTAGATATACCCCATGTAAAATACAATACCGAAACTCTTGTGTGTAAACAAAAACAAAGGTGTGGGTGACTGGGGTCCTTTAAGTCTAAGATGGGTGGCAACTTTGACCTTCTTTCAGTTGATATGAGATGGGGTTAACGCATTTCTACCCTGCTGGAGCACCCCACCCCAACTCTCTAAGTAGCCCCTACCTCCCAGTTCAGTGCCAGCTTAAATTCATGAAAAAATATGGCACAGTCTCTGAATCCTTTTAATAGAATTTTTGAATAGAGAAAGTACAAATGTTGCGTTTTGTCAATCTGTGATTCCAGAAAACATCCATACCCTACCATCTTCGGAAACCAAGGGACATGCAGTTGGTCAGGGCAACACGAAGTAAACTGAGCAGGAAAATGGGTGCGAATGGACATTTACAAGAACAAGCAAAAGAGCCCCTGGGCACTCTTACTGACTAACACGACCGGGTCGATCCACAACCCCTTAAAATGCTTGTCTCTGATTAGGCACAAAAATATTTTTGTGCCCAATTGGAATATCCAGCATATATCACACTACTTTTGTGACCTTCTTATACAAAGGTGTTGACCGGAAAACTCAGTTGCTCGACTGTTTGCAATTCTTAAAAGATCGAGTTTTGGTGAAGTGGGGACCCATAACACCAAAGAAATCTTGAAAATTAGCATGTTGGCCAGCGGCAAGATTTCCCAATAGTCCCATGCATTTTTAATATGCATGCATTTTGTTTATTGTAAACAACAGACAGAACAATAGAGATCCTTTGGGACTGAAGCACTTTGTTTAAGTCATTTCTTTGTTTGACTTACACTTACTTTATACTTACCGGTAAATAAAATTGTAGGAAATTTTAATTACAAAAAGTAGCTTGTCTAGAAGTAACGACACATAACCAGACAAACTACAAAATGTTTGCCAAAGCTTGTCCAGACGGGTAAAAGCCTCTAGTATAAAAACAGGCAATAAAGTGCAGTCAACTCCCAATAACACTGACCTTCATGGGAAATTGGAAAAGGTTCAAGTTATGGGGAGTTCGAGTTATCGGGAGTGAGAACTAATGACCAGAAATAAGGAAAAAACGGTGTTTACTGTTTTTCTATTCATTACAATAAATAGTGTACGTTTTAAACAAATTCAATTAGAGTAAAGAGAAGCCAAGTGAAAATGGAACGATACATTTCTAAATCACTGTATAAATCTGAACATAACTTGAAGTGAAACAAAACAAAGCAAAGCAACAGGAGAAGTCCGGGAACTTCAAAGAGAACAATGTCGGGCTACTGGCTGGAGGGGTGGGGGAGGGGATACTCGTGCAGGTATGTTTTGGGTGGGCATGTGCTGCTCCGGGGTCTCCAAAGAAGCACCCCGTTTTAGAAAGAATTTGCATCCAAAATGATACCCTGTTTTAGAAACAGTTGAATTTTTTAACAACCCGATTTGGCTGCTGATATATATAATTTGAAACTTTTTAACCCGTTCTAGAAATTGTCTCTAAAATGGATACCCCGTTCTAGATAGGGAGCCCAAAATCACTACCCCGTTGGGCGTCACACACCTGTCTAGGTATTTTAGGGAAGTACCCCCCGGCTACTGCTACAGAGTTCATGCGATTTACTTTTTCGAGAAATTTAGTCAGTTAATAATTACGCCCTGCCGCTTCTCAACAAATCTATTACTATCGATTATCCTTGAAGTTTTCTAAGGTTGAATTTGAAAAAAATCGGTATCAACCTCCACAAACATACTGAACGTCCGTAGCATGTCAATGGCTTGGCAAAGTTCATGTTTTGTAGGGCATTTCAGCGGCGGCTCCGAATTGTGTACATTTTTATTTCAAAACATATATTCAATGTTTTGGACTATAGTATACTGTTTCTTTTGACTTGTCATGCATTGACAGATATTAAGCATAAAATTATATAGAAAATGACCTAAAGGGAAAGGAAAATTGCTTTGACTTTGCGGGAGGTTCGAGATATAAAAACAGGGTTCGAGTTAACAAGGGTAAATTACAGTAAATGTATGAAGGAAATCCAGGGGAAATTGATTTTGGTTGGAGTTAGCGTAAGGTTCGAGGGTTTGAGTTATCGGGATTCGACTGTACGTTCATTTTTTTCTTCTTGCAGACAAAATTAACTTGTCTTATGGATGACTTAATATATAACCCTACTTGATTATGAAATGCTTCTACTCTTCTAACCAATGACACTTGTCAAAGTTATAGGCTGGAGAGGGGAGACCAGACATAGAAGGGTAATTTAAGGTTAGCTGAGTGGTTGGTATGTCCATAAAAACGATCAAAACAAGTCACTACCACTGGCGGATAATTGCTGTCAATCCCCAGCCTATGCCCGAGTTCCTCCCCCCACAGGCGGCCCAAGCGAACGTGACCCTTACCTTCGAGTGGTGTTGTGTTATAAATATGCGATTTATAAGGGTTTGTATGGGAACTCAACGATTTTGTTTCAAAAGGAATAATATGTAATGTTCTAGCTGCTAATAAAATCGACTAACCTTATTGCCTTGTTGTATTCTTTGTTGTTCGCCCGCTTCTCAGGCCATTTTGAAGCGTTTTCGGTGAGTAAGCGCTGGCTAGTGGTGTTCCACTATAAACGAAGTGAAGGCTGGAGACCTCTGAGCGAACCCTCACCGCGTTAAAGCTAATAAGGGAATTTGGAACCTAGCGCGAATCGTACAGTTAGAACATTAACCTGCAGTCATTAACTTGCAGTCTAAATGGTAGCAATTCGGGGATTTTGCATTGACTTGTTTAGAATTTATTAGCTTTCGCGTGGTGAGGGTTCGCTCAGAGGTCTCCAGCCTTCACTTCGTTTATAGTGGAACACCACCAGCCAGCGCTAACTCGCTGAAAACGCTTCAAAATGGCCGGAGAAGCGGGCGAACAACAAAGAATACAACAAGGCAATAAGGTTAGTCGATTTTATTAGCAGAACATTACATATTATTCCTTTTGAAACAAAATCGTTGAGTTCCCATACAAATTCTTATAAATCGCATCTTGGTAACACAACACCGCTCGTAAGGTAAGGGTCACGTTCGGTTATACTTTATGAATAATTCACATAGTGCGCTTGGGCCGCCTGTGCTCCCCCCCAACCCCCCTCCTACTTACTTGATGCAGGCAGTTGCCTGTGAGAAGCAGTCACATCAGAAATTTCTGCCATCCATCAAGTTCAAAACTCCAACTGCAATTGCTTCATCGTCAACGGAAGTCAAGATGATAGCTCCATGAGACTTGCGGTTGGAAGAACCATATTTAATACTTTAATACAGGAAATGCTGTGCTAGTTCGCGTGTCAACTTGGAAGGTTACACAAGAAATAACTCTTTGCTGCTGTCGTCAACAACATCATGGAAATGCACTTTAAATGCTTCTGACTTAAGATGTAACAGGACGCCTGGGTTTACCGCTCTTGAATCAAGAAGAATTACTACTATCAAAGCCGGAAGATCGATCAACCTTGAAAACACCTCCAAACGTCTTAGCAACGGGAATATCCAATATTCAATATTCCAATATTTTCTCGCTGGAAGGGCTCTGTCACTGAATCTTCGCTACCAACAGCACAAATTTCGCTCCACACAGATGACAACCCAAAAGTTCGACTCAACTTGATCGTGATTCTTTAGATCCCTTGATCCCAGACGCTATTTCTTGCCTGCAATGATTCGCGGGACAATGGGAGGTGCCGGAAACCATATGACTGACGTGTCACGCAATGTAAGACACGAACTCACGCACATCCGTGACTGATTTGCAACACAACCTCGTCACCTGGGTTTTCTACGCCACTGTTTTCGTTCAAATCCGAATCCGCATTACTTGAAAACTTTGTGTGGTATAGTTTCACTCCAACGGACAGTAGATGGTATTTCTTATGCCAATTTTGTAAGAAGTTTTGTTTCATTGCTTGTTTTTGTGACAATTAGCCAACAAACGGACGAAGATAGGCCTTTCTCGATTATGCTAGTAAAACTGGCATTTAATGCTACTAGAAATTCTCGCATAAAGCCAAAAAAATGCTAAAATAATGCCTGATTTCCTTAAAAAATGCCACTTGAATTCCAAAAAAATGCTTTGTTTTATTTCAAACAAAACGTACAAACTCTCACATTATATGCTCATGTCAACAACAGGTGATACTTAATAATTGTTTGTTTATAAAAAAAAAAATATAAAAAAAATTATTAGCGGAGCTCAAAAGGCGCCGAAGGCGCCTTGTGCGGAGCCCCATAGGCAGGCAAATGGTATCCTATCGAACCGAGAAATTTTGGTTGTCGCGTACGATAGTACGTACGCACGGATTAGGCCTGGGAACGAGCTAGGCTCCGGTGGCAACCCGCGTCTTTTGGCGGGAAAAATCATTACTAATAGACATGATTGGACGTCTTTGTTATGTCAAATTGACAGCTGTCAAAACAAGGTTTCCGCTGACCAGTATCACATGATCATATCGCGGGCTCAGATGTAGAACACATCGAGGTTGAATGTTTTTTTAAAGTTGACCGCTGATCAAGTGACATTTTACCATTGAATCGCGGGCACAAATACTTTTCTGTGTGGAATTACATGAAGCGGGAAGTGAAATTGGGGAGGTCCGCTGGTTGCTGTTCGCACGGCTAAATAAAATTTCCACCCGATTCACTCGATGAGCACTGGGTAACAACCGTGAAAATGATACCAAAATTACCGGCTAACAGCCGCTGTCGTACGTACTATAGTACGACTTTATGCCAAAGAAAATGGCTGCCGATTATCGGCTGCACATGTAGTATCGGTAGATGTAGTTAAAACAACCACAGCGAAGTTGTTATGGAGCATATTTTTCCCAGGCGAAGAAAAGGTTTTAGGGCAGAAGTTAAAGTGAGATTTTCACGATGGTGCTTCGACAAACAGGACAGAACAGCTGAGCTGCAGTGTTGGTTCTGACGCCGATGAAGCAGTTGATGATGATGAAGCAGTTGAAGGAGTTGATGATGATTTGTCGAATGCTCTTGCATGAGCTAATGTCGAATATTCAGTTGACAGTGATGAGTCAGAAACCTCTACCTCCCATCACCATCAGAGGTTATGCACCTATCAATGTTAAGCCCGAGGGGGGGGGGGTCGGGCTAACCACGGGATTTTGATCGTGAGGTAGGTCCCCAGGGTGGGGATTTTGATCGTACCTGATGGCCCCAGGGTAGGGATTTTGGTCATATATAGAAGGTTTGTAGGACATCTGACCACCTTTCATGGGGATTTTGACCAATTATTTTGTCCCGGGGGTGGGGAATTTGACATTTTTTTATAGAAAATGTCAAAATCCCCACCCCTTGCCCGACCCCCCCCCTCGGGCTTAACATTGATAGGTGCATTATACAAAGAGCCGAAGATGTTTGGTCAAAGTTGCGCGAGCTCGCGTGTTCTAGCCACAACATTCGAAATTTTATAGGGCTCGTGGTTTGAGAAAAAATGCAATTTCTGCGATTCAAAATCTGGTGTTTGTCTATGCCTGGATTGTGGTCCAACAATCAGTTTGAGTGAGACTTGTGCAATCTCAAGGTAGAGCAAATACAACCTTTTCCACCGGTTTGAAATTTTAAAGGGTAACGACATCTCAGAACCTGTACTCAGTCGACTACAGTGTGAGGAACTATTCCAACTAAAAAGTATAAATCAGCATGAATCAGTGATATTAGTCTATAAAATTATGCTAAGACTGCTTTAATACAGCGACCAACAAGACCGATTATCCATGACTAATCTTATTTAGCAGAGTTTAGTCATTATGTACAGAATTCAGCAGTCCTTCATTCGTTGTGATACAGTAAAAACCCGCGTATAAGAACCTAGACTTTTCCAACTTAGCCTAAATATGTTCTTATAGAAATTGTATTTAGTGGGATTTTAGGCTACTTAGGTTCTTAAACAGGTTCTTAATTTGATTAGTGCATTTATAGCCATCAGCACAGAGAACTACTACAGGGCATATGTGATATGGGATATAAATATTGCTGTATTAAATAATTATCTAGAATACAGTTTAGATGATAACCATACAGTAAATTTATCTTTCCAAAGTACTAGCATGCATGTCTAGACTAAAAGTTTTTTGTACTTTCATATGTGCTTTCATTTTTGTAAAATAAGAACCTACTGAAAGTTTTAGGCTTAATATGTTCTTATGAAAAGGGGGTTTAAAATGAAAATTTTAGCCTAACAGGTTCTTAAATTTTAGGTTCTTATACGCGGGTTTTTACTGTACAGCTGTACAGGCTTTTTTCAATTTTCATGCACGTGCATGCAAGAGCAAGCTTAAATTTGGTTGATAAGACATTTATTACACCACTGAAAAAGATTTTTGTACTTCCAAGCTAACAGGAAAAGGATAATAAATAACAGTATTATAACTGCGAGGACCCACCCAGAGGTTGAGTTGGGCAAGCACTACTAATATTTTTTTCTATCTAACTGTAAACTACGTACAGTAGAACCCCAGTAACTCCAACTCGGATAACTCGAAAACCCCACTAACTCGAACAAACTTCCATTTCCCTTGGATTTGGACACCTTTCAGTCTTATTCAATCTACCCCGATAACTCGAAACCCCGCTTACTTGAACTGTGTTTCGTTTCCCTTCAGAGTTTGAGTTACTGTTTCGGGTTCTACTGTATTGACATTACCCGCCTTCTATTAGGTAATTGTGCAATCTGATTGGCTACACAGGTGCCGTCTATACAAACGGTCAATAAATCAGTCTTATCAATATTCTTTGTTTAATATAACAGTCAGTGGGTTATGCTAAAACATCTCCCTCTTGGTTTCTATAGAGTTTGATAGTTGACTAGGGGCTTCGCCGCTCGCCAGCTATCAGCCGATAGAAAACTTTAGCTCATCTTCTAATTAACAATTAAACAGCAAGCTCAAGGTTCCTACCGTCTTTTAACCTGAAATCATGAGCCATCTTATTGTTTTAGCAAAACACAGTGGCCAGTCTATAAACACATATTGATGATAATATCGCAAGAGTTGATATTTTGAGGATTTGGTAATAAATTTCATTGAAAAACTGTGGATTTGTTGTAACTTTATTATTACTGTAATATTTAGAGATTCTCCTCTCCTCTCCTCTCCTCTCCTCTCCTCTCCTCTCCTCTCCTCTCCTCTCCTCTCCTCTCCTCTCCTCTCCTCCCCTGCCCTCCCCACCCCACCCCACCCCACCCCACCCCATTTTTAATCAATTTTAGAAATTAAGCACCTGTTTCCAAATTTTAGGCTAAATAGGTTCTTATAAGGGACGGACCATAATTTTTTTTGGAGGGGGGGGGGATGAAAAATATTGAAAAAAATTGTTTGCAGGGCCTGGAAAGACAATATAAATTGTTTGCAAAAACGATATGTATAATAAAAAATAGTAAGAATTTCGAAAAAAAATGTTTGCAGAGGTGCATAAACTAAAAAAAAAAGTTTGCAGACGAAAATTTTTCATCCCCCCCTCCCAAGAAAATAATGGTCCGTCCCTAAAAATGGGGTCTGATTTGCAAATTTTTAGCAGGTTCTAACTCGCGGTTTTTTACTGTAGTGCTTTTTTTCAGTCTGCCCGAAGTGTTACTGTTTTAAGTGTTGAACTTGTGAGAAAGCTTCTCGTGAAATCTTTGTTAAGTATTGTGATTGGAAACATTCGCTTCCATTTCATCGAGATTAGGTGCCAAATTTTACTATGATTGAAATGACCGAAACTGGCGGATCTAGCCCCCTCCCCTCCCGGCACCTTATTTTTAGGCCAAACTAAGGGCCGAGAAAAAATATTTTCCAGTCTTGATGATGGACCCTACCCCACACTTAGCTGTAGGTCTAGATCCGCCACTGGACTTGAATCGAAGATGCGGGTTAGGTGCCAAATTTCACTAACTCTATAATTTGGACAAAACTGCAATGATGTTACGGAAAATGGCCGAAACAGAAGACTACTTCTCTTTCCATACAGTGAGAAAAAAAGGTCCCAAACTTCACTAACAATTCTACCAATCTAAAGTGATTCCATACTACAGCGGATAAAGGTAATTCAACTAGATGCAGCTTAGGTCCCAGATTTCACTACGATTCTACGAAAACTACAGTGTCTTTATGGCAAATGAACGAAAAGGCGAACTAGCTTGTACCAGTTTAATTTAAAGATCAGGGGCGTATCTAGCCTATAGGCCCGTAGGCCCGGGCCTACAAATTGTTTAGCACTTCCGTATTTTTCAAACTGTGCAGTCAGAGAGCAATTGATCATGAGGCTGAAGCACTTTCAAGATGAAACAGGAAGCAATATGCAATAAAAATGTTGCTACCTCTCCTTTTACGCCAGCTTATCCCGGGTTCGATTCTGTAGCATAAAATGGCTGAAGTATTTTTCTAAACTTCGTATTTTGATTTTGCTTATAGAAGGCACTTTATAACTTGGGTTTGGATACGGTTGATAAGCCAAATACCGATCTTTTGTACATTGTCATTTCGAACCATCCTCACTTAGCTACAGTTGCCCTTTTTGAGAGTTGTTATTTGACCATGACTCATCCAACAAAAAGTGACCATTCAGATATACCCATGTTTTACCTATTATTGTTGGATGGCAATGGATTTCACTGCGTGCAGTGTGTTTCATGAACGTAGCCACATGAAATATATAATGGTCGTAACCCGGGGGGGGGGGGGGTACTCCCTATAATGGCCTATACGGGGAGGCTCCGCCCGAAAGGGGTACCTTTTTCAGGCTTCAGGTATATGAAAGGGTAGGGATTTCACGAGTTTAAGTATATGAAAGGGTATGAAAATCTGTCATTTGGCTATTTAAAAGGGTCTTTAATTAAAATATTTCGAGCAGACGCAATTTATGTCTGTATTATTTAAATTTATTAAGAGCTACATAAAAATGACAAGAAAACGTCCTATTTTAAGTCCACGCCATGTCTCTTATGTATATGAAAGGGGTACCTTTTTTCAGTCAAAGGTATACGAAAGGGGTACAATTTCTGTCAAAAATGGTATATAAAAGGGTAAGGGGTTAGAACTTGGGGCGGAGCCTCCCCGTATAAAACGTTTTTGAGTACCCCCCCCCCCCCGGGGGTCGTAACAAGTCTGCCTTCAACGTGTTTAGGCGATACATATATTGGTGACATCCATAAATTAGTGAATATGCCCCACAGAATCTCCCGTTCCTTTTATGTATGAGTGAGGTATCAAAATACAGTTGAACACCGGTAACTCGAACTCTGAAGGGAAACGAAAAACAGTTCGAGTTAGCAGGGCCGGGTTTTCGAGTTAACCGACTAAAAATGACTGAAAAGTGGGTCTAAGGAAAATAAACATTAGTTCAAGTTAGCGGGGTTGTTCGAGTTATCCGAGTTCGAATTCAAGTTACCGAGGTTCTACTGTATGTCCATCGTGCCATAACGAAATTGACACACCCGTAACGAAATTAGCACATGCCAGAATTACTGCAGAAAAGTTATAATTTGTAAATATTTCCTGATTTAACGGATTAAATTGTTCAAACGGTAAACAAGCAGACATTGCTTCTATGAAAAAAGGTCCTGCTTATAATTATTTTGCGCTGAAGATTAACGCGGTTATTGAATTGTTGACTCTCGATATATATATTCTTAAGTTTTGTTGCCGTGTCAGTGTACATAACGTAGCAAATCAACCCCCACAAGTCAAACACAGCGTCGATCGTCGCCATCCCCGATGGTTCTTTAATTTATATCTATTTCTTAAAGTATTATTGTTCTGGACAAAGTTAATTATATTCATTCATGGATTTTACCGACTAGTTTCTTCTTAAAATTGTGCAAAAGCTGTCTTTTTCTGTCCTTTTTAGACGTCGGTCTAGTAGTCAGGCTTAGCACACGATTTCGTTATAGCAATAAATTACCGTATTTCTCGTCAGTGTTAACAATTGTGTGTAAGGGCGTTCATATTTGTCAAAGGTTATTTTTCAAGGCGAATTAATTCCTGCTAGAAGATATAATAATAGCTATCTACCGTGTGTTAGCTAACCATGTGAAGTCTTTCTAGATATTTATAACGAAATTAGCACAAAATGTCCTGGTGTCGCACTGTGACACCGGGATTCAATTTTCTTTTTAGTTCATTGCAACTGAAAAAAGAAAAAAAACAGCACGTAATGTGCGTAGCATATCTGCAAACTGAATTTCCGAATTGCATCTGAATTAAAAGATTCGGATCAATTAAGAACAACAACAACCATTTTATTTTGCCAAATTAAACAGAGAAAAAATTACAGCATAACATAAATTAACTAAAATAGGCAAAAAAACTACCCAGAATAGAAATAAACTAAACGAGCTGAGTAGTTACAAAAAAGGAATTTAATTGCTTGACAAGGTTGTAATAAAAGAAGACAGAAATAAACTAAGACAAGTAATGCCGGAGTAATTAAGTACTACGCAAAAAAAAAAAAATAAGTACAATGTAACTAAGTATGTATAAATCGTAATTTAGAAAAGTAGGAAAAAAAACAGTACCAGTTAATGTTTGAACTAAAACTTGTTCATATTAGTTTGATACGAGCGAAAAGAAAATTAAAATACTAAGCCAGCATTAACCATAAGTACTTACATAATGCTTTTTCATAGTTTGCTGGGGAATGCTAACTCTCTTAGTGTTTTTGACAAGGAGCGGGTAGCAGCCTGTAGCAGAGTTTAAACGCTTTATCTCTGGATATCAATTTTCTTCCTCCTGGGGTCAACTCAAAAAAATCGTTTACAAGTACTGAAGTAACAACAATAGTTATGATGACGCTGACGACGACTATGATCATGGTTGTTTTACGCATATGACATTATGCACGCATTCTATTTCGGGTGCGGAACCTTATCGGGCTGGGAACCAGACCCCTAGACAAGCCACAGAGCGCGGGATCCACGAACTTTATTATACACTACTCTTTTCCTCCTCTCAAATGTACTTAAACGAAAATGGCTCACAAGACTTCTAATGTGTTATTTATGCTCTTTTTGTCATTTGTATTGTGAGTTGACCTACAGGCTCATCAGAACACAACAAGATTCATGGGTATAATGATTTTTGGCAATAGAGCACACTGAGGTATAAAATCGAATTAAAGTTAAGATTTATTACTTCTACACAAAAGCTGATTCACTTCAGAGACTAATTATTACCGGCTCAGCATAATTTAACTGTTTAAAATTAACTTATAGCTACTTATATTGTTTCAGTTTATTTTTATATACTGTAAATTCAGGCAAAAAGTACCGACTGCCTAATTTTCAATATTCAAAATAAAAAAAATGGAAAAATAATGCCAAACTGTATCTATAATGCAAAAGGTACATGCACATGAAACTACACTGTATACAAATTCTTATCTCGACCTCGACTTGAGTCTTTGTCAAACTAGTGTCAGTATGACAGCCCGTAGTATACGATGGGGCATCAAGTGACACAATAGAGCCTTAAAAACGTTTGCTTAAAGATAAATGTCTTTTATTCTTAGAATTAGGTAGGGATATTCTATCTTAAATTGAAATAGCCACAGATTCTTCAAGTTTGAAAAATCACTTTGCACTCATGGCCAGCCGGTACAAATTCACCCGCCCGTAGTATACGATGGGGCATCAAGTGACACAGTACAGTCTTAAAAACGTTTGCTTAAAGGTTAAAATGTCTTTTATTCTTAGAATTAGGTAGAAAACGTGTGTCTTAAAGCGAAATAGCCACAGATTTGTCAAGTTTGAAAATTCACTTTGCACTCATGGCCAGCCGGTACAAATTCACCCGCCCGTAGTATACGATGGGGCATCAAGTGACACAGTACAGTCTTAAAAACGTTTGCTTAAAGGTTAAAATGTCTTTTATTCTTAGAATTAGGTAGGGATATTCTATCTTAAATTGAAATAGCCACAGATTCTTCAAGTTTGAAAATTCACTTTGCACTCATGGCCAGTCGGTACAAATTCACCCGTCCGTAGTATACGGTGGGGCATCAAGTGACACAGTACAGCCTTAAAAACGTTTGCTTTAAGGTTAAAATGTCTTTTATTCTTAGAATTAGGTAGAAAACTTGTGTCTTAAAGCGGAATAGCCACAGATTTTTCAAGTTTGAAAATTCACTTTGCACTCATGGCCAGCCGGTACAAATTCACCCGCCCGTAGTATACGATGGGGCATCAAGTGACACAGTACAGTCTTAAAAACGTTTGCTTAAAGGTTAAAATGTCTTTTATTCTTAGAATTAGGTAGGGATATTCTATCTTAAATTGAAATAGCCACAGATTCTTCAAGTTTGAAAATTCACTTTGCACTCATGGCCAGCCGGTACAAATTCACCCGCCCGTAGTATACGGTGGGGCATCAAGTGACACAGTACAGCCTTAAAAACGTTTGCTTTAAGGTTAAAATGTCTTTTATTCTTAGAATTAGGTAGAAAACTTGTGTCTTAAAGCGGAATAGCCACAGATTTTTCAAGTTTGAAAATTCACTTTGCACTCATGGCCAGCCGGTACAAATTCACCCGCCCGTAGTATACGATGGGGCATCAAGTGACACAGTACAGTCTTAAAAACGTTTGCTTAAAGGTTAAAATGTCTTTTATTCTAAGAATTAGGTTGGGATATTATTTCTTAAATTGAAATAGCCACAGATTTTTCAAGTTTGAAAATTCACTTTTCACTCGTGGCCAGCCGATACAAATTCACCCGTCCGTAGTATACGATGGGTCTTTAAGTGACACAGCTCAGCCTTGAAAACGTTGTTTTAGAGGCAAAAACGTCTTTTAATTTTAGAAATAGGAAGGGATCTTCTGTCTCAAATTGAAAAAGCCACAGATTTTTCAACTTTGAAAATTCATTTTGTACTCATGGCTGGCCGGTACAAAGTCACCCGTCCGTAGTATACGATGGGACATCGAGGGACACAGTACTGGCTTAAAAACGTTGTCTTAGATGCTAAAATATATTTTATTTTTTAAATTATGAAGGGGTCTTCTGTCTCAAATTGAAACAGCCACAGATTTTTCAAGTTTGAAAATTCACTTTGCACTCATGGCCAGCCGGTACAAATTCACCCGTCCGTAGTATACGATGGGGCATCAAGTGACACAATATAGCCTTAAAAACGTTTGCTTAAAGGTTAAAATGAGTTTTATTCTTATAATAAGGTAGGGATCTTATATCTTAAATTGAAATAGCCACAGACTTTTCAAGTTTGAAAATTCACTTTGCACTCATGGCCAGCCGGTACAAATTCACCCGTCCGTAGTATACGATGGGGCATCAAGTGACACAATATAGCCTTAAAAACGTTTGCTTAAAGGTTAAAATGAGTTTTATTCTTATAATAAGGTAGGGATCTTATATCTTAAATTGAAATAGCCACATATTTTTCAAGTTTGAAAATTCACTTTGCACTCATGGCCAGCCGGTACAAATTCACCCGTCCGTAGTATACGATGGGGCATCAAGTGACACAGTACAGCCTTAAAAAACGTTTGCTTAAAGGTTAAAATGAGTTTTATTCTTATAATAAGGTAGGGATCTTATATCTTAAATTGAAATAGCCACAAATTTTTCAAGTTTGAAAATTCACTTTTCACTCATGGCCAGCCGGTACAAATTCACCCGTCCGTAGTATACGATGGGGTATCAAGTGACACAATATAGCCTTAAAAACGTTTACTTTAAGGTTAAAATGTCTTCTATTCTTAGAATTAGGTAGCAATCTTGTGTCTTATGCGAAATAGCCACAGATTTGTCAAGTTTAAATTCACCCGTCCGTACGACGTTGTAAAAGATGAGGCATCAAGTGACACAATACAGCCTGATAAACGTTGTCTTAGAGGCTAAAATGTATTCAATTTCTAAAATTAGGTAGGGATCTGCTTTCTAAAAGCAAAATAGCCACTGATGATTTGTCACGTTTAAAAAGTCTCTTTTCACTCGTGGTCAGCCGGCCATATTGGTTTGTTCCGTTGTGCAATGGGTTATGGGTATTGTACTATAGTATACGATGGACGGCTGTTAGCCGCGTACGACGGTGCATTTTCAGCGGCTAACAGCCATAGGGGTCGAGTGAATCGGGTGAAATTTCATGATACGCTTATTTGAACTATCATTTGAACTTATGGCCATTCTGGTTTCTACCTAAACTTTCGTGAAACGGCAAGGTTTATTAAATAACAGCAGAATTTTGAATATGGTTCAGAGTTAAAAGTCAGGAAACAAACTCACAACATGCCGATTTACCAAGCGTACGAATGAGTTCACCGAGAGGGATCCGCGGATCCGCGATTATAAAGCACACGACAGTTTATTACCGATAAATTATTTCTGGATGTATTCCTCGTTTATCCCGGGATAGCAGCCAAAGAAAACAGATTGTGAGCGATCGAAATGGACGTAAATCTTCCAAGCTACTTGTTGAGTTTAAAGCAAAGACGATCAAAGACAAAATCCCGTTACGAAAACAAGGTAAGCTAAGCTTATTATTGATGTTCCTTTTTTAACAGATTAGAAAAGTTTTTGTTATTTAGATAACAAGCTTTCCATCTAATAGCACTCGTTCGTGTAACCTGTATGTCAGAACAAGGGCATACAACCTTATTGAAATTCGTTTTGTCTTAAACACGAGTTGTATTCAAAGCAGACAGCTTCTACTGCGATAAATTTGTTTATCCTGCAATTGAATCACCGAAGTAGGAGGAAGACAGCACGCAGCAAATTTCCGGTTACACTACAAGATCAAAATTTACAAGTGTATTTGCAAATTTGTAAGAATGTGTTCGAGTCAGACACAATAGGGGACATTGCTTAGCCTTAGCGAAATATAGTTTTCTCAATGACCTATACAGTATGTGGTCCTTGGTCCGTGAGGTCCTTGGTCCGCGACTTTTTCGAATATGATTTAATATTTCCTCGATATCTAAACTTCGGCAAAAAATGAATGTTTCCAATGATTCTTTGACTATTCTTCTTTGGTATGTTAAATTTTCAGCTTTTTTACTGTCAGTTACGATGCGAAATTCACGCTTGTCAACAGACAGGTAAATTTGCCTTTCTTGAAATTTCAACTTTTCGCGAGTCCGTGAATTACATGGTCGCGTTTACCAAGCTAGTGCATAGATAAAACGCAACGGGATAACGTGTTTTTTTGGAGAACAGGTTAATATATCAATAGATTTCAGAATCTGCGAAGAAATTTGCTGCAGAGTTGCAAATTTTCGGTTTAGCGACTAATGAAAGTTATAAACAATTTTCGCATATGGGTCCTTGGTCCGTGACTTTTGACTGTGAATTAAAAAAGTGTTCTAAAACAACGATCATTCAGAAAAATATTAAGTACTGGGTGCACGCATTGGTGCTACGGCATTTATCCTCGCTTCAAATGTTTCAAAATTAAATTGGAGAGTTATAAAGAGAAGAAATTAAGACGCGGGTTTCGTTGGAGACTTCGGTCTGAAAGAAATCTGAAGAATATACTGGTTGTTTTATACTCGCGCCTAACAACGACTTCCAGCAAGACTGAAGCTTAAAAATGTCAAAAATAGAAAAGAATAACTTAAATATTGCTAAAACATTGCAACTTTTTTGAAAATTATTGCGATTTACAGTAATTTTCACTTTGTTTACGTGACTCGCGGATAAAGGACCACAACCGCGGACCAAGGGCCAGCGAACACGATCACCTTTTTTCGAATTACAAGAAAAATACTTCATAAGGAAAGTTGCCACTCTGGAATTAACTCGAGAATCATAAAAGCTATCTTCAGGGAAAATTTCAGCCGATAATGTTTTGATTCAGGTAAGATATTCAAGTTTATCACTTTTATTCGCGGACCAAGGACCACATACTGTACTATTTTTTACTCAGAACTTTGCTTAGTTTTCCTTATTTTAGTGAGTGAAAATGTTTTGTGAAAGTTTTGTATTTATACATGTAATCTGATAACAGCCGTTCTGGGAATAAATTGATAATTTTATTCATATTTTTCCAGGCATAGACAATCGATAAACCAATAATCGATAACAATCCATAGCAATCAATATCAATCTTTGTATTGTTTTACTTAATACTAACGCCATCTAATATCTTTAAGGTAATTCCCTAGAAATAGAACTGCTCATAGATTTCCAACTAAACTTTGCCAGTTGTTTGTTTACCTTAAGGGAAGTTAAATTTTGAATTAAAAAAGGGGGGTCACCGTATTCGTTTAGGAGCAGGAAGACCTTGTATTTACCATATAATTCCTTATATTTCCTTTATATTTTTTTTGTGAATACTGCTGAAAGTGCATCTTTTCGGTGATAATGTATTATTCTGCCATAGAAATTGATCTGGTTTTTTTTTATAGAAAGAATTTGATCGCTACTTTCGAACTAACAGAAAAAATGATCTAGGTCACCGAACTCGTTTACGAGAAAATGATGATTTCTCTCTCGCGCGAGCCAAGCCGCATAGAAAAAAGCCACCATTTTGTTTATCTGCGCGTGCTTATTACGCGTAAAATTCTGCGCAGTAAGCAAGGATGCGCAATGTAATACTAGGGAATCACCTTAAAATGAATATACATTTACACCTCCAGGGGCTCCTTGGTATAAGTGATTGTTATTGATTACTGTCGATTGCTACTACCAAAACAGGTAGAACGCGAATTCAAAAACATTCGTAACGGTTGTTTTTGGCGCCAAACGGCAACGATCTGTGTCACGTGGCTGTGCTTGTCAAATCAAAAAAAGGTGAACGTACATGTTGTGGTTTAATTTTATCTTTGGTTTAAAATTTTTCAAACCAGTTTGATTTTTATTTCCCTTTGTTTCAGATTATGATAATGAATAGGAGACAATGAAAAATAAAAACCAAACTGGTTTGAAAAATTTTAAACCAAAAACAAAATTAAACCACAACATACACAGTCACATTCCTGAACGTTTCATTCAACATTTAATGAAGCTTTCGATGATGGTGTTCTCTGTAAACAGCAAAGGCAGGACATTTATATCAGGAAAACCAATCAATGACAGCCTAAGAGGCAGTATAATCGACATGATTATTGCTGATGGCGGCCCGAGGACCACATACTACCGAAACAGGTATAGCGCAAATTCCAAAACATTCGTAATGGTTGTTTTTGGCACGAACAACGAAGTCAGAACACAAAGGAATGTAACCATGTGCGTTTACCTTTTTCATTTGACAAGCAAAGAAACGTGACGCAGATCGTTGCCGTTTGTCGCCGAAAACAACCGTTACGCATGTTTTTGAATTTGCGCTCTACCTGTTTCGGTAGTATCGATTTTCATCGATTTTCTCAATCAATAACAATCGATAATATTTTTTCTGTGAGTTCTATTGTTATCGATTACCGATTATCAATTTGTGATTCATATCAATAGTTATATATTGTATCGACAGATTTGAGATATCAATTTCTATCGATTGACTACGCCTGGATTCTTGTAAATTACAATAGAGAAAAAAGCACTAATATGTTATGTGTAAGATCATGAACTTTTTTATGTTATAACAACCAAATTGATCAGTTATAATATAGGATAAGGACTTGGAAAAAAATTCGAGTTTGCCCTGTGGTCAATAAGCAGCTCTCAAATTTTGTTGGCCTAGGACAGTGCATGTGACACTATGTATTAGCAAACTTGTGACTGTATAATTAACTTGTAGTCAGATGATCATGATATGCCTGGGCCTTTACCCATTATGCAAGCAGGCATGAAAAATTAATTGCTTGACAGGAAAATCTACTTGCCCCGGACAACCAGAGGGGAATTGTGGCTATTAGCATTGCTATCTTGATGGTTGTGACTGGTACAATTTTTTAATCCTTTCAAAGTTTTCCAGCCTAAAGCAGTGACTAATCAGATATTTTTGCCTGAATTATTTTTTCTACAAGAGTAGCAGGTTAGTTTTCGATCCTGAAATAAAAAAAAAGTTTAAAATGTGCCTGTCTGCAATGAGGAAAATATCATTTAAAGCAAATTTAAAATACATTTACATTCAAATGTACATCAAGGTTTGCGAGGTTAATTGAGTGACCGGTATTTATGGAGGTTGTAAGAGGCAGTTTGAGTTTATCATTAATTTCATATAAGCAAATCTGTTTCATTTCTAAAACTTGCTATATTAGGATTTCCATACCTTTTATGGGTTTTTGATATTGTGTACATTTTGTTTTTAGTGAGGGAAAACAGGAATTCAAGGGGTGCAGTTAATGTCTGTGATGATGAAGGTAAGCATTACATTAGTGTCAGTTTATACCTTTGTTTCTCTAAATGCTCTATGACAGAGTTTAGTTTATGTGAATCTACATTAGAGCATGAAACTTGTTTTTTAAGTATAAAATTTTGGGGTTTGAAAAATGATAAGTGTTTTAACTGCTTGGTAAGTTTATGTTTCCTTAAAATCATGGTTCCTATTGTGGAATTTAATATACACAATTTACATGTAACCGCACATGTAAATATACATACAAAATGTAATGTTTTCATTGTTCAAGAAAAGAGGGGATGGGGGGAGGGGTAGGAGGGCAAAAAAACCAACAAGATCTGCTACCTGACCCGACAAATTACTGAAATACTTGTAATTATTTTGTGGGAGAAGTGCAAATTGACCTGTTCAAATTCCGCTTGTTAACAGCTAATCTTAATATCTACATGTAAGCTTAAGCCCTAACCTAACATAAATTGTCTTGTTGTGGTACTAGGCGAATAAAGAAATAGAATTTTAACTCAGCTGAAATTTCACAGTTGGGCTTGTTGATGAGCCAGCGTAGTGTTTTCTTAGCTACATCACTAAGAAAGGGGAGAATATGTAAGCTTTCGTGGAATTAATCACAGTGCTTTCAACAGCACCTGTCAGAGAGCAATATACATGTAAGAGTCTTAAGGCACCTCATTTAATAGGGAAATCATGAATTTTAGCCAGTGATTGACCCCAAAACACCCACCAAAGCTCAGTTATATGCCAGGTCTTTTTGATAGCACTATTTATGCCTTCAGTAGGTCAAAGGATTTTTTTGTTTCTGAACATACAGTATCCCCCAACACAGTCCCTGGCCCAGGCAAAAATTGGAAAAATATATCTCTTTTTTATGCATCTGCAGAGTGTTCTGAACAATTTAAGCTAATTTAAAATTATAAACATTCATTTGATGCCAATGATCATCAACAAATCTTATGTCTTTTTTGCCTTTTTCAGGGTTAACACGGGTAGCAGAATTTCCACAGAGTTGCAGACACAGAAAGAGATAAATGAACAATCAGATTATTATATTTTATTCTTCATTGCATGTACAAATGTACTGTCTGTAGAATACAATTTATTTATAAGGACAGGTGTAATTTTAAAGTTGATGAAATAAAGCCAGATAAGGTACAATCATGTACATAAAAAAATCATCATGCTACCTAAACATTTAATTCCCAGTGCCCACACTGCAAAGAACAATAATTATGATAATGAGATACACATTTCATCAATCTCTTAACCCTCTCACTCCCAAGAGTGCCATATGGCACAAGATGCCATTACATGCTCAATATTTGGTCAATTTGTATGAAATTTGGACAGGAAAATGGTCTTGAACAGATCTTTCTTTTTAATGCATAAAATCATACCCCCTAGCATACGAGACCTGATTAACCACCCCTATAACTTTTGCAACTTTTTCCTCTTTCAATTTTAAAATCAAGTAAATATCTGACAACAACCCACACATTAAGAGCTGCAAATTAAGCTATAGTTTAGGGGTATACCCAAAATATAGGCGGCATGAGATATTTTTTAATGATTTATATTTTTGGGTTTGTCACCTTTTGAATTAAAACAGTGACTTCCTCTGTGTCTGTTAGTATGATTTATGACATACCAGAAACAATACCTTTCAAATGGTATATTGCATGTGGTCTTTGGGTCTATAGTTACCGTTTTACAAAAATGTGGTATTTCCTGTGGGAGTGAAAGGGTTAATGCCTGGTAAAATGGTAAAATGGCATGGTAAAATTTTTGCCAAGCAATCTATACCTGAGTTTAGAACTACATGTAACAAACAGTATTTATGCCTCTCCAGAATTTTTGCTAAGTTTACATGTAATAAAGCTAAGGGCAAAGGGACTCATAAAGGAAAAAGGTGTTATCGTTTTGGGGACCCTATTTGGCAGAATGACATCTGGAATGTCAATATTTTGCTTGCCACTACCTTTTACTGAGTTTGCTAGCAGGAAGCTGTTATTTTTGCTGTTAGGGACCAGTCATTATTTATGTAGAGGGGGGGGGGTCAAGGCTATTTCAGAGTGGCAAGAGGGGGGGGGGCTAAAATATTTTATAAAGATTTAGGGGGATCAGCAGTTTGAGTTGGGTAAAACAGTTAAATAGAAGAGTGCAAACACTATAAGTGAAACAGTGACGCTACATTGTACAATTTTATGCTATAATTTCTATTGTTTTCTTTTGTTTAAACTCCACTATTATGTACAACTTTAGTGATTTGTATTTTACAGAAATACTGTTTGCACTCTAAACTCCATTGTTATCTCAAGTTTTAGTTAAATAAAGAATCCAGAACTATCTGCTTTAATATCTGGTTTGACTGCAATTATTTCTTTTTACAAAATGATTATCACTGCAATAGCCCAAGAAGTAATAACACATGATATAACAACAAGAAAGCAGTTCTTTTACACTTAAGGAAAATCATTGGAAAAGAATTATATTTTGCATGGTTACCGGTATTACATTTGTGTTCACCATGAGAGCATAATTTGTAAAAACTATCACTTTTCCAAAGTTAAGGAGTTAATAATTGAGGTATGTTTACTATACACATAACTCATCCAAAATTTGCCCTATTGCTGAAAGAGTATCCAGAACAAGTGTGCAATTAAGATTGTATGTAACATGCATTTAATAATTACTTAAGGCATATAAAGGGAGATATGAGGTGAAGGGGGGGGGGGTCATCACGTAAATATAATAAAGAAGCAGGGGTCACTTGCTACTTACATGGCCTGGAGGGGGGGGGCCATACTGAAATTTTGATCTTTCCAACATATTTTTTCCCTCCCCCTCCCCCCCCTCTACATAAATAATGACCGGTCCCTTAGGCAATAATAAGACTGTCATTGTCACCATTCCATCGTATAGGGCCCCCATTTGGGGGAGGGGGGAAGCTACATGCAAAACGTTCCAGTTGTGTTATGTACAGCTGTAACATACCAGTTATGATGGGGGTATGGATATGTTCTAGAGCAACCCTTTCTTTGTTCTTGTTTAACTTTGAAAGTTGCGAGTGTATCTTTAGAACCAAGGTTATGCATAGACTACTAATGATATTTTTGATTGATCGATTTTTTAACTCTTATTTGGTGCTGTTGTTCATGGTGAAAAGGGATACGTATCGTATATAAAGAAAATAACACGAATAAATAACCGGCACGCATACATGCATGCACAGGCGATAACGCTTTACAATGATCCCAGAAATTGCATTTTTCTTATTCATTTTAATTTTTATTTGCCTTGACTACAAAACGAACCTCCAATACATTACAAACCTACAGTATGATAAGATAAATACATTAAATCATTATGAACTTCGTCATTTAGCAACAGAAAGGCCCAGATTTGATTTCCACCCCTAGTCGATACTGAAGATTGTGTGAAATTTCCGTATTGAAATGGTCTGAAATGTAATGAAGTCAACACCGCTTACTAGAATCACTTACATGCATTTATGCAACTTATCAAACAAAACATTTTAGATCAGCTAAATCAGCAATAGGGTAGAAGTTCTTTCTGAGTGAACTCTGGCTTCTCGTAAAAATAGGAATACGGATACCGTCACTGTGTTATTTTCAATGGCTTGAGATAAATACCCGAATAAATATTATCAAAAGCAGTAAAAGGAAGATGGCGAGTCGCGAAGGGAAAAGTTAAATATTATCGACAACAATGCACGTCAAAGCAAACAATGATTTCAGATAGCTCACCTTTGCAATCTATAAATCAAGATACTGCTGCCATCGGTCTCCCTTTTGGAAAGGTTTCAAAAGTTATGACACTAACCGGCCTTCACTCGTCAAATTCAACATCAGTCAACTTAGTCTGCCATCACGTATGCCGACTTCGAATACACGTACAACGGTAAAAAAGTTCTTTAAGCGAGCTCACAATTATCCAGTACATCATTCTCCCCTGACCCCAAAACTCCGTTTAACTGTACGTTAGAAATCAAACGCGTTTTGCCGATGGATGCTCTTAAAGTTGATTCATACTCATTGACAATCAAAGATGGCGTACCGAAACTGAGTAAACAACAAAGTGCCTAGTTCCCAGTGCTACTCGGTTGGAGTAATCCGGCCTCACACGGCCGTCCACCGGGCCATAGCATATAGGCGTTACCGCCTAAGGGACGGACCATTAGAAAAGTGATAGGGGGGGTGGGGAAAAAACCAAAAAAAAATTCATGCAAGCCAAAATGGCAAGAAAAAAAAATCGTGCAAAGGGGAAGGCAAAGAAAAAAAAATTCGTGCAGAAGGAAAGGTCCTATTAATACCTGAAAATACCTGTCATCATTTAACACTTGATGAGATCTATTATTCGATAAAATATATGGTGGAGAACGCTGAAAATAGCATTTCCGAGCCTAGAAATTTCAAAATTTTCTGGGGGAGCATGCCCCCACAACCCCCTAGATGGATTGTGATCATAACATTCCTTTAGCTCGTCTCTCTCTAGCCTGCGTAGATTGCTTACCAGTTAACTCATTTCTCAAACAGATTGCAAACATGAATGGTACGATATACAGTGGTCTTAGTTTCTGTTGTCAATTCCTGTCAAATAGGATTTCTGTAGTAATTATTTATGAATTTCTATTACGTATTGTTTCAGTTTTTGCATATGTTTATGTCTAATGGCGCGTTCGTTTGGGAATATTCCGAAATAAGAATGTATTCCGGAATATATTCCGGCTATTCTGCTCCTGGGAGCAGAATAGCTGGAATGGAAATCCATGTATTCCGGAATAAGAAGAGCAGCCAAACGAACGCTAAGTCGCATTATTCCAATTATTCTTATTCTGGATTGATCCCAAACGAACGCGCTTTTAGTTTTCCTACGGACTTTACACAGAAATATATGAAAAACACAAATCTATTATACGAAGTGATCGAGAAATTCATCCTGCTTTGGTGTGTTAAGAAGCAAAAGAAGATGCGTAAGAAACTACACATAGAATTGCAGTGTCCATTAGGGACA
This sequence comes from Oculina patagonica, assembly GCF_052425735.1. NCBI lineage: Eukaryota > Metazoa > Cnidaria > Anthozoa > Scleractinia > Oculinidae > Oculina > Oculina patagonica. The sequence continues at coordinate 30,641,579 of NC_135762.1, forward strand.
ATTATGGTGGCATATGATTAGGATCGCACTTTAAAAGCTTTATCACTTCAGAAAAATCTAATCCATTACAGACAATCAAAAAGACGTTTTCCTTATTAACTATTTTTTGTAGAAAGGGGTGGATCATGTAATTTGTAACCCTCGACCAGGGGTGGGTGTTTTGAGCTAGAAGGAAGGGGTGGTTCTCCACTTTTCCAATTGCACTGCCCCTTGACCACCCCCCCCCCCCCCTCGGTACTTATTGACAGTCCCTGAAATCAATGAACAACAGCATTTTTACAATATTTAAAAAATAATCAACAAAGCAACATTTGTCAAAAAACATGGTATAAAGTAACAAAACATGGCATTTGTCTGAAAAAAAAAAACAGTTGTCTAAAAAAAAAAAAATTCGAGCAGAGGGTTTCACCCGAAAAAAAAATTCGTGCAAGCCGAAAATTCCCCACCCCCCCCATCACTTTTCTAATGGTCCGTCCCTAAAAACAGTCTAAAAAATTATTAAGGGGAAATAACTGGGAGCTCCGCTTTTAGGCTTGCCTAAATCTATATATTATTTTTTAAAAAAAAATAAAAAAATAAAAAAACACACACACAAGTAACACAACGCACAAACAGTCGAAACAGACAGAAAACAATCAAATTATGTAATCAAAATTGTGAAACTTTAGGATAATTTATCCTTCTGAGTTCTGAGTGCTGAAAATCTGGATCACAGTCATGAAAAGTGACAGAAAATGCTAGCAATTCTTTTTTGAAGAAAAAACGAAAAAAATGCTCGTTTTCCCAAAAAATGCCGAAAAAAATGCTAGCATAATCGAGAAAGGCCTAGACGAAGACCGACCAAAGTGATCCGAACTTCGTTTAGGGACGGACCATTGTTTTTTTGGAGGGGGAGGGGATGAAAAATATTGAAAAAAATTGTTTGCAGGACCTGGAAAGACAAAATAAATTGTTTGCAAAAACGATATGTATAACAGAAAATAGTAAGAATATCGAAAAAAAAAATGTTTGCAGAGGTGCATAAACTAAAAAAAAAGTTTGCAGAGGAAAATGTTTCATCCCCCCCCCCCCAAAAAAAAAAAAAAATAATGGTTCGTCCCTTAGTATCCACGATCCGAACTTCCTGACATGAAGAGTAAGGAATCCGGGCGCAAATTCTCAGCTCATCTGCGATCCGCTGTTTTCTCGAAATCGGCGAATCCGCTCAATGTATTGACAAATTCCACAATCTGTGCGCTTTTTAAGGCCAAATCCGTCGATCCGCGAACCTATTCACCCCCTCGATTTGTCAAGACACATAACAGTCTTAACAAAGAGATCTTGAGAAGTTCACTTTCGTGGATAGAATTTTCAGTTACGGTAAACATGTTTTACGGCTAATGGTTAAAATTTTTCAATTTTTGCGCCTAGCGGCTAATTTATTTGGCTGTTTTACGGCCAACGGCTGACCTCATTGAGACCCGGGGTGGTGGCTTTTATGGTTAACGGTTTTTTACGGCTAACGGTTAAGTTATTTCCATTACGGTTAACAGAAGTTAAAAATTAATTTCCGTTGGTTTTAAAAGTTAAAAATTAATTTCCATTATTGAAAAACATATTTTAGGTCTCAGGACCAGTGATCAGGTCTGATAGTCTGTTTTATTTAAAATTACTGACCGATTTTTTACAGTAAACATATTTTATAGCTAACGGTTAAAATGTTCCAATTTTTACACCTAACAACTAAATTTCTGGTCGTTTTACGGTCAACTGTTAACCCCATTGAGACCCTTCTGGAATGCATGCTTTTATTTTCTACTTTCAAAATGGATCGGGTTTGGCTTGGATAGCTGGGTGTACCCGAAACTTACCAAACCGGGCTTCGATTCTCTCGTACGGCAATACCTCTTCAGCTTGTATTGGTCTTCAAGAATGCTGACAACGGGCGAAACCGAAACCCGTCTCAGACTGATGTAGAGCTGTTGTTTGTTATTGTCGATCTCACGGTCGGGTTTCTGGTTTTTGCCGTCATAGTGGGTCAGTTTGGAAGTATGATCACGCATATGCTTCTAGTGAGAAGGGAGTTCCTTGGACAAGCCGAAGCTGTGAAACAGTACTTAGTCTTCCACGGAGTAGATGACGATTTACAGAGGCGAGTCGTTGCATGGTTTAATTACATGTGGGAAACGAAGAAATCTTCTCTGGATCGCGATAACGTTCTCTGCAAACTGCCCCTACCGCTTAGAACTGAAATAGCCGTGCAAGTGCACTTGGAAACTTTAAAACGAGTGCAAATTTTCGCGGACGTTGAACCCGGCCTTTTGAAGGAAATTGTGCTGAAACTTCGCTCACAAGTTTATTCCCCTGGAGATTATAAATATTTGTAGAAAGGGTGAGCCGGGAAAAGAAATGTACATAGTGAGCAGCGGTCGACTGCAAGTTGTGCAGGACGATTCTGAGACGGTGATCGCTGCGCTGCCACACGAAGGAAGTTATTTTGGCGAGATAAGTATTCTGAATTTATCAAATACTGGGAATCGACGGACAGCGAACGTTCGCTCCGAAGGGTGTTCAGAACTGCTGTGCCTTTCTAAAGAAGACTTGCTTGAGGCGCTGACGGAATATCCCGAGGCTAGGAAGTTGCTTGAGATAAGGGGAAGAAGACTCCTCCGGAGATCTCGATAACAAAGTACGAAAACCAGAAACCTCACTTCTTGTTATCACAAATAGCGGGTGTACCTGAAAAATTGCTTCGTCCGCTCATACCGCTCTCAGAACCCGCGATCCCGTGAGCACCATGAACCACTGGATAAGTGTAACAACGCGAGCTCTGGGAACGAGATTGACGTCAGTTTAGGGCTGTCGAAAAGAAGCTATGTTGCTTAGTAGCATCTTGCCAGGCCGTAAACTTCTCGACAGTCAAGAGAGCTTTTGTGACTGAGGTGGTTTGTGAGTGGGAACGAATTGACCAATTCCTACACCTCATACCTACTAGAAATAGCTGACACTAGGTTGCCCCCGAAGTTTCGACGATGTTTATCGGTTTTTCTCTGCTGTTCATCCTTTTCTACAATTCAGACATTTTATTAGAAATTAATTTTCTATTTCGGATGATTATTAATTATGATACGCTAAATCATTAAATTACAAGAACGCAACAGCATCTTGATATCTGTGGTGGGGGATCTCAGCTAGAATCAAGCTAGACTTTAGAAAAAGTCCGTCGTCTTTATTTATTTAACACGGTCGACCTATCGCGACTTGCGTGGCTCGTTTTCGCGACTTCGTCACTTTGAATCGGCTGCTTTGCGGGCTCGAATCTAACACGCCTGGCGCGAGTTTTAAATAATCACAATGCATCTCGAGATCTCTTTTGAATTTCTTTTCTTGATGCCGCATAAGTTTTCTCCATTCAAGTAGTTTGTGCCTGGTAAATCACGGTCAGTTGGACAAAGGCTTTCTTATCGTAAATCACGCTTCATGACAACGATCAACTTTTTAAAAGGAAAGGATACCGAAAGAATTTCTCACCTTTGACAATGAAAACGCTTGACTTTCTAAAAGTCGCTCGCTTCTGGTTTCCGGTTTCGCCTGCCGCTATCTCGAGATCTTTTTTTTAAGTTTCTTGTAAATCTCGTCCGGAGATAGACTGATCAAGGCTTTTCTCCGTTCAAGTAGTTTGCGTTTGGTAAATCGCGGTTTTGGACTAAGGCTTGCTTATCGTAAATCGCAGACAAATTTGAAGATATGGCTTGATATGTTCGTTCGTGTTCCTACACATATTTCTTCTTCGGCCACTCAGATGTAAAAAATATGGATTTTCTTACTTCTCTGCGAGTTACTTAGTTAATTATCGCGAAGTCTTTTCAACAATTGCATTGCTTTCGGCTTTTAGACATTGTGAAATGAATAGGCCTCGAATAAAACCTCAAATTATCTTTTTCAAAATTCTGCCCAACTGCAATCAACGTTTACAAGCGTCGTTTGTTTGCTTGTTGTCATCCGTGCACGTGCTCATGCTTGGGCTGTCATCATTGACCAATCACCGTATGTCGGCATTTTACAACTCCCGATACCTACTTGCGGGCTTTCAGCTTGTCGGCATTTTACAACTCCCGAGACTATTTGCGGGCAAAAATTGATCAAATCGAGATTTTTCCTGGTATATACTATATATATACTCTATATTCGCGCGGATTACAATGATGCCTCCTCGGGGGCAATTAATTAGTCCATAGGGGTTGAACCCAGGCGCGAGAAGAAGCGAGATTCTCTCTTCTCGCGCCTGGGTTCAACCCCTATAAAGGGCGCGCGGAAGAGAGCTCAGAGACTTGACTAACCTATTTCTCGGACCATTCAAAATCTTTTTGCTGTATTTTTTGTGTGATTTCACCCTTCGACAAGTTCCTTAGGGCCTTGATTCGAAGCATCATCTGTTTGAAGCCCTCATTTCCCAAGCGAGAATCAAGTGTGCGAACCTTGATGGTAAGGCGCCGAAACGCGAAGCGCGTCCCACAAACACATGCGCACCCCGTTTCATTCAAGGAGGGAAGTCTGGGGAAGAAGCAGGAGGGTCGGTCATCAGAAGGATCACGTATTTCGAATCGCCTACATGTGACCCTCACTCCTTCCCGTTCGAGTTGAGCATAGAAGTATTGGGTTTGTTTCGCCGCTATCTTTACTGATTGCATCTAGAAATGTTACTCATTTTGATTTCTTTTCCAAGACAGACGAAAGTGCCGAGTGCCAGAAACATCCTTCAAATATGTCGTGTTTATCGCACGAAAACAAGAAAAATAATTTCCTTTATTTTACATACACTTTTTTGTACATAAGCATTTCTATTTGTAGTATAATAAAAAATTCCTTCTTCGATTTAGCAAATTGTTTGCAATTACTCGTTCCCTTTTCTTTTTATTCGTCAAATCATAGTTAATAGAGGGAACTGGTTATGAATCTCGGTAAACATCAAAGCAGGAAACAAAGAGGCCAAGATTTAGGTTGAAAGGTCCACGAAGGTGCACATCTTTTGTTTTTAACTCATACACTATGCATGAATTACGTAATCGCAATGTTTCTATTGGTTAGTTGCATGAACACACGTAACCACCTTTTATGTTTTGCCAGGTTTTGTGCACTCTCAACGCCCAAAATAGCGAACAAAAACCTACAACAAAGAACTTTGCGGGGTTTCATAACCATTTCCCTCTATTAACTATGGTCAAATTTTCCAGTGGCACGAAACAACAGCAGCAAATCTCTTCTGCCTTTGCACGCTAAGACTTCCCAAGCATCCAAAATATTTTGTTATGTCAAGAAAAGATAACGGACCATTTTCTCTCGACTAATAATTAATCTTCGCAATGAACTTTTCGTTTCGCCTTATTTGATAATCCTCCCCAACTAACCCCATAAGGCTTTGCGCGTCTTCTCTCGACCTAGGCTATCACTCTTCTTCAAAAAGCAAGCTATTTTCTTGATCTTTTCCTAATGATTGTTGAAATGAAAGTCATCAATATGTATTTGCTTTGCTATGCGTTCAATTATAAAGTGGTTAAAAATAAACGTGTTTAACATGCTATAAAACACGCAGGTAGGACTCAAGCTGCATGATCTTCGAAATCTAAATTTTGCATAGTTAACAATTTTGGGGTTTTTTTGATTGCCCAGGTTTACAACAACTGGGTTTATCTAAGGCTTTACGATACTGGCTATCAGAAGGGCTATAGGAAAGCGTTTTAAAACCTAAGCAAAACTTTGTATCGAAGATTAGTTACCGACAGATTCTCTAATCAGACTGTTCAGTTAAATTACTCGCATTGATTGTCCAGTAGAATTCAGACACCAAATGAGATTGAAACAGGTTCAATAGTAGCTTGTGTCCTCTTCGTTTCCGTAAGTGAATAACTGTTTGCAGCAAAAGACGTGGCAACCTTTGGCTGCCTATTCCTTTTACAACAACGAAAAGGCAGCAACTTGACAACTTCCTGTCGAAATCTTGGACAGCGAAATGAGTAAATCACAGGATTGGCTGTTGAACCGGCCATAGCAAGCAAGATAGAACATAACTCGAACTTCCAGGAATTTTCGCTTTTCACAAATTGTGTTACGATAAGTCTTCCAAATGTAGGAGTCCATGTAACTATTAATATTACAGTAACAATAATAAAAAGCTTTGTCAATTTGCGTCGTGACTGTAAAAGAGCAAGATTTGTCGCTCTGTTGGCTTCCGTGTTGAACCACACGTGATAAATAACTCGCGAATAACAAAAAATCATCACAGCACTCGGTAAAACAAAACCAAATATCAACAGCACAAAAGAGTAACTCATGTTAAGAGCTTCAAACCAGACGGGCGTTTTAGTTGTTACATTCATCATGGCGTTTTTCCAGGCGTACTCTTTACTTAGAGCGGTGATAGGATATCCCGGCGCGCTCAAAACGCCAGCGAGTATCCAAATTGCGAGAAGAACTTTGCACATTAGCGATTTCACCGCTCTTGTCAAGTGCACAAAGGGCTTCAGAATCGCAAAGTACCTCTCAATCGCCAGAGCCACTAACATGTAAATGGAAGCCATAGTCGAAAATGAATTCAGCGAACGAATAACCAGACTGAACAGACTGATTTGAGAGTAGGAAAATGTCGACGAAAGTAAGAACGGCGAACGCCAAATCCGACGAAGCGAGGTTGGCGAGAAGGTATGTGTTGGCATTGTGTAATTTCTTGTTTTTCTTTATAACCATAATGACGAGAACGTTGCCAACAACATTGCAAAGGAGAATTGCAATGGAAACACCAGTTATGATTGAAACAAAGACATCCATTTTCAAGCAGAAAAATAAAAATGTTCGTGTAACGCTGGGAGACCGTCTGCTTTGCCAACCACGAATCGACAAGGGCGTGCTATAGCTAAGGAACTGAAGCTCGCAAACTCTCCCACTTCTTATGGCAGAAAATTAAGGATAGCACCGTATGTACTGATCATTACGTGTAAAACTTAACAGTTTTATTTATTTAGGTAAGAGTTATTGTATTAGCTAGAGATACCCTGGCTAAGCTGAGTAAACCTACATAGTGCGTCACTTAAATGATAACCTTTAATTTCAGTTTTGATTGGCTTACTTATATCAACATGCTTTCCATGTAAATAGACCGATGACCAAAGCACACAGATATAACTAACAAACGTCAAGGACATTGCATTTGAACAAAAGGATGTATTTTTATGAGGATGGGTTATTGAAACCAGTCACGTAGTTATTTTTACAGGGAAAGACTGGGAAAGGGTACTGTTGAGTTGAGAATATATTGATAAAATAAATGTGAACTGATAAAATTTGGGCGGCTTTTACCAAATGCCTAAAAGAAGATGAAAAATAAAATACTGAGGTTACGCCACTGATTTGTAATTATTTAAATTGAACTCTAGTGCAAACTTGCCACGCAAATTTATATATTAAAACATGTGACAAGAGAAAGTTAAATTTTTTGTTCAACGCCGAGGAGAGGTTGCGAACAAACGACTTTCAAAGAAGTAGAAATTCAACGAAGGAAAAGTTGAAAAACGTCTTTTATAATGTTCAACATAATGTTCGCGAAGAGGTAAAATGTTTAAAAACAAGTTAAAAGGCTATAATATATACAAATAAAAACCGAACGTTTTCAAGTAAAAAGCCATCATCAGGGTTATGTGTTTGTCGCGTAGTATTGGTATTTAAATGTTAAGTCACTCCCATGGGGAACAGATTGATTGGATGAGCTAGCAGCTTTTTGTTTAGCTCTGGCTTTCTTAAAGCGATAAACAAAGTCTCCAGGATTTTGTGTTTTCGCCAATTGTGTGGCCCGGTGATTATATTCCATGTGAATTTTATTATGTGATTATATTCCATGTGAATTTTATTATGTGATTATATTCCATGTGAATTTTATTATGTGATTATATTCCATTTAAATACGAAACTACACGGCAAACACATTGACTCATGATGATGAATTTTTAGTCGAAAACGTTCGGTTTTATTTGCATAAATTAATAGTCTTCTAACTTTTTTTAAAATGTCCTTTATAATAACAAGTTACATACAAAAAGATTTTTCTTTATAATTATAAGCTTCTAGACATTTTAGCAGATTTACAGTAGTCTGGTAAAACTAACTGATGTTTGAGTCGGAGTGCGTGTCTTTTTTTCCAAAAATTGACAATTTCCACTACAAATGGGTTTGTTCTGATGGTCATAGTTAATAATGATTGGCATGAAATCAGCAAAACCAAAGTGGTTCCCAAGTAATCAAATGTTTCTTTAGCAAGCTGAGCAATCACAACCTTACAAGATGTGGCTGAACAGCAAGCTTTTTACATTGTCATATGGTCTATCCTTAAGTTCTAGTTTTCGCTATTCTTTCCTGCTGACTGACAAACATGACAATATATATCGTTACAGTGTTATTGCCCCCGCAGGGCTTTCGCCCAGAGGCGAAAGCCCGAGGAGGCATACATTGTAGCTTGCGCGTATATATAGAGAATGTACTTACAGTCGAAATATACGGTATGTATACCAGAAAAAATCTCGATTTGCTCGAAAAAGGCCGCGAGGAATCTAGGGTAATGATGACGTTTTGCCGCAAAGCATCTTTGGGTAATGATGACGTATAAGCAGAAGATTATCGAAGGAGTTATGGGTATTATGACGTCACGATAACGGGGGGTAGCGGTAAATGAAAATCCCTATCTTAGGTTAGAACGGTATTTAAAAGACTGATGCGTGTTTTGGTATTTCTCGCACGTTGATTACTCCGATATTTGGCTTTCGCGTGTTCACAGATTTGTTCGAGTGGTTTCTCTGCTTTGGTTGTGTTAAGTGATATTTGAAGCAGTTGTTAGTAATACGTCAAAAGATTTCAAGCAATTGGTTTCGTGTTCTTGGCTACGTGTGTTCCAAGAGCTGGTTCGAGCGTTAAGGTTTGCTCTCGGGGGTAATTCGTTTCGCTAACAAAAACTGTCAGATTATTTGATCCAAAAAGTGGTTTGAACAAGGATCAAAAATTGTCTTCTCGAATCTTTGAATGTGCCATATTTTGTCACTCGTGGAATTTTTAGGCTTTTTGAACTGGCAATTATTGTAAGTTAATTGTGAATGTTATAACCCCGGGAATAATCTTGCGTGTTGTCAACACGAATAATGTGTTATGTGTTATTTCCGCTAGGTGTTATTTCCGCGCGTTAGGTAATATATTCGACTTGAATTTGTGAATATTTTTAGGACGCAATGGTGTCACACAACAAGAAATTCCGCAGCAAAAAGACAAAACAATGTCTTGACGTACATGGCACAGTAAAAAAGAAGCCTTATTTTAAAGGCCACAAAAAAGATTCCACTAATCCTAGATTATTGCTGTAAAACAAATTATAAAAAGGCGGGGGCAGCTTTATAGTGAGAACTATTACTAGTTTAATATTGTGACAACATTAGGTGTCAAATTTCCAAGGGGCAACTATCAGATCGATAGTTCCGAGACAAAACCACTCTATTGTTTTTATTGTTCACAACTAAATTTTCTTCTGCGCGCCAATTCAAAAACGAAAATCTTGAATTGTTTTTTACTTTTTTGGATGAAAGATTTGATAGCCGAAATTGAACAAACGAAAAAAAAAACAGTCAAGAAACCCACTAAATGCAGTGAATCTAGTGATTTTTTGTTCGAAGCTAGCTTGTTTACGAACAATTTTCACGGACGACCACTATCCATCAGGGTATTTTCCTCGGACGGGCACTATGGGCTGAAAGTGCTCTTCGTGGATGAACACTGTCGCGTCATGTGATCACTTAAACCAATCAGAAGCAGAGAAAATTTAGCGGTGAAGTATAATAAAAATAGGTCACCAAGGGTGACATGAGTCTAATGCCGTATGGCATAGTGATACAGATTGCGCGGTTTTCGTAAGCCGGTTAAAATTGGTTAGAGGTTTGTGTTCGGGAGTTTAATTTAAAATGCTTATAGCAAGCTAGGGGCATCGTGGATGATTATGGATGAAAACGAAACCGTCATAAATGTTATATGCTTCACAAAATTTAAAGTATGAACAGGAGTTGATGTTACTTCTTCCGTATTGTCCGTAAAAGCAGAAACGATTAAACATTTGGACAAGATTGCGTGACGATTTACAAAAAGCATGTTCATTACAATAAGGGTTGAAGAACTTCACATCGTTTTCTTTCAGATTTTTCACCATTTTGATGATGACTCTTGAAACAGATTTTGCAATAAAAGCACTTGAAATAGTGACTGTTACTCCATTGTACTGTAAGCACTTAGTGACAGATTTTCCTAAAAACGGGTGTAAATGCTTACGTCAATATAATGATGACCTTTTGAACGCTGGAAACTAGGCAATTATTATCGAGCTACCATACACAGGAGCGAAGACTGTTTATCATGATGTACAAATTTCGCGAATCATCACTTCCATATCAATGTAACCATTTTATGATTTTTCTAGCTGTAAGAAGAACTTAAGATCTCTGAGAGTCGTAAAAGCATGAAATTCGATTTCAGTGTATGGCAAAGGCCGGGACAGTGTAATACTGCAAAGCGGCCAAACAAACGCATTTTGATTTAGTCGCGTAACTTGATTTACATTTATCCATGTACATCTTTTATTTTTGAAGGTCTTTGTTTGCACTGTAAAGAAAAAATTGGTCAAAATTCGAATGACTTAAATACAAAATACGAGGTAAAGTTTTCTATTTTTTAAAACAAAATAAATATTTTTTCGCATTGTGTAAATAAACGCGAGTCGCCGTCGAAATATTTTTTCTCAAAGACGTATTGCTTTTTAAGCAAGACGAAAACACAAGTGCTTAACTGAACTGAAAACGAAGATTTATTTTCACAAAAAGCTTACAAATGTCTTAACTGGAAAATTATTTCGTCCTGTTCAAGTGTTGAATAATCGTGACTTGAGAAAGAACTTTTAATTATGCGTGGGAACACGTGTCGCTGATTGGCTGTTTTTAATTGAAACTAATCGTGCGTGTCCGTACGGAGTCCGTTCTTGCAGCTGATCATTGTTTTCTACATTACAGCGAACGATTATCGATCCCGAACCATTCCCTTGGGATTGCTAACAGCTTTTTTTCATATAACAAAGAGTCTAATGCGCATGCGCAAAGCGCACGCAAGCATTAGACTCAAAAAATAGTAGCGCCATGCACATGCTACTTTCTCAGTAAAAAAGTTTCCCGCGAGAATCGCAGAAAATATGTTATAAACGTCGTTAAGTATTCTACATTACTATCCAGGTAAGAGTGTTAATAAAACCCGAGACCGGTAAAAATTTCTCACGGTATTTGCATTGTAGGTCATCGGTTAAATAGGTTATTTGTAATGTTCTTAAGCCTCCTGGCGATACGCAACGCAAAGCTTCAAAGTGTTTTAAAATAAGGTTAGCGAGAAAACGCTTGTTCTCTGTTAGCTGCAAGCAATCAGCGTTAATCCTAGTACCACACGATTTGTTAAGTTCTTGCAAAGTTTTTTATACCGCCTGAATTGTTTAAGTTAGGTTTTTTACTTAATTCTAATGTAGATCTTTGATAGACCAGCGATGGCTTCCAATTTTTGTCAAGGTTTTTTAAAGTGATTAGTTTCTTTTACGAAGATCAGCCGAAAGTTTCTTCAGAAGGAAGTCTAAAGCACGTTCCAAATGTCTGGTTCAAGTTACCTTATTCGAACACCCAAGTTGGTGCAATTACGTAGAATATCAACAAGCTTGTTCAGACTAATGTATTGAACATTTTCCTGAAGTTCTCTTCGCTTGTTTAACATTACTCAAGTCACGATGACCAACAACCAACTCGATGTCAGTTTGCGCAACATCAACATCAACATCCTCAGGTTCAAGCTCAGGTTCAAGTTTCTTCTGCCCAATGTCTAGAAGTTGAGGCTTCTTGCCCTGCTGCAGGTCACCCAAGTCACGCTGTACAGCAGCTAAGTTTTTTTGTACGTGCAACATCAACATGGTAGGGTCCAAGCTTTCTCAGTCTTATGTCTAGAGCACACGAAATTGGCAGCTATGTTATCGTCAGTAGGAGCATCGTCAACATCCTCAGGTCCAAGCTTTTTCCGCCCAACGTCTAGAAGTTTGAGGCTTCTTGCCCTGCTGCAGATTACCCATGTCACGCTGTACAGCAGCTAAGTTTTTTTTTGTACGTGCAACATCAACATGGTAGGGTCCAAGCTTTCTCAGTCTTATGTCAAGAGCACTATCGAAATTCTCCTTGGCCTGCTGCAGGTCACCCAAGTCACACAGCAAAACCCCTAAGTTATCATACGTAGTGGCGACATCAACATGTTCGGGTCCAAGCTTTTTCAGGCATATGTCTAAAGCACGTTCGTGAAGATCCTTGGCCTGCTGCAGTTCCCCCAAGTCACGCTGCACAGTAGCTAAGTTATTATACGAAGTGGCGACATCAACATGGTCGGGTCCAAGCTTTCTCAGTCTTATGTCTAAAGCACGTTCGTGAAGCTTCTTCGCCTGCTGCAGGTCACCCAAGTCATGCTGCACAGTAGCTAAGTTATTATACGAAGTGGCGACATCAACATGTTCGGGTCCAAGCTTTCTCAGTCTTATGTCTAAAGCACGTTCGTGAAGCTTCTTCGCCTGCTGCAGGTCACCCAAGTCATGCTGCACAGTAGCTAAGTTATTATACGAAGTGGCGACATCAACATGTTCGGGTCCAAGCTTTCTCAGTCTTATGTCTAAAGCACGTTCGTGAAGCTTCTTGGCCTGCTGCGGTCCCGTCGCTGGTTTTTTTGGGCACTTTCGGGTCCAAGCTTTTTCAGACTTATGTCTAAAGCACGTTCGTTATTCTCCTTGGCCCGCTGCAGGTCACCCAAGTCATGCTGCACAATAGCTAAGTTATTGTACGAAGTGGCGACATCAACATGTTCGGGTCCAAGCTTTCTCAGTCTTATGTCTAAAGCACGTTCGTGAAGCTTCTTCGCCTGCTGCAGGTCACCCAAGCCACGCTGCACAGAAGCTAAGTTATTATACGAAGTGGCGACATCAACATGGTCGGGTCCAAGCTTTTTCAGCCATATGTCTAAAGCACGTTCGTAATTCTCCTTGGCCCGCTGCAGGTCACCCAAGTCATGCTGCACAATAGCTAAGTTATTGTACGAAAGTGCAACATCAACATGGTCGGGTCCAAGCTTTCTCAGTCTTATGTCTAAAGCACGTTCGTAATTCTCCTTGGCCTGCTGCAGTTCACCCAAGTCACGCTGCACATTAGCTAAGTTATTATACGAAGTGGCGACATCAACATGGTCGGGTCCAAGCTTTTTCAACTGAATGTCCAGAGCACGTTCAAAGTTCTCCTTGGCTTGCTGCAGGTCATCCAGGTCATAGTGTAAATTACCTAAGGTCAAGTACGTGCTTGCGACATCAACATGGTCGGGTCCAAGCTTTTTCAGCCCAACGTCTAGAGCTCGTTCATAAAGCTCCTTGGCCTGCTGCAGTTCTCCTCTGTCGTGCTTTACATCACCCAAACCGGTGTCAGTACACTCAACATCAACATGCCTGGCTCCAAGTTTCAGTAGTTCCTCCTCAGTAAAAGCTTTTAATTCACAAACAATAGCATCAATTTTTTCTTAACATTTTAGGTATTCTTTACGTACATCAGATGACTTTTATTTAGCTTCATTACTCGAGTAAGGTAGTCAGAGGGCCAATGACTAAAATCAACTAATCCGATTGCTCCATTGAAGGTCAAATATTTTCTAAGTATAGCCCGATTGCATAAATGGCGCCCAATAACAATACATAAGAAAATGTTAGCCTCGGGTTTATGTTTCAAAACAAAGGATTTCTCTCATCAATGTATCAATGCGAGGCTAAGGTTTTCCAACGTATCTTTTCGAATAATTGGGCGCCATTATGCAATCGGTCTATTGGGCCGCATATTCATTTATACATGCTCACAAAAGTAAAAGAATCGGATGGAAAAACCATCTAACACTTTTCAATGGTTTGTAAAAGAATTTTTGAGAATTATTATCCGACCGAAACCCGAAACACCTGGTGGGGGGGGGGGGGGGAGATGGATATGAAAAATTTTCTCCGCAAACTTTTCTTTTAGTTTATGCAACTACATATCGTGTTTGCAAACAATCGCTTACTCGTTTTTAAAAAAAAATGAAAACAAAATCCCGAGACTGTTCAGTTCGGACTGAAAATAACTTTTTATTGAAGAATATTAAAATATGGGGGGGGGGGGGGGGGGTGTAAACATGATCTAGAGGATTTTCTTATGCTTAGGATGTACCTTGGTGTTTGAAATTTTAACTAAGATTTTTAAAGACCATAGAATACTCTGACTGATATGTAAAACTTATGTCATATTTTTTTTAACTTACAAGAGAATTATAAAAAAACTTGTCTTTTACAGTAACATTATAAATGATCGAATAATTCATTACTTTAGTCTAAGAGATCAGGTCCTAAGACACAGATATTATGCTGACATAGCAAAAACTTAAAAAGTGTTTATTATACAAAACTCTCCACCTTGCTACCAGTTCGGACAAGTGTTTCATACCTGTTGGCTCTTCGAGTTCCTCAAACTCGTCTTCTTTTGTTTCCAAGTCTCCTCGTCGCTCAACCCGTCTATCATCAGTACCTGCCTTATCTGAAAGAAGAAAATGATTGGTGTAATTTGGAGCTTGGTGGAAATAATAGTAACGTAATAACAGTCTCAAACTCTCAGTCTTATCCTTCATTACTTGAGTCTAAGAGATCAGGTCCTTAGGCACAGATATTATGCTGACATAGCAACAACTTGAAATGTTTATTTTACAAAATTCTTTTCCTTGCCACCAATTTGATCAAGTGTCTCTAACCTCTCAATTCCAAGTCTCCTCGTAACTCGACTTGTCCAACATCAGCACTTGCATCGACTAAAAAAATTAAAAAAAAAAAAAAATGATTGACTTAATTTGAAGCTACGTGGCTTATCATACACAAGCGAATGAGAGCTTTCTCCTCAGGCACTTCGACAATCACATTTTGCCAAGGACGACGGACAAAGAACGGGAAGTGCGAGAACATGAGAGCACGAAGATAACAGGAAGAAGGAGGCTACTACGCATGCCTATAACTAGCGTACTGCTGACCGGTACTGGCGTGACTTCCTTTTCTTCTACTCTCGAGCTTACAAAAATGTCGAGCTACATGCAAATTACAAACAGAAATGGATATAAAACTGGTAACGAAAACTATGACTGTCCTATTAACCACTGGTTAATCCGTAAGAGTCCAGAACAAAGTCATTATAACGTGCTGGGCGACGTCGCACACGTGTGGATCTGCGAGGTGAGGGACCGGTATCAGAGTCATTGCCGCTGGCAGGCAAGTCTATTGCTGGATCAGGGTAAGTGCCTTCACGGGGCTTATGTCTGCAAGCAGGAAGGTTGTGATAAGCAACGTTTTGAGCAGCGGGTGTCGAGATTGCACTCGGTATGACAGGTGGAGATGGAGGGGAAGGTACTGGTTGTGCTGGTGGGGCTTCATCGGATGACGAGTCTGCATCATCGTTGATTGCTGATGGTCGGTTGTCCACTGCTTCAGATGGAACCCGGTAGTATTAAAATGTCTTCACACGATAAAATGTGCTTCGAAGCTGAGAGCCGACAAACTTTCTGATGTTGCAGAAAGAGCCGGTTACTTCTACGACCAAATAGCGATCGCGTGCTCTAGTCTTGTTGCGATCGGAGTACAGGTAGAGTAAATCACAGACAGTGATGCGTTAGGTGGGCGGCGGGATGGGGGCCTTTGCCTTCTCGCTGTGAGGGTGGCTGGCCATACGTTGTTCGGGCTGCTGAACAATGAGGTTTTGGTCGTGCAATGGTATCTGCTGGTTAGAAAATTGATCTCACTGTGTCCACATCTCTTTGGCAGAAAGGCTATGTGAGCGGATGCGCGCGTTTAGGTTGGCTGTTGCTACTGAGAGGGTAAAAAGAGACACAGGACCGCCTAGTGGATCATGTCGGAGTAACTTATTTTCAACCTCTTGAACCACCCTCTCGGCTACAGGATTTTTGTTGTGATTCTTGGCATTACCTATCTCAACGGTGATTCTGTCATGCTTCAGTAGTTGATCTTCTGTTAGTGCTTTGAATCCAGAGGCGGAACCAGTGCGTGTGACGGCTGATGGTCCGTCTAGGAGACGCATTTAGACACAAAGGTGGATAAGGGCATCAAAGGAGTGTTGTGTCGCTCATCTTCCAGCAGAGTCTTGGCTGTGAAAGAAGTCATGCATTCATGTTACATTAGTACGAGCTGTCTCGAGCACTTGATAAAATCTGCGGCAAACGATACGCCAATAGTGTCGGGTGGAGGGGAAGAAGTTTGTTCCTCGCGCATTTTCGGGGTTTGACGTAAGACTGCACATTGTGAAAAGCTTGAGACGCACGGTCAACGCCCTTGTCCATGCCCAGCGTATACAGATAGCGCTTGGTAGCAGCCTTCATTTGATGACTGGATGGGTGACCGAGTTGGATGTAGTTAAGAGTCCCTCTAGTACTTATCGGAGGACGATGCATTCGCGGGTGGGAGCAAGAGGTTCGTTGCGCTTGACAACAAGCAAGCCGTCTTTCGCCATGGTTGCTACATTAAGGTACTTCTTAACGTCCCTCGTGTTCATGAGCTTTTTTTCAAGGACGTGTTTTCTTGTTGGAGGTGTGCATGGGTGCGTCGTAAATCGGCACATTCGGCTTTGCTGTTGGTGAGGGGGGGATATCTTGAGTTGATGTGCGTCTGATAACTGATTCCTGTGTGAGCCTTCCTAAAGGCGCAGACCTGGCAGGCTTCATCGTCACATGGCGCAGCATGACGGCTGGAGAAGTCTAAAGGCAGTATTGCAGAGCCAGATATGTGTCTTACAGAGGCCTGATATCGGCTCACAGTAGACAGGAAGGTAGACACACGGAGGCTCGCTGAGAACCCTCTTCGGCAAAGTTCTTCATAAGCCTGTAAGCATGGTTTGCTTTCACTCAGTACGCAGGCCTTATGATGAGACTGTATTAGGTATGGACTTAAGTGCTTGGCAACGGCAATAGCTAAAGCTTCCACCTCGCATGGCAGCCATGCTGTGTGTGAGCCGCGTAGTTAATAACACTAAAAAATCCTGCTAGGCGTAACTTGCCATCGCGGGTGACATGCAGGGTGGGGCCTATTCCGGGTTTCCAGACAGCTCCATCATCTCCATCTCTTACAGTTACAATACATAGTTGATCGCTCGGTCTAGGGAGTGAGATAGTGTGAGCGGTGGACAGGGCTGTCTGGGGGGAAGGGGAGGGGGGGGGGGGATGGAGGTCCCGTTCTTCACTAAAGTATTCCTTGATATAACAGGGCAATGGTTGGCTACTTGGCCAAGCATAAGTTCCAAAAAATTGACTTTCTGTCGAGCTGTTCGGCGTCTGGATAGCCGTATGGTTTCTTTGTTGTCAGTGAAACTGTGCAGGGGCTTCTTTTTTTTTTTTTTTTTTTTTTTTTTTTGCCCAGGTGGCGCCATTGGCGAGAAATGGAGCGAAGTTAGCGTCGAGTGATTTTGTTTACAAGTCTCGAAGCTGTTGATGGTTTCGTTCTTCGAGAGGCTCCATGGTTTTTGAGCCCATGCAGTGCTCCCATGACTGTTGCTGTGTATTGGGTTTACGAAAGAATCGTGCTTGAACGATAAGAATTTTCGAAATATCCACGTTATGTGTTTGGAATGAGTGGCTTTGCCTTGAATTTTCCGTCTTGGGCGCTGATTTCTTGGGAAGAAAGAAAGATGAGAACAGACTACATGACAAAGCACCATCTGGGAACGAGGCGGTGGCGAATAAAATGTGCCACAGATGAGCCTAAACACAGGTTGCTATTCCCGGCTCACAGTTTGTTGTTTGTAACTGCACTCATGGCTTTTGATTTCAACTTTTCAAATGTGGCCCAGTTTTAAGCAATTGATAACTTGAAGACTGCCGTACCAAACTGGTAATGAATGCTGCGCTGATTATTTGGCTTGTGTTATCAAGACAAAAGTATACAACCAAAATAACAACTACAAATAAATTAGACTAAAGGCTAGTGTAGACTTCAAAATTCGTAACGTATCCTGACATGCACCGATGTTTACGAGAAGCGGACATAAAATTTTCCTCAGTTTTATATGAACATTTAAATATTTAGTTATTCCACTCATTCCTCTGCCGGCATTGTTATTTCACTCATGGCAGCACTGAAAAGAAATCAAACGGTAGTTGTTTTAAGATGTTATCCGGAACAAGATGGTTTACCCCGGAAGACAACTTTTATAACTCTGGAGCAATGTTTCGATTTGTGCCAACGTTTGAGCAACTTTCGATCAATTTTCAGTGGAACTTTGACTCAATTTACTAGCACAATCTATAAATACCTATAAACTTGTCACTATTTACAGTTATAAATAATTGGATGACATTGCTTTAGTCTAAGAGATCAGGTCCTAAGGCACAGACATTATGCTGACATAGCAGCCACTTGAAGTGTTTATTTTACAAAATTATTTTCCTTGCTACCAGTTTGTACAAGTGTTTCATACCTGTTGGCTCTTCGAGTTCCTCTAACTCGAGTTCCCTCGATTCCAGGTCTCCTCGTCGCTCAACCTGTCCATCACCAGCACTTGCCTCATCTGAAAAAAATAAAATGATTGGCTTAATTTGGAGCTAGGTGGAATAACAGTAGGCCCAATTGACCTGATTCGTGTGACAGACATAATTATATCGCTTCCTCACTGACTCGCTACATAGCCAATCGCGAAGGCCAAGAAGTATTTTTTGAGAAAAGTACTAAAAACAACCCCCCGAGGCTATGCAGAATAACCTAAAATACCTTTAATTGAAGAAAATTAGAAGTTGTTTCATATGAGAGTGTAAAATCATCGAAAGGATTTTCTTTTGCTGCGGATGTACCTTCGCGTTTGTAATTTTTACTAAGATTTTGAAAGACCATAGAATACTCTGACTGATATGTCAGTAAAACTTATGCCATAGTTTTTTTTAACTACCGGTGACTAGCAAATTATATCTTAAAATCGTGTCTTTTATAGTAACGTTATAAGTGACCAGTTTCATTGCTTTAGTCTAAGAGATCAGGTTCTTAGGCGCAGATATTATGTTGACATAGCAGCCACTTAAAACGTTTATTTTACAAAAACGTTCTACCTTGCTACCAGTTTGGACAAATGCCCTCGGCTTACCTGTTGGCTCTTGGAGTTCCTCTAGCTTGCATTCTCTCGATTCCATCTGTCCATCATCAGCACTTGCCTCAACTGAAAAATGAAAACGATTGGTTTAATTTGGAGCTGATGACAGTCTCCTCCTCAGGCGCTTCGCATTTTTCTGGGGACAAAGGACATCGACCGGGAAGCGCGAACGACTAGTGATGAGCGCGAAGTGCGAGGGACCATGGAAAGGAGAAAGGAAAGAAGAGACTTCCTTTCGCCTTCCCTTTCTCCCTTCGGCGCCCATTTTTCCTCGCAATTAGAGACTGGCATCTGGAAACAAGGCAATGGCGAATGAAATGTGCCACAGATGAGCCTAAAGGCCCAGTAATAAACGGCCGTTCTTTTTGTTTCAACTTGTCTCTCAACATTGTTGCATTGCAAGTTGTAAAGAGTTGTTGTGCGTATTACCAACCGTATTGCAAGTTGTGGCAACATGTTGCACGAAGTAGAAATGAGTTCAACTTTGTGCAACATATTGCCGCAACTTGCAATACGCGAGGTAATATTGGCAACAACACTTTACAACTTGCAGTTGTTTCTTGTTTGTAGGTCATGTTCTTACTGCACTCGTGGCTTTTTTATTCAACTTTTCAAATATTCTTAAATTTAATATGAGAAGAATTATAAGCAATGCTGACATAGAGATAATCCACTCATTTCTCTGTCCGCACTTTCTGCAGAAGGAAAGCGGCATTAAATTTCAGGAGAACAAAAGTACAGCATATTGAAAGCCTACCGCATAAACATAAGGACTCAGAGGAACGCCGGGGAGTATGTTAAATCAAAAACATACCGGTACCTGAAATCTCCATTAAAGACAATTTGCATGCCAAGTAGTCCTCTTCCAAGATAGTTGTTGTTAAGGTTATAGTCTCCATATCAAGCTCGTCCTTAACCTTCTCTGTAATAAGATACTCCTCGGCCTTTGCATTTAGGTGACCAGAGCGATAATCAACCATCAGCCGCTCAAGAATCTCCAGAGTACGGCATTTCACAGTTATTTTTATGCTACTGTTTTCAGAGCTTTCTATCAAGATGTCAAGATGTCCTCGTAAGTACGCGTAAAAGTCTTTTAGTCCTTTGTGTGAATAGAGATCGAACGTTCTCTTTCCCTCATCAACTTTTTCTCCCATATAACTGTCCACCGTTTTTCTTGCTTGTTGAGGATCTTGCATATGCGAGTTTCTGCTAATAGCATTAGCACATCTAATCTTTAAAGACAAATTCCCTAAAGTAACAGCAAAAAAATTATCAGCTTGTTTTTTCCTTGCAGGCTAGGGAACCGTTTATTATTTATGGGGTGGTGGAAAGGGGTTGGCGAGGAGGGGCATGACCATAGGCGTACGAGGCGGGGGTGGGGGACGGACGAGGGTGGCTGCAGCCCCGCTCTTCATAGTCGAACGTTTCAACTCCTTTTCGGTCAGAATGCTTGGAATTCGGGCAACAAGCCTAGAGAAAAATAAAAAATACATGTAGGCCAACAAACTCAACATTACATCCAAAGCGAATTACATCAAAAGAAAAGTATTGGATCGATTTTTCGCGCAAATCCTGCGTGACACCTCAGTTTGATTCAGTTGCAGTAATTTCGAAGTGAGTGGAAAATTGACGAGGGCGACCAGAAGTTAGGCTCATGCATAGCTCGAGCAGATCCATTGTGAGACCTAAACTTAGCTGTTAGAAATGTGATGAAGCTATTAAATGCTTTTACTCAAATGTTAAGTTTTTGAGCTCTCGCTCAAAACTTTCAGTGAAATGATTTATCCCACTTATCCCTGGGTGTTTCACATGCTTTGGTATAACTTTCCAGTGGGGGAAAAACAAAGTGGCTCCCCCAAAATACTTTTTGTTGAACTAGAATGAATAAATAAAGTATTTCCAAAGAAAAAGGATATAATGCATTGAAATCTTCGGGCAACGCTACGAAATTAATTAAAGAAAAGACGTTTTCTTTAAGCAAGCAGGCAAGGTTTCTACACTGAACTATTTAAATGCACATTTTGTTGTCCATTTCATGTGCCTCTTTATTCGGCTTTCAACGCAGGACACTTTTTTTGTTTTTCGGGCAATAATTGTCTCCCCCCACCCTAAATTCAAAGGTGCCCGTACGCCTAATTGGGCATGGCAAAAATATGGCTTCAAAAAATATAAACATTTTTACAACATAAAAAGAATCAATTACATGCAAGCTGCACGTTTTGTTGTCCATTTTATGTGCCTCTTTGGCTTTCAACGCATGACACAACGCATGACACTTTTTTTGTTTTTCTGGAAATAATTGTCTCCCCCCCCCCCTCTCAAAATAATCCAAAAGTGCCCATACGCCTATTGGCATGGCAAAAATATGGCTTCAAAAATATAAACATAGAATCAACTACATACAAAGACATAATTATTTCCAAGAAAATTAATGTTTGTCACTGACTTTTCTATTGTTGTTACTCAGTTTTTAAACATACAAAGACAGCTTAATAATAAAAAAAACATGGAACAACTGTTAAGTAACAACATCATCAAATATAATTTAGCCAAAACCGCAAACTAAAAATCCTCAGCAATACATACCTCGTTTAGGATTTGGTTTCAACCTTTTCCGCTTCAGACGACTTCTTACTCGACTTGAATCTTCTTGATCGATCCTTAAAGCTCCAATCCCACATGTAGCTGCAGTAGCAACAGGGATTTTTCCTGTCTCTTTTTCCTCTGGTACTGGATCGGTTCCTATAAAGATATGCAACTATGACTAAAAAGAAATGCATTAGAGGGAGCCAGGCCAGGGACAATGGATTTAAGTATACAAGATTAAAACAGAAATACTTGTTATTCTTCTCTTATTCTGTGATAGTCAGAAGATGTCACCATACGGATGACCAAAAACAAAACCAAAGTTATAAAAATTCTTCACGCGAGTCATTCATTTTGTTGGTAAAAATTAATATATTTTGTTTGCTATTAGCCAGGGTTCTGAGTCTGGTTGTTCAAAAGAGGGTTTAACTCTAAGGTTAGGGTAAAATGAAATGGTAGTTATTAGTTCTGATGTTTGAAGGTAACTAGCTTTTGGCTTTCCTAACCTAATACTGAGAAAATTAAGTTGATTAATGATTAATCATATCAGTCAGTGACATCGATGGAAAATCAATGACTAAAATGTTGCGATTAATCCTTGATTTATGAGCGATTTCATCCATTGATTGTATATACTCATTGATTTGCTAGGCATCTGGTGAAATATATAATGGGACTTAAAATAGTAGGGACATGGGGAGCGGGCGTGTTGGTTCGCCTCTTACCTTTACATACTTGAGGGAGAAAAGATCGAGGCACTGTGAGAGTAACGTGTCTTGCCCAAGAACATGTACAACACACTTGGATTTTGCCAGTGCTTGAACACAGATGGCACGATGTGGAGTTTAGTGCATCAATCATTAATAATAAAATACCCGGGGGACTCCCATATGACAGGGATGTCTGGTCATTGGAAAATTTGAATTAATTACCCCTTAAGAAGACCCATCTCGGCATGGCTCAAGCTTGCAATTGTTTGATACCAATTTTTATGCCTGATTGGTCTAGATGGCCAATACAGTATAATAGTATTTTTATTTCTCCATGAGCAATGCTAAACGAGACCTTGATGGCTAAACAACAGTGACGTTTTGTCCTGAATACCCTAAGTGAGACCCTTAATAGACCTTATCACGATTTTCGACGCCATCTTGACGAGTAGGCAAAGCGGGTAGAAATTACAGTGTTTGTATGGGAATCCGACGGCAACCCGCTTTGACTACTCGTCAATATGGCGTCGAAAACCGTGATAAGGTCTATTTAAACCTCTGAGTGAGACGCTGAGTCCACCTGTCCCTTTCATATGGAAGTCCCCTCCCCGGGTGAAAATAATTACCATGAATGTAACAAAACTGCTCTGCCAAGTCTTGGCGCTGTACAAGGTTGTTTTGCAATGCATCATGCAAGACCTGGTATATCGCAGCAGAACCTTTTCTTTGTTTCCAATGTTTTAACATTTGATATCCCTTTTCAGACAGTTGGTTATGAGCTTCATGTATTTCTTGAAGCTTTGCATCATTGATGTCTAGCCGACGCCCAAGTTTTTCCCAGTCTCCTGCAATTCTCTGACCCAATTCCTCTAGTTCCTCGTCCATAGGTGTGCCCTGTTTTACTACAAAGAGAAATGATATTGCAGTCAAGGTGGCTCGCAATACTTTAAGGCACAGCTACCCCAGTAAAATGTACTAATTATTTTGACCACCTTATATGCCTCTGGATGAGGTCCCATTTTTAACCTTTTAGGTATGCGATGGGGTTCCAAGTTTAGCCTTTTGCTCTGAGATAGATTCACTGACTGGGGAAAATCTATGTCAAATTTATTTGACATAGTCATTTTGAAATGTGCAAAAAATATAATTAACAAATAGATTCCATTTTGCCGTGCGTCTGTTCAGTTATAGCTGAGATGACGTCAAAATGTGGTATGAACAGAGAAGTGGCCCACGAGGCGCTAGCCGAGTGGGTCACTGATGTTCATACCACATTTTGACGTCTTCTGTGATCTATAACTGAACAGACCCACAGCAAAATGGAATCTATTTGTTTTATATAATAACACAAGACTTCAGCACACTTCAGGGTGAGCAATGCCGCCGTAAAGATGAGCTAAGTTGTTTTGATTTAACTATTAAGTTTTCGTTAACACGAAGCACTGTTATAATCCGATTAATTAAATAAACAGAAAAATGGTCAATTGAAAGTCAATGAAAACTCTAACCTTTATTCCGATTTGGAAAGTTGTTCAAATCTGTAAACATAACCGAAGCGTTCAACCACAATTCGGTTGTTTCCCGTGGCGTCGTGACAAAACTTTATTGCACTCGTTGATGTACACTGTATTATTACCGCTAATTTACCTATTCGACTTGTACTTGTGAATTTTATTAAGATAGAGCGTTGTCACGCAACAAGGGAATTCCGCAGTTAAGGTGGCTCGATACCGTTTTTTCTGGGCCATACCTACAATTTGCAATTGACCTTTAAACGTTCTTCCCTGACTCGGATCGATATGAAAGTTAAACCATATATTGGTTTTAGATTGAAGATTACTTTGATATATATTTTAAGGTAATCGATATTTCCATGGCAACGATAAACAGAAAACCGCCAAATCAGAAAACCTGAGTTTTGCGTGAATCAGATTTGCCGCTTAAAAACTAATACCAGCATCTTAAACTATGATGTACTGCAAATAAAATTTTCAAGAATTAAAACATTTTGTATGTTTGATTTCGAATAAATCGCAAAAATGTTTCAGATTGTACTTCTGACATGTGTTTTGACAAATAGTATGTAACAGACTGCAATTTTCCGTAATAATGTTATGTGAGAAGTTCATGGTGTCCGCTTTATCGAGAATCAAAACAATAAAATTGTTCTTTTGGTACCACGAAAGTGTCCGTAATTCCGTAATAGCGAGAGTCCGTAATAGCGGAAGTCATTTCCAGTCAAACCTCTATAACTTTCACCGGGGATCTGGATTTTGTCCGTAATAACGAGTAGATATCCGTAATAGCGGGGTGTCCGCAAGGCGAGAGTTGACTGTACCTCCTTTCACATCGGGAGAAAGTTTCAATAACCCCCTAAAACCTAACAGGAAAAAAATCATCCCTCCCCCTAAGAATCGCCATAACCCCCCTCTACATAAATTAGGAACCCTCCCTTAGCTGAGTTTTTCAAGTCCAATAGACCATATTCACGATAGCCGCCCTGATTGTTTTTATATTACAATGCAAATTAGCCACGTTTTCTGCCAGATGGCAAACATTGAAATGATGCCTCGGAAAATCGGCTGGTCGAAATAGTAAACTATCTGCGCCAAAATGACATTTGAGATCAAGGTTATAGAATAATATGATTTCATTACTGAGGTTTATTTTGAAAAAGTTGCCCGATAACTTGACTTGTTAGCTACGGAAAAGCCGTTTTATTTTTAAGAAAGCGTCGAAATTGCGTAAAACGCAGAATATTTTTTACAACAATACTGAAACTAAAGCATGGTACATAAAAAAATTCTCAGACATAATAAGAAACCAGCTAAAATTTGTAACCACGTGCCTAACTTGCATTATAAAGCGAAAACAAACATGGAGAATATGGCCTATAAAATGATGCGCTACGGGCGAGTAATCGCTATCAATCCCCAGCCTATATATGCCCGGGTGTCACCATCCCCCTTACTTACTTGATGCGGGCAGTTGCTTGCAAGAGGCAGGCACATCAGAAAATTCCTCCATCTGTAAAGTTCAAAACTCCAACTGCAGTTGCTTCATCGTCAACGATAGTCAAAATAATAGCTCCATGGGTCTTGCGATTGGAAGTGCCAAGAACTTCTGCATCTTTCAGGAAATAGTCCTAGTTTTTGTGTCAACTTGAAAGGTTTCACAGAACTCTTTGCTGCTACCATCAACAACAAGACGGAAACGCACTTCTTCTCTCAACAAATTTACTGAGGTATGATGTCTGATCGTGAACTAACAAATCTTAAATTACTACCAAACCGGAAGACCGATAAACCTTGAAAACACTTATAAACTTTTTAGCAACAGTATGGACTCCAGGTGATTGTCATCCAGTTTGAAATATTCCTCGCTGGAAGGGCTTTCTCGCTAATCTTCGCTAAAAACAACACAAATTTCGCTCTACCAAGATGTCAATAATTTCTTCGACGCTCCCTGAGTTCTGCTTCGTGATTGTGGTATGCCGGTAGTGATCACGATTATATGTAACTTTAAAAGTATATCTGAAGACAAAGATATCCAAATTGTTAGACTGACTGGTAGTTATGCAATGTTTTTGAGCGGTGTACCGTGAAATTTCCCTCGATTGACTTGATTTTGTAGTTTAGAGATTTAACGTCAACCATGAAATACAGTTGAACCTCTCTAATACGGACACCAAGGGACAAAGTAAAGCGTCCGTATTAAAGAGGTCATCACTATGACGTCACTTTATGACTCCAGTGACAGCTTGAAGTGTTCAGTAACTTAAAAGAGGCCCCATACTCGATCTAAGTGATTAATATGCAGCATTGATTCACACTGTCTATCAATTGAGTACTTCATTGTGTATCTCAGCTACATGTTCATGTAATGTATACGAGTCACTGTTTTCAAACGGAATTCACAACGCAATGCTGCTTGTAAAAAATAATATTACTGAAGCACAATTCTGAAAACGTCAAAGGTGAATTAAGCCTTGTTTACAGTTGTTTTTTTTTTTTAATCCACAAACAGGAAATTGTTTTACATACACAAATTATCTTCACCTAATCACCGGAGTGTCCGTAATAAAGAGGTTAAGTTTAAATGAATTTGCTCCCTGAGGCCGGGATTTAGTGTCCGTTGTCCGTATTAAAGAGGGTCCGTATTATTGAGGGTTTTTTCTAACGAAAATATGAAAGAATTTCGTCGGGACATCGGAGATTGTCCGTAATAGGGAGGTGTCCGTATTGGAGAGGTTTCCGTAAGGAGAGGTTCGACTTTACTAACTATTCTATTAGACACTAATTCCTATTTTTCACGTGTCCGGTTTAGATTTCTCCTTTTTGCTTATCGGATAGCCATTAAAGTATGACATAAATAAGTTGTTCTGGCGGTGGTAAACACCGTGCTGACGAGCCTCCCAATAAGGGCGAGCAGTAGCTGTCCTCGGTTACAATCCTGCTCTTTCAGTTCTAGTCACGTTGGTGTCTCGCAAAGTCAACTTTTTTCCTCTTAGTATGATCAGCCTTGCAGTACTGTTTTTTGTCCTAATTTTGGCTCGGTCGGTCGGATTAAAAAAAAAAAAACAGGGAACTAGTAGGCCTGGTACCTAAGCATCATTGCCGTGGAGTCTGAAAACAACGAGACATGGTACTTTGTAAAGCTTTACTTTTGTCTTTCCAAACATAACAATCATTGCAGTCAACATGGCGGCAATGGAGGAAGAAAAGATCAATGTCGTGGTTAAACTCAGCTGAGAAAAGCGAAAAAAAGATGAACCATCAACGCTTCATTGCGATCTTCCAGCATCCATGAGAAAAAAATATGGGTTGGTTGTGCGACGGTAAACGGATAAAAAGTAGGCCGTCCCAATCTTTTTCTCCGTCGAATGTGTTTCCTAATTTTGGGTTGGTCGGTCGGATCAAAAAAGAACTGACTTAAAAAAAAAAATCAGGAAACGTGATCACAAAATCAACATGGCGGCAGAAGACTGAGAAAGAGGCTTGCTGGGAAATATATTTCCTTTTATTAAGTTTTGCCAAATACACGCTGTGAAACTTAATGTTTGCAAAGAAATTATTTCTATGGATCTAAATGACAAAACCATAGCTTCATTGCAACCAAAATGTGTCTCCCGGGCGCAATAAGTCAACGTTACAAGCAGACAAGATTAGCTTTGAAAACTGTCAGAAACTGTTGAGCCCAACAATATTTCAAAAACCCATATCGCAATCCATTTCAATCTTCGTCACGTTTAGCCATCCGTACCTTCTTTTGTATTTGCTATGTTATTTTTATATTTTACCAAATTTGATGGTCATTCCCCATGCCTAAATTTGGCTAAAAATCACTCAGCTGAGGAAAGCGAAAACAAATGAACCACCAACACTCTTTTGCGATCTGCGAGTATCCACGACTTTCAAGTCATTCAAGCAACTGCTGGAATAGCAAGTCTTTGATGTTTCTAATATCACAATTTTTTGGAAAACCCGAATATTTCGGTCTATCGGACGACGGTACACGGAGAAAAAAGGGGCGGGGGGAGAGGGAACGGCCTTAAGCCTTCAGGATAGTACTTAAAACTTAGACCCGCTGTGCGTGAATATCACATGTCATATCACGCGCTCCGTGAGGGCAAAAAAAAATTGAAAAAAATTACGCCCTCGCGTGTCGCGTCTCCACGCGTGAGGTAATTTCCTCGCGAGTCCGCGTACACGCCCACAAAACTTACCCTGAGAAAAATGAAGTACTACTCGTACTCTAAACTAGGAATAATTTCACACAAATAATTGTTTTTTGATTGTTTTTACTTCACTTCATTTTAAACAAAATTTTGTTCGTGTTTTTTACTAATTAGTTTGCACTTTTAGTGAGCAATGACAACTAGAAAACAATATGTTCATAATTTATTTTTACTATCGTTAGAAAACAAATCTGTATTTTTTGCAATGATGTGAGTCTACACAACTCACTGAGCACTGGACAGCGCAACTACTGTGAAGTTGAGTGCTGTAGGATCCCTTTTCATGTATTCCTTGCACACTTCAGCTGCATCCTAAAAATAAGGACACATGTTACAGGCAAGAAGCAAATGTAGTTACCTCTTTGCTTTGTAAAGCCTTTGCAGAACTTTAAAAAAGGTCCAACATTCTGGCGCATGTTTCACGAAGAAGCTACTGTAGCCTAAGGATTGGTTGGTGGGCAAGTCCATCGCAGTTCATAAGCTAACCGAGAGGTAGGCCATTTACAGCCCTTTATTTTCTTGTAGTTTCCTTTGATCACTGAATGCGGAAAAGAATCGCGAAAGAGCCGGGCTCTTTAATGCTGGGGGTCAACCCTACGATGGACTAGCATCCCATCCAGGAGGGAGTAGAAATACTCTCAGTTGCTTAAACGCTTAAACGGACTATGTCACGGGGATTTAGAAGATTTTTGGTCTTAACTGTTACCCTAAATAAACACTACCTTTGAACATCTAAAGGAATATATAACCTTAATTTGCAGATGGAAAAACAAGCTACAGCTATAAATATCGATATTTTAAGACGCGCGTAAACAATTTGAAAACGTTTGCCTAAAGTTTTCAAATTGCAATCCGTTTCCATCCGAGCCATCTGCAGCTAAAGATGCTCGTTAACAGTTTCAGTGCTCTAATATAGCAATTTTTAATGAAAATGGACTGTTATTTTTGGGTTTCCTGCGACACAAATATAAAATTTGGCTGTATAGAAGGTAGGATAAGCTCTAACAATATGTGCGACCTGGCCCAAAGCAGACTTTACTTTTTTAATGAAAATATTAGTTTGGCCGATTTTAGTTATTGGCCCTCTGAATACCTTAGCTGTGTAGTAAGTCATTGTATTGGCCACACATCAACAACACATTATCCGGTATCGATTGGTTCAACGATCATAGGACCGCAATGCGTGGAAAGAGCTAAAATGATCATCTTTATTAATATAGGACTACAATGCGTGCACAGATCTAGAATGTTTAAAAATCAGTTACTTTACCACCAGTAAGAGGCCCTATGCGCCAACTTGGCGCCAGGGGACAGGTGAAGGGTGAAGAGAAATCCACCTGTCACAGGGCAGTGAATCCTTATCCCAGCATATTCTTTCAACATTTGCATGCAAAACTTGACATCAATTGAGTGACATTAACTTGTTAGCTGTATACTTGCCTTTAAAAATGTATCCTTTGATGTTTTTCCATGATTTATAGGGCATGACTTCCTTCCATCTGCATAGCAACATTACACGAATAAGATTCACAGAAGATGTTCAGAGTAATAACTTAAATTGTAAAATTCATTTACTATTCATGAGGGTGCAAACCAATCCCAGCACAGAATTCAGATCACATGTACACAACTGTAAACCCCAATATACCCGAATAATGTCTTTTAAGATTAGTTAACTGAGTGTTTTATTGTTAATTAGTTACTACATTGGCATGAATTAAACTTTACTTTGAAAACTGTGAAGTTTTTTCCCCTGATTAATAAATTTTAAAATTATTTGAAGCAATATTTGAATAAAAGGCTTTTAGCCCAGTGGATAGTATGAGTCTTGAAAGTCATTACTCTTTTGGCTTCACCTCAGGATTTCAGTAGCAACACAGCCTCTCAGATAAAGGTTCTAATGTTATGAGCTAATCCTATACTGTGAAAAATGTCGAGATAAATGGCATGAAAAAGTTGAGTTTATATACTGACCTAATTCATATAAACATCCATCTTTGTGCACAATAGAAACAAAGTGCAGATCAACATGCTCCTCGGCAGAAGGTGTCTATAAACGCAAACATCAAAAGACAAATTTTATTTTTCTTGGGGGAATTTCCTTTTTGATTAAACATAATTTGTTCTTTTACCACTTCAAATATTTGGAGATAGGGAATTGAATTTTCCAATCTTTAGATATT
Source organism: Oculina patagonica (assembly GCF_052425735.1). Lineage (NCBI taxonomy): Eukaryota > Metazoa > Cnidaria > Anthozoa > Scleractinia > Oculinidae > Oculina > Oculina patagonica. The sequence continues at coordinate 30,672,051 of NC_135762.1, forward strand.
CCCTCTACCAACTGAAATAACCGTTACTTTACGTTACCTTTTACATTACTTCAACTGTAAATTGTACTGAGTTCACTTATAACCCTGACAAAGTCACTTCTGATGCATGTCCTAATCAGTTAGTTATTAGATTTTTGTTTAGCTTTATATTTTATATTTTTAATTTCTTGAGAATTTGACAAAAGTAACAACTTTTTCATTAATTAGAACAACAAAGTATTTTATCTGGAATAAAAACTGTTAGTAGTGGAGAAAACATTTGCTGGTTTGTTTTTCTAACCTCAGTCTGACCCTCTTGGGCACAAGCTTCATGCACACCACTGATATTCTATAAAGAAAAAGAATGCTTGTTGATTATTAAAATGCAAATGGATACACACTTGCTTACATGTGTGTGCGACCAGTGCACGTACATTTGCAAACAAGAAAGCAAGTTTCTTTTCTTACAGCAGAGACAATGTTACTAATATTAACCTCATCATTTTCCAGTTTTTCTCCTTTTTCGTCTGGTGATAATGATCTGGTGGAGTCTATAAAGTTCTTGAGAAAACCTTTCTCATCTGTTTAAAAAAAGAATAAACTTTTAAATCAAAGAATTGATAGCAGCAAGAACATCTTGCGTAATTCAAAATTTATATTGTTGTCCATGTGCTAGAATGTCTTGTTAAATATAGTACCCCACCCATTTCATGATCTTCTTGTTCAATCTATACTTTTGTTTTATTAGCATTTACAGAGATCCATGTGCTGGAGAGGACTCCCACATAAAAGAAACAGGAATGCTCAAAGTGAAAAATTTGAATTAAAACCCTAAAGGAGACCAATCTGGGTGTGCTGTTCATGTCTGATCGATTTAGACCACCATCAAGAATGACAGCATTTTTTTTTTCATTTCTTTACATGAAATAACAAGACCTTGTCAGCTACAAATTTTGACATTCTGTTCTGAGCAGTACACCAAAAACTCAGTAATTTACACTCCTAAGTGAAATGACGAGCATCCCTGTCCCTTTCATTGGCCATTCCGAGGTTGTGCAGGGAACTGGGGAGAGTTTCAACTTTTAACCAATCAATGAACTGACATCACCACATGAAAGTTCATGTCGAGATTGGTCGTATTTGACCAAGTTTGATGCCATGAAGTTAAACAGAGACCAAGTTACAGGGCTGTGCCCTAAGGGTGCCCGGGTGCCTCAGGCGACTAACTTTTGTCTTTGGGCGACCAGATAATCTTATTTCTTTCATATAAGCTCTATGCAGGGCACCCTAGATCTCATAGTTTGGAACCTTTGGACTCCTTGTAATTTTTCTTAGAGCACAGCCTTGAGTTATGGACCTTGAAACATGGTTCAAAATCGCATACAAATGTCTCTAATTCTTAGATAGCATCCCCCAAAACCTAAGAAACTCTTAAAACTTAGAATCAGTTTTGTGACAACTTTAAAATCCTGCCACATGGACGTACTGTTTGGAAGAAGCTGAGATGAAAACACCATGTTTGCTCATTTTTAAAAATTATGTTTCACAGAAATCATTAAAAAAATTACGAGTTTGCATGGTTTTGGGGAACGCAGTATCAAAATAAGAGACATTTGTATGGATTGTGAACCATGTTTCAAGGCCCCTAACTTACACTCCTTCTTATAAAAGCGTGAACACTAAAAAATATGTCTGGAATGTTTGTGTTTAGCCAATCACATGCGAGAACTTCAGACCGCAGAAACCACAAACAGTAAATGGGTTTCCATCGGTCACGGAGCAACTTTAGTTCTTATTTTGTTTCAGGATACACGCTCTGTCTTTTTTAAGAATTTAAAGAACTGCTATTCTTTCGTATCGAGGGCCACATCCAGAACATGGTTTCAGGGATTTTTGAAAGAAAAAAAGGACGGTTTCTCTAGCGACGATATACGACATGGTTCAGTGCATGCAGTATGTTGTAGACATGTCTAGACATAAGATGTAAACACGATAAACCGAATATAAAATACAAAATTGTGGAGTTTTCGTTACTGATTGTAAATCTTTTCGGTAGAACAAGGGATTCGATTTATTTCGGCAAACGATTTCAACCCTTAGGCAATTAGAGGTTCCGTGATCGTAAGACTGCAAACTGCAAAGGCTCCAGACGAAAATTATTCAAAATATTGGCGTGATTGGTGCAAAGTAAACACCTCAATCGCTCAATCGTTTGATTTTCGCTTTTCTTTCCCGCTATCGTTTCGCTGTTATCGAAGAAACAAACCTTCCTTCTATCAGTGTTTAGGTCTGCTACAATAGTTGGGGTGAGATAAAAACCGGAAAATGCAAGCTTATCTCAGTACAAATTGTAACATGCCATCAGGCGAACGGTAACTGCAGATACAAATTCGTTACAATTTTTGAAAATTGGCGGCAACTGGGGCAAATCGTAGCGTCGGGCGCATCGGTTTTTCAATTTTTTCTATAAAAAAATCACTCAAACCTATTCTTCAGTGGAGCAGTGAATGTTCTCAAAAAGGAAGTAATTACAATTAGTGTGTTTACTTGTAAATTGGAGCGAAACGAGAACCAAATATTGTTCCGTGACCGATGGAAACCCATGTGGTTTCTGCGGTCTGAAGTTCTCGCATGTGATTGGTTAAAAGACAAAGAACATTCCAGACATATTTTAAGTGTTCACGGTTTAATAAGAAGCGGTGTAATTGGCCTCTGTTAGACTTAAAAGCACCAAACTTGGTTAAATGACCAATCTTACCATGGTCTTACATGTGGTGGTGTCAGTTTATTGATTGATTAAAAGTTAAAACTCATCCTAGTTCCCTGCGCAACCTCGGAACGGCCAATATATGAAGTAAGATCATCTACATCACCAGTATATAAAGACTTCTACAAATCAAAAAATGAGTGCTAATAACGAAAGATGTTTGTATTCTCTGGCTAAAGCTGTACTCTGATTATTGTCTTACCAAACTCTAGTACATCTGTGTTGTTAGCAATGGAGTGTATCATGGCTACTGTTCCACAGGCATTCCCTATTGTTTGCTTCATGAAGTACACATTGGGGCTCACCTCCTAATAAAAAGTAACAATATAAAAGTAGCTTATATATGGTGTACAGTTCTATCTAAATGTTTGATGCATAGCCTCCAAAAATTCACTTGATTCAGATACTTTTTGATTGATAAATTGACCCCTCCCCCACCACGTTGCAGAGCAACCATGTGCTCAAAGGAATTATCTTATTACATGAATTTTTTACGACACGTTAATTTCACGAATTTTGCGATTCCAAAACAATCGCAAAATTAAAGTGACGGGAACAATAAGTGTCGCAAACATAACATGACGCGAAAATAACTCATGTTCGTACAAGCATGACCTACTTGTAGACATTGTGAGAACTGCTCTCTTGTTGCTATTGCCGAGATTAAGTCCGGCCCTTGCGTTTTTGTTAATTTTGACGTTATTGTTCCTTTAATGAAGTCATTTAATTTCATTCATGATAATGCCAAAGAAATGTTAATTGTTTCTTACTCAAAACCCCCAAATTAAAGTGATTCAAATTATAAAATTTTCGCAAAATCGCAAAATTAAAGTGTCAGTAAATATGCACACCTCAAAATCGTGAAATTAACGTGTCGCAAAAAATTTCATGTAATAAGGTAATCGCACCACATGCAACCTCTTGTATCACTGCTTTTGTAGTTTCATTTTGCATCAGTTTTATTTTGCATCAGTTTCATGTTTTAATAGGCCCTTTGCAGAACAGGGTCACATGAATTTGTCAATCATACATAGTCAAAATAATTATGTGGTAGTGCAAAATGGTGGCCAGAAATGGAAAGAGCATAATGAAATTAGTTACAAGTTGCCTGCAATTTTGAGACTGCTGGTGCTTAAGCATGATATTTTATAGTTGGATTGAAAGTTTGAAAAATTTAAGGTCATTTCCCTGTTAGGCATTGCACTTAACAAATCGACCACATTTTTCCATGGTCTACTTAACAAATAGATTCAATTTTGCCGTGCGTCTGTTCAGTTATAGATCACAGATGACGTCAAAATGTGGTATATACAAGGTCCTCATGCTCCTAAACGAATACGGGGACCCAGCCACTATTTTGTTTTAAAGTTTAAGTCCCCTTGAGTTAATCAACAAGTAGGCAAAGTTTGGTTGAACTCTTTAAGGAGTTATGTGGTATATACAAGGTCCTCATGCTCCTAAATGAATATGGGGACCCAGCCACTACTTTGTTTTAAAGTTTAAGTCCCCTTGAGTTAATCAACAGGTAGGCAAAGTTTGGTTGAAAATCTATGTTCAGTTCTTTTTCAGGGCAATGACCTTAAAGGATTTGTATGCTGGATGGCAAGACTTGCCATCCATTTCCATACAAATCCTTTAAATTTTTTAAACTTTCAAACCACTATAAAATATGATGCGTAAGTATTGAGCACTCTCAAAATTGACCTTACTAATTTATCATGCTCTTTTCATTTCTGACAATCATTCTGCACAAGCCCCTATTTTTATGATTAACAAGGTCATGTGACTGTGTTCTGCAAAGGTTCTAATATTACTTTGATGACTGTTTTGTTTCTTGCCTACCAAGAGTACAAGAACAAGTTGATATTTGTTGTGTACCTGGCCTTTTTCCTTAACCTTTTCTTCTTGTTCTTTCTTGTATTCATGGTACTGTTGAAAGAATAAGCACACATAACTTAAAAAAAAATTGTCACATTTGAAATTCTAATAATATTTACATGCGCCTGGAATTAGCAAACTGTTTCATATGAAATTCAGTGTTGGTTCTTTCAAAGCATCCAACCATCCATCTGAACCATCTGGCTACTGTACCTTTTACTCCCGCCTCCTGCCCCTTTCCATGGCAGTTTTCTCCTCTTTGTCCCATATCCATTAGTTGCAGAATATTAAAAAATGTTGTGAAATTTTGCTCTTTTTCTCCCGGTTCCCACCACCTTAACATTATTATTCTGGTTCCCGCCCTCCCTTCTCCTGCTTCCCGCCCCTTTTCTTCCGGGCTCTTGCCCCCTTGTCCCCCTCCACTAATTGCTGCATTTCCTATTAATATTTGTAACAGATAAATTACTCATTTTTTCATTACAAAATTATCCTTGTGTTTCCATGTTCCCTAAAAGTATCCGATCATTGGTTTTGTTGCTCCCTGTACCATAAAAATTTGTTCCCCTTTTTTCAAGTTTTATTTTCCTCTTAATCCTATGTTCCCAAAACGTTAATTGTTCCTTGAACCCCTTGGGTTGCCTCCAAAATACTGACTACTGAACAAAAGTTTTATTAAGTCAACCTTGTCACTTGTTGGGAAAAGAAGTAGAAGAGCACATGTCGGCTGCGGCACCATGGCTAGGAGTTCAGGATCAAGGCCATACACATCTACAAAACTCCAACTTGGCTTCAAACCAAGACTTGTTATAAACTGTAATGAAACATAAACAAAATAACCCAGTTAATGCAGTCCTACATGTCTAATTCCATGTGTTTTTAAAATTTGCAAACAACTTAAAACATTTTCTCGTCTCAAATAATTTGAAAATGTAATTCTATGTTTGAAGCAGTGTTATTTCAGTGTATATTTATGGTGAGTAAACAGAGAATATAAGTGACAACAATTAAGGTACAGGATAGTACAAAGTTAATATGGACTCAACCCTCCAAGTTTATTTTTTTCCTTAGTGGCCATTAATTTGGCCACGGACTACTCAAGTTTGGTCACCAATGAAAAATTTTAGTCGCTAAATTACCGTATTTACTCGAATAAGCGCCACCCTCGAATAAGCGCCGCATTTGGGACAAAATAGTTAATAAGCGCCGCCCCCGAATAAGCGCCGCAGTCCCGATGCGGCGCTTATTTGGGGAATTCCGTAAACCGCAACTCTAAAAGAAACGTGGAAATTTCATTTTCATCAAAAGTGAAGTTTTGCAGTTCAAAGTGATTGTTTTACCGCTCGCTCATTAGTTCTTCTATCAAACATTCTTACAATACGTTGTTCTGTAAATGTTGTGAAGGCTGCGAACTTTGCCAGGACAATCAAAAACCCCTTTTTTAGTTATTGTAAAAGATTAGATTCTTTGTGGCGTCCAAATTTTAAATAAGCGCCGCCCTCAAATAAGCGCCGCCATCGAATAAGCGCCGCACTTGAGGCGCAAAAAATTTAATAAGCGCCGCGGCGCTTATTCAAGTGAATACGGTAAGCTCAATCCTTCTTCTCAATTATAGTCACCAGGCTGGCGACTTTGGTTCCAATTTACAAGTTTTTGCCAGCTTCAAAATGTTAGTCGCCATGGCGACTTAAATGGTCTTGACTTGGAGGGTTGGGACTGACTGGCAATGGGGAAGCAATGGGAAAGCAATGGTGAGAAAATGGAAGAAGGGGAGAGGGTGCTTCCAAAAAATTTCATAAATTTAATCTAGTTCTTAGGCCACTCCCCAGAGAGGCATAAGCTAAATTAGAGTACTATCAGTGGTATAAACTTTGGGGAAGTCTACAAAAGTGTCAACCCTATATTATGTATTATGTCACATCATTCAATAAAATTATAACGAATGACCATTAAATGTATTTAGACCCAAATGCCGACCACAAGCACATTAAAATAATTCTAAGGTGTGACTAATATATACTTAAGGAAACTGAAATAATAACTAAAACCACCAAAAAACCCTTCAGTTTTTTTACCATTACTCAGCATTACTAGACAAAATCCAGATTTTTTCACGCCCAAGAAAGGTTTCTACAAAAGTTGAGCTTAACATGATAGCAATTTAAGTGTAGAATACACTAACCTTGTTCATAACCTTTGCAGTAATTCAATGACAGGAATCGATCAGCAATGTACAAGACAAAATCGAGAAATATATTGCATTGAGGCGCTAAACAAATTAATTATACAAAATTCAACTTTAACAACAGACAAGTTTAACATGCAACTTACATCTGGATTTGATTCTAATGGCAGCCACCGGACCATATTTCTTTAATTTTTCTGGAAAATCGAACGATAAATCACACAAATCGTTGAGACCTTCGTCTGGAGAATCAGCTGGAAATGAGGAAATCTGGAAATGAGTAGAGCCTGCGAGTATGGTCAGCAGTTTTGCATTCAAGAAAGTAGTGCATTTTGGGTAATTCCTGATTTTAAAGATGGCGGCCGGTGCGGCAAGAAATTTACGCAACTTTTTTAGTGGATATACCACAACGAAAAGAACCCTTGTGGTACTCCGCACTGGAATCAAATCAAGTATTCCATGCATGGCAATTTTGCATCGTCCATTTTCTGATAGCGCGACTCCGAGTGGATCTGATGTTGCAAACGAAAGCTCTCCTACCGTTTCAAGAAGTCCGCTCTTCAGTGGCCAGAAGGTCGCGCCGAAAAGATTCCAAATGTCATTCGAGGAGTTTCAGAAGCTAAGAAGAAAGTTACGTACAAGACAAAGGCTGGCAGGTCTGCCAATTGGTATGACAGCGCTACTTACATCGTCGGTGGTCAGTGCTTACATGTTTCCAAATATGTTTGATGCCACGCCGGAACAGATCGAGCCGATATTGTAAGTTTGCCAAAAAATAAGGGCTTCTTATATGTGAACCTCTGCTTTAGGTATCCCGTTACATTCTGGCAGTGTTCATTCTATTCCGGTTGCTAGATTACTACTATGCGGTGGCTTTTCAGACTTGGGGACTGGTGCCAAAGGGGGAGGGGGGATGGCATGGTGGGGGACGGTTCAGGGGGGGGGGGGCATAATTTGAACCCATATAACTTTTTCTCTGCTAAGAAAAATACCAAACTTTGTGACTTCACAACAATTGTGTCACATGTCATGTCATGGAACTTGATGTTTCGATGGTAATCATATTTTTTTGTTACAGAGGGGGTGGGGGGAGGGGAGGGTGAGTGGGTTGGACCCTTACCAGACTGAAACCTTTAGACCCAGACCTAAATGTCTATAATATAGGGCACCTACAAACTCTTATGACTGCAGGTTAAAACTCTGATCTCGCCTTTTCACACCTATAGATCAGTTTCTCACACCTTTTTCTAAAAGTATGTAAACATAAAGCAATGCAAGAAAAGAAGATTACATGCAAATGATGGTCTCCCCCAATTCTTTTATTTTAGAAGGGAAAAGTGCTTGTGATAAGGCTGTGATTGACAAAACAAATTCTGGGACTGGGACCCAGAAATGTCAAAACTGTCTTCAGAAATGTTCAAAATGTCCTTAAAAATCTTTGTATAACTGCAGATATGGCCAGGTTGTCTTTGAAAATCCTGACAGAATCTCATGCCTTTGACTTTGAAAAAGTTGGCATGTTTACAATAATCACAATATGCTAACCATAAGGACAACATTTCTTGTATGAGCAATCCTCCAAGTTAAGACCATTTTAGTCGCCATGGCAACTAAAATTTTGGAGGTGGTGGCTAAATTAGAACCAAAGTCACCAGCCAGGCAACTAAATTTGAGAAGAAGGATTGAAGGTGTGAGCTTAATTTAGCGACAAAAATATTACACCGGTGACCAAACTGGAGCAATCGGTGGCCAAATGGCCACTAAGGAAAAAAAAAAAAAACTTGGAAGGTTAATGAGAGTTGTCTTTTTGTGTCTCCTCTTCAACTCAACAGAAATACTTTGTTATAAGTTTATCTTGCTACTGTTATTGTTGTTTTCAGGGGAATGGATCCCATAATATTCTGTGGCTTGTGTGGAGTGGCGAGTGCAGGAGTTGGGTTTGCGGCTGGAACTGCTGCTTTTAAATCTCTTTGGAAGATATGGAACAAAGATATAGCATCAAAAATGCAAGAGGTATGAACAATAATGTCAACATAAAAACCCTTCTTGCTGGACGCTTGGCCCTGGTTGTTAAAAGGATGGATAGCGCTATCCACCCGATAAAACACTGTCCAGTGGATAGGATAGTTTGTTTTGCCAACACTAATCTGCTGGCTAGTGATTTATCTGGTGGATAGCGCTATCCACCCTTTGAACAACTGGGCCCAGTACTTGAGATATCAATAATAAAATTATTCTTGTTATTGATTGCCGAACTATTTTGAGTTGGGATTTGGTGGTGTCACTAGAACATAAATATCCCCTGATGTATGTTTTTTTTTTTAATTATCATCATGCACCTGTTTTACTTGACAACATGTTGGTTATATTGTAAGTAGAAAATTCTGGCTAGTGCTAAAAGCCAGAACGCCGGAATACTAAAACCCGGAACGTATAAAATATATGTGTAACCCTTACAAATATTAAGAGCTAACCGTAAACTACCGTGGCGGAGAAGGGTCACTTCCGACTGAACATCACTTGCGATGAACATTTGAAGGATTTTAGGTACATGAAAACCAAACTAACTATACATAAAAACAACTCAGAACAGAAGTCGGAAGTGACCCTTCTTGGCCACGGTAGTAAAAAGGCCAACCAAAGTACATAGTAGGCTAACCGTGGTGAATAGTGCAGGGTTGGAAATTAGCGCTCGCCCGCTCGCCCAGGCGAGTGTGAAAACTGTCGGGCGAGTATAAATCACGGATCACTCGCCCGGTTTGGCGAGTACGATTTTCATATCCAGAATATAGTATTCAAAATAAGCGAAACTTTTACTTCCCACTTTAAAATAATCTACGCTGTCCACAAGCCGATAGCTTACCAACATTTTGAAATCTCAAACAAAGCTGTGTTCGCGTTCGTAAACAGACAAAAATGGCTTCCGTTTGGTGCATGTTACATGACTGACCTACTTGTACAAAGTAATACCTCTGGTCAAAAATTCACTGATTCATCCACCGAGCCGCGAAACGCAGCAAGATGGCCATTTCTCGCCTCTTTTCCTGTACACTTTCGCTTGCAAACAACAAGAATTTGGAAATACGTATCAAATAAAACTGTGTTTCAACTTTTGAAGTAAGTGTGCGCGTGTTTGTATTGTGGAGTAAGGTCTATATTTGGCAATTTTTCACTGAAGAAATAGATTGCAGTCTGTTTTGCGATCGACCACCAAAGTGCACAGTGAGCAGTGATTAAAAATTGAAGTTGTATATTTTATTATTCGTAGGGGGAGGGGGCCTAAATTTTTCTTTTTTAATGGAAGAAGACTGGGCAAGTGAAAATTGATCTGGGCGAGTGCAATTTGAAGGTCACTCGCCCGGATGGCGAGTGCTCCGAAATTTTAGTTTCCAACCCTGTAGTGTAGGCTAACCAGAGTAAATAGTAAGCCTACTATTCACCTCGGTTAGCCTACAATGTACTTCGGTTAGCTATTTATATTTGTAAGGGTAACATGATATATAAGGGTAACACGATATATTTTACACGTTCCGGGTTTAAGTATTCTGGCGTTCCTGGTTTTAGTATTGCAGCGTTCTGGTTTTGAATGGTCAATTAATTCATTTATTCATTCATGCATGATTGCGTGTGTGCATGCATGCATTCATCCATCATGCCTTTGTTTTAAGTTAGATTTTTCAAAAACATGGCTGATGCTTCCCTCAAGACAGTGGCAACTATTAAAATATGTGCAAACGTCATTTATTTCTGTTTTATAGCGTGAAGCAGATTTCTTGGAGAGAGTGGCAGCTAGAAGAGCTTCGTCATACAGCAAGTTTGAAGATGACTATTATGGTGAAAGCATCAAGAATGTCAGTGATTACAGGCAGTGGCTTCGAGAACAGCAAAAAAAGCAAGCTATGATGGAAAAATACGACAGCAAAGAACAATCAAAAGAACTGAATGCAGAAGCTGCTTGAGTAACACAGAGTACAAATGCAATCAACATATTTTGGCTATTGATGAACATCTTAAATCTCCATAGCCGGATAGACTCCATAGTTGTCTTTGACAATCGAGAATCTATCTGTTGAACAGGAAGCATATCCCTGTTCCTAGTAAAGCTAAAAACATGACATGAGCATCTTCTGTGTTTTGTTATCCTGTATTGTGACTCATAATGTTTGGCAGACAGTCTGGTGTTGTTTTAATAAGCCTGCATCGTAACTCAAATTTGCTATTTTCATTGTATCTGTGCCCAAATTTGAGAAAATGAATTGGGCTGAACTATTTTGCAGTGCCAGCCCTTTTATCTGTATTGCAAACATGGCTTTTTTTGTTAAACATTCCTACTGCAGGTTCTGAATTGTACACTTCAACAACAGGCTCAACAAACAAAGCGAATTGACAAAATAAAGAAATGAGTTTCAGACTGTATGCTTTGAGCTCTTTTTGCCTAAAACAGTGGAGTTCATGAACTGCACTGTAAAGTATGGACCTGTAGTTTTTTATCTTAGTAAAGAACAGACTGAGAAAACAAAGCTTTACTGTAAAATGTGATCTGGAAAAATGAACAATTAAAAGATGCATGAGTTCAATATCTGAGAGAAACTTGAACAAGGATCATCCATCACTTTTCAGCTCCATGAATTTTTATTAAGGTGTTATTTGAAAGTGATTAATAATTTATTCATCTTGTGAAGATAGAGTTTAGAAGCAAGATAGCATGATAGCAGTGTAGATTATGTGAATATCAGTTGTTCCACAACTGAACAAAGACAACCTTAACCTTGCTTTTGCTAAAAGGCCAGATCACTAGACAGAGTAGTCATGGGTGAGCACTTGAAATTATTCAGTCACCGTTTTTCCACTCGCCCCAACCCTTAAAACACTTCAGTGATGGAATGTTCAGCACTCATTCATGGTCATTCATCCAAAACAGAATAAGCTTCTGTCCAAAATGACCCTGCACTACTGGCTAGTAAATGGACTACTGGCTGTTTCACAGCCCTTTTACAACAATATGTAGAATTTTTTTAAAAATATATTTTAGGGTTCTCCCTTTAGTGTGGTGCCAAGGTGTTCTTTGGGTTTTCATTTTACAATATTTGCTTATGTATATATTTATTTACTTTTATTTAGTAGTTTTTATGAGAAGTATTAAAATACTATATAAATAAACAATTCTCTTGGCACCCCAGGAGAAAGTTATACTTTAGAGATGGTCATGTATATCTCCAGAGAGAAAACTAATAATGGAAAAGCGTTTGGAATTTCCACGGAGTCAATAAATTTTTAACATCCTCAGTTCCAGGGGATGGGATGTGAGTTTTCCTTTTATTTCGCTCATTTTGCGTCTGAATCATCGGGCGAGTTTGGCGCGGAAGACTGGTAATCAGAGCAGTGCGCGTGTTGCATTATGGGCTACTAGCCTCGCTTCGTCCTCTTTTCTCGCTTTCCACCATCTTTGTTCACGTGGTTGGAAGGTAAGTCCAAAAATGTCCAAATTTTGAGTGTTTTTACGATTCCATTGCCTTTGATTTTGAATAAAGACAATTTTAAATTACAGAGGACCATCAAAATGGTAAATACAACTGGAGTTCGGCGCGGAACGCGCTACATGTTCTCTCGGGATTTTAGGAAACGTGGTAAGCTTAAGTTTACAAAGTAAAAATATACATTCCGCGAAAGTTGTATTCTGTAATTAGCTTTATCTATCATTTTACAGTCTAAATGTCGAAGTTAAATTCAGTTTTTGAATCTCCCCGACTGGAGCATATTATATGATCTAGAAAACAAGCCTCCATAATTTTGTGACAGTGTTTTTTGGCAGTGCATATTAGCTTAAAAGTTAAGATCAACTAAATTAAATTGCAGAGAAAATTGTGAATTATAGTGGCACTTGTACGTTTTTAGTATTAAATGCCTGACCGGTGATTAAATTGTTAAAAACGCTGTGAAATCTTAGTCGATAGAATTGATGAATTTAAATCAATTTATATTATTTTTATGCGAGAATTTAATGGTATTAACTAGTGTCTTCAAGAAGAGCCAGCCTCTTTAAAACAGATGACAATAAAGAATCAACCTGCACAGAAATTTCACCAGTTAAACAGTCACCGAAGTGAACATGGTTTGCAGTGTTTTCTTTGCAGAGAATGCTGCACAAATGAGAATCGAGTGCACAAATAAGAATTAAGTTCTTTTTTGCAACAATAATTGTTGCAGAAAGAACTTAATTCTGCAGTTGCAGTAATTATTACTGCAACACTTCATCCAGTATTAACATCTATCTGTTGCATAGGGTATTTATACAGTGCAACATTTTGTGCAACTTGTCAAATAACAGCAGATAAAAATTCAAAAATAAGATATTATTGTAAGATATTATTCTTGAATGTTATTTCTTTAACAGTAAATGTATATTGATCTTGCAGAATTAAATCCATTTTTTATAATTTAGGTGTCATCCATCTTTCAACGTACTTTAAAAACTACAAAGTTGGGGATATTGTGGATATCAAGGTATTTACAATGTAATGTAAAAAAGAAAATAATTGTAATAATTCACAAGAAAAATGTACTTTCTTTTTTTTAGTTGCTGGAGACTACCATGTGCCAGGAACATTCTAAACTGGCTTTCTCATAGCAATAGACCCTTCCACGGTTTCTGCCACCATCTTGGTTGGGGGGCAAACATGGCAAAATTTACAGTAAATGTATGAGAAAAGCGAGGGGTTCGATGCCCAACAACAAAAAGTAAATTAACATTCTGCAATTCCTATAAATTACAAGGTAAAGAAACCTAGTAAACAATTTTATTGATGAAATTTGGAGGACACAGCTATGCTGGGAGGCGAGAAATCGATTTTTAGTTTTTCATACAAATGCTTTCATTTTTCCACGCAAATGGCAGTTCGGATTTCAGACAAATGTATGTAAAAATGAAAAAACATTTGCGGCTTTCCTTGCGAGACTACATTCCCCAAATTTGATCAATAAACTCGTTTACCCGGTATCTTGAGTTTATAATTCAATACATTTACTGTAAATTTTCCCGTGTTTGCCCCCAACCAAGGTGGCAAAGAAACCGTGGAAGGGTCTATTTCTTTCAGGTGCAATTGACACCTATTTCTGTTTCTAAGTATAAGATGTGTCCTTTAAAGTGGGTTGTTTATATATGTGCAGTGGGGGTCTTGGTTTGTGCTAGTTTTGACAAATAGCAAGCAAGCCAGATTATTTTTTTCATAAAAAAATGGTGCAGGTTGTTCAAATGATTATTTGACTAGTGGACTATTTTCTCAGAAAACATCTTATCAGACCAGATTGATTAATTATAACCAATTTTAGGGTAATTTTTGAGGACTCCCAATCTCATTACCCTCCAAAAATCATACCCAGAGCACATTGAAAAGCTTTTTAAAATTTAGTTCTTTAAGCGTTTTTTATACAATGTTTTTTTCTGTCAAGGTAAATGGTGCCGTCCACAAGGGAATGCCTCACAAAGTTTATCACGGCAAAACTGGTCGCATTTTTAATGTCACCAAGAGTGCTGTTGGAGTTGTGGTGAACAAACAAGTGAAGTAGGTCAACATTTTGTCAAAACAATCAAATAAAATTGTACATGCATGTAGAGTTTAAAAGTGAATAGTGACATAAAGTTTGAAATTCCAAAGTGCCAAGGCTTGAAGAAAGAGTACAAGATGATGGACTGTGAAAGGCAGGGCTGCAAATAACAGTCGGTCATTGGACATTGGCCGACCAAAATTTGCTCATGTCCAATGAAATCCTAAGTGTGGTCGGACATGATGTCCGGACAATTTTTTTCGATTGTAATTCATTTACAGCAACAATGAATAAAATTCAACCATTTGTTTTTGGTGATTTCCGACCGAAATTTGGTTTTGTACGACCAAGATGGTGTCTTTATTAGTAGGACATACGTCCTTTCAAGTGAAAGAAAATTAATTGCAGCCCTGGTGAAAGGGGTTTTAGCCTTCAAATCAACCTGAAAACTGTCGGAGAAAAAGGTTTCTACCAGAGACGTTGGACACACTGATGGTAATTTCGGCAGAAGGACCACCTTTGCAAGAGTTAAAATTTGACTATGCTTTAAGGCTGAGAAAACAAAAAAGTTTCTTTCAACATCCATCAAGGACTGCAAATAACTTTGTCTCCCTAAAGTTCTTACAGGACCCCTATTTTCATCAGAAGGGGCCCTTGGACTGTAAAGATTGCTAATGTTAGAAGCTAAATCCTGTTTAGCTGTCAAGGGCAAGGTAGGGTTAGATCTCTGGCTTGTGACAAGTTTTGTTAGAATGTGATAGGTTGTAAAGATGTGATGACAGTTGCTAGAGGCATGTTGGTATACCTTGTTGTGGAAAAGGCTGTAAATAGTAGTAAAACACCAGTATGGTTTTAGGTTTCTGGTCGGAAAGTAATGCTTTGTTTCTTTTTTGTCAGGGGGAAAATCTTACCTAAAAGAATAAATGTACGCGTTGAACACATCAAACACTCCAAATGCCGAGATGACTTTTTGAGGTAAGGAAAAAGATCTGAACATTAGAAATTGTTCTGAAGAAAAGGATAATCATGGTAACTCTGCCAATTACATGTACTTCTATCCTTATAAAATTCAGTGCTTTTGACTACAGGACACTGTAAAAAGTTGTGACTACTTAATTCCATTCCTGCAAAATGTGTGATTTACAGTGTTTTGGCCTAGTCTTTACCTATTCAACTGTTTCAAGTCATAAATAATAATAATAATAATAATAATAATAATAATAATAATAATAATCGTAACAGCAGAGATTTAGAAAATGATTTTATAATGAAATTAAACGCTAAAATATTGTTAAAATTCATTTTTAAATTTTAAAAACTTTAAAAAAGTAGACGACGTTTCGGCGCTGCTCTACGCCATTATCAAGTCAAAAGAAGTGATAGTTAAAATAAGAATATATATAACGTGAAACAATAAAAATAGTTGTGTGTCCTATGGGCATAATACGTAAAGTAAAACAATGGAAAAACTAAAAGTTCTAATTAAAAATAGGGAAGTGTCAAGTAAATAATTTGGCGCGGATAGAGTCACTCTGGGTGTTCGGGGAAGGATTAATGTCCCTGATGAACAGCATTTCATATATGAGGCAGTCAAACTTGCTTCTGCATTTCTTTAACACTTTGAAAAGGTGATTAATCTTTGCTCCTTTGCTGCCATGTTGTGCCTCAAGGTGTCTACCGATCGCAGAATAACGGTGCTCACTAATGCGTTGATGTAGGTGTCGGGCAGTAAACCCGACATAATTTGCATCGCACAAATCACATTGAAACAAGTAAACAACGCATTGTGTGTTCACGATCCGGGGCTTGTTTTCCTTTATGCACAAAATCTGTGACAGTTTTCTGCTGGTAAAGACGGGTTTGACATCGATGTTGATCTTGGATCCCAGAGAATGAATTTCTTTGCGGACGCGATTAGCTGATCGTTGATCTTTAAAAGGCAATGAAATGTAGACAGATGGCTCTGATGGGGCTGCGGCGTGCGGTTCTGTATTAGTTTCTTGCCTGAACTTGCGTATTGTGGAATCGACTAATACGTTCGGGTAGTGTAGTTTTGAAAACATGGTGCGTAACTTGTTGCACTCTTTCGTGAAGGCTTCTTTGGTGGAGGATAAACGGTGCGTCCGATCAACCATTGTGTTTACCAGGCCTTTCTTGTATCTGTTATCAACGTGGCTTTGAAAATGGAGCGGCTTTAGATTTCTTACAAGTACTTAACGGTGCCCATCCTAGTTTGTCTTTTACCATGGAACTTGAACATGAGGGCTCTATTCCATTCCTCGGCACACTAATCACGAGAAACGACAACACACTAAAAACGGAAGTCTACAGAAAACCAACTGACACGGGCCTTCTGCTCCATTTTCAAAGCCACGTTGATAACAGATACAAGAAAGTCTTCTTAAATTAATTAACATCAGTTTTCTCTTTTAACTGGCACAGAAACATTTACTTGTTTTTAAAGAACATGTTTTTCATAACGACAATGAATGTTTTGTTATTTAGGCGTGTGAAGGAAAATGAACTGAAGAAGAAGGAGGCTAAAGAAAAGGGTGGAGTGAAAGTGGACTGTAAAAGAAAGGTAATTTGACTGGTATTTAGCAACTGAGGATCACATAACCTACCTGCCACTAAAATTATGGGTATAATCTAAAGAATGCCAACAGAAAGGGCATAAATTAATAATTTTGGCAAAGTAGGAAATGTTTAATTTAAACCTCTTGCCTAAAGCTGACAAAGTGATGTTATATTATGGCACTTGTATTAAATATCCATTTTTTTCTTTATTTGTTGCAGCCAACTGTACCACGTCTTTCACACTTTGTGCGCACAAAGAGAAACACTCCTGAAACCTTGGAGCCAATCCCATACGAGTTTGTTGTATAAATCTGAAATAAACTTGTGAAACTGAACACGCCTTGATTTTTTGTGTAGGATGTCAGTCAAAAATAATCCTTCATAGTAAATGATTTGAACCCAGGACTATCAGTGGTTTGTCGAGTTATTGCGATTGTTCAGGTCAGTCTTGTCCTGGAAAGGACTGTTGTTGGTCAACCAGAGTGGAAGTTAATTTCAAGGTCAAGCCAAACAAGTTAAATTCTGAAGAAGTTTTTATAGGTTGCCGAAATATCAATCCGCCAAGACGATCACACCTGATGGATTATAATCCTTTAGCAGTTATTATTTGGAATGGCCTTTATTATAAACCAAAAATTAAGTCTGACAGCACTTGGTAAAATGTGACCAATGTTAGTACAGTTGACTCCCGATAACTCGAACCCTTGCTAACTTGAACCGTGCACTAAGTTGAACCAAAATCGATTTCACCTGGATTTCCGTCATACATTGACTGTAATTTTACCCTCGGTCACTCGAACCCTTGATAACTCGAACCTCCCGCTAACTTGAACCAATTTTCGTTTCCCTTCAGGTCTATATAATTTTACCCTCCATAAATCGCACCATGTGTGTCAATACATGACAAGTCAAAACAAACAGTGTTGTGTAGTCCAAACACTGAGTTTATTTTGAAATAAAAATTTACACCAGTCAGAGTCGCCCCCGAAATGCCCCTCAAAACACGAACTGTGCCATGCTTCTCGATCTGACATGCTACAGATGTTCAGTTTGTTTGTGGAGGTTGATACTAATTTTTTAAAATCCAACCTTTGATGGTAATTAATAGATTTGCTGAGAAGTAAATCGTATGAACTCTTGAGAACTCGAACCTTTTTCAATTTCCCATGAAGGTTTGAGTTATCGGGAGTTGACTGTACATGCAGATCCCAATGTAGCAATCTCAAGGCAACCCCAAGAGTAACTTATTAGAAAACAATGGCAAATTATAACAGATACGAGAAATGCGTGCCATAATTTCCATTAATTTCCAACAAAATGTTATTAGACTGTTAAATTTTATCCTTTTCCTCCCAAAATCAAGTACAAAGGCTGATCGATTTGAGTTTTTATTCAAAACATATACATGTAAAGTGAAGCAGCCCACAGATGATAGTTTATTAAAGCTTCTGACATTATTTGTGAAACCCTAAAGACAGCCAGTGCCTTTCAAAACAATTGCATTGACATCATCAGACATCAGCCTTGCTTTTTTCATTAACTGTGAAGTGGATACCTGCTTTTAGTGAAACCAGTACTATACCAGACATCCTCGAAGACCCAGGGGCAGTTAGTGGGGGCGAAAGAAACGCGAAACTGCGGGCAATTGGCATATATAATTGGCATATATAAAAAGTTGTATATAATTATGCTAATTTTTTTGCGCGCAGTTTCGCGCTATTTTTGCCCGCAGTTTTGCGTTTCTTTCGCCCCCACTAACTGCCCCTGGGTCTCCGAGGATGTATACCAGACTGTTGTTTTAAAGGTGTGGTTTAAACTCATTTTCACCTCTACCCCGAGAGGGGTCCCATATGAAAAGGACAGGGATGCTCATCAGGAAATTTAAATTGAGCCCATTAAAAGGAACAATCTGGGCACGGCTCAGGTTTTTTTTTTCAAGATATTTTTCTTGCCTGATTGGTGTAGACAACCAACACAGTGTGAGCATTTTTTTTTAGTTTTTCCTGTGAAACCCTAAACCAGACCGAGCACAGTGAGACCAAAATCTGTAATTAACACCCTTGATTGAGATAACAGCATCACCCTCTCTTGGGAGTTCCCTCCTTGAGATAAAAGGGGCACTAAGGATGATTGGTTTGAATTCCTTCATCTCAAACAAACAGTAGATGATGCTGGCTTATTGCAGTTTTCACTGAAATGCAAACTCTGAAATTCAAAATCCAACTAAATTTGCGTGTTTGGCTGCCGTCAATCATAATTATGGCAACAGCCAACGAACCATGAAAAACAGAAACAGACAAAATGGATCAAAATCAACCAATCAAAACTGACAGACGTAACCTTTTGACCCGATTGAAGTGAACTTTTGTTTTCCGAGGCGTCCGCTAAGATGATTGATGGCAGCATAAAGTACAAACAGTGGGCTGAGGATTCAATTTCAGAGTTCGCATATCACTAAAAACCGCAATAACATCTTCATCTAGATAACTAACAGCGTTGTTTTAGGTTTTTTGGTGCCAAACCCTGTCCCTTTTTGAGGGTGTACCTTCTTCTGCTGGGCCCAGTACACCAGACATCAGCACCCACTGGGGGAATCAGACCTGGAACTATGGTGGGCGGGCCCTTCTTTGTGTGTGTGTACAACCAAAAACTTTTTGGTGGGGTATTTTTTAAAATGTCTTTTACCAAAAACAAGGAGGGGCCCAAGCCCTCAGAACTGCCACTGGCACTGAGTTGTCATTACAGGCCTTTCAGTTACACTTCATGTTTGATTAGTGATTGTGCAAACTGAGTGAACTGAAACAATGTTGATGCACAAATCTCGGTAGCAAAGTGTTCATCCCTGTAAGTCATAATGCGACAAAGGTTGCTTTCATTCAAAACATCTGGTTTCTTAGCTTTCAAGAACTCTACTCTCGCCTTCAGATGAGCCAGTGGTTTTAAAAGGCATGCAGGGTTTTTCCTAACATCTTCCATGTTCACGCCATTCACTGACAATAGATATTCAAGTCTCTCAGTCAGTTCTCTTTTGTCAAGAGAAAAGAAGTTCTTGGAAGTCACCAGGTTTGCAATCTCTTTGTCGTCAACACATTTACTTTGAAACCAGTGGATGACATCCTCTATCGCTGCATTGTCATTGTCGAACAGAAATCTTGTTTGCGCTAGATTATACAGCACTGTTGGACTTTGGACAATGTCGTAAATTAATTGAACCCTATTTGTCATAGCTTTAATATCAAATTTTACAAAGAACTCAGTTCTTGCAATGAGAAGGTGTTGTATAACTTCCATTTCCAGTAGAAGAGGTTTGCTTCTGAAAAACTCCACTGCACTGATTAACGTGTTGATGTCAATATTAAAGAACATGGGATTCTTGGCAGCAATGATAAGCGGGGACACTTGCATTTCGTGAAGAAAACCAACCACTTGTTTAAAATTATCTCTCGAACTGACTTGTTCTTTAAATTTTTCTAATGACTGAAGGAGCAAGCTGAGAACTGCCTTCTCATCTTCTTTTTCATCAATACCATTTGACTGGGCGTCATTATGAGACTCCATTAAAAGTGCAATTATCTCCAAGGAATCATCTCTAAATGGAAAGCTGAGAATTAGGGGATTCTCTGAAACAAGCTTTCCAATTGTGTCCTTTGGCAAGCCTGCGGTTTCAAGTTTGTGGATGTTTTCAATCGCTCTGCTGTGCTCAAGACCAAAGACATAAGGTGTTCTACACATCAATTTTACAATATCACAGTTCAAATCGTTGAGGACTTTCAGCATCTCAGTAAAGCTGGCTGAATCCCATGAGAGAATCGCTGGAAATTCCAGAGCTATTATCAATGCATCTCTTCCTGTGATTCCTATCTGAGCCAAGAAAATCAACCTTTCTTCAAGAAGATTTGCTGTCAGTCCAAGAATCCGTGGTGATTCGGGTTTCAAGCCAGCAGAAACGTTCAACTTGCTATTTTTTAGATGCTTGGTTAAAAGGCTCGACCAGCTTTTAAAAATATTACCTTTTCCACGTGCATAAGTTCTTTCCAGTTTCTTGACGTATTCGTATAAGTTTAGATCTTCAGAAGAAGGAATATCGTGTCGATGCACTGATGTCTTTGCACACCCTTGATGATTGAAGTCTTCCTTACGTAATTTGTGACGATCATGTTCAGAAAAATCGCTAACAACTTCATTCAGTCCTTTCTCACCTATGTAATTAGCTGAAGATCTAAAACTTGAAGTTGTGAAATAGCGATTTATACGGCAAGTTAAACGAAAAATTCCAAAACTCGGAAAAAATTGACCAGGAACAGCGAAACGAGATAACCTCACGGCTGCCATCTTGCACGTGGAGCAGGAAGGGACTGGGGACGATAAAAGTTTTCATGTCACCTTACATGAAGAAAAAATTGAGTATTGCACCATTTTCAAGATGGCTGCCTTTGTCGGCGAAATTTTGAGTGGTTTTGTCCCATTTTAAGGAACTTTGTTTGCAATAAATAGGATATTTTTTAATTATTAGTCATAATTCCTTTTAATCCATTCTTACAATATGAAAATACCCTCCAAATTTGTCAGAATTCCCCTCAAAATTTCGAAACCGGAAGTGCTGAATAATGCGCGCGCATTTTAACTCTCACGTGGCTTTACGGAAGCCATTTCTTTCTGGCAAAAATTTTCGAAATCAGTGAATTTAGTGTACTTGGTGTCTTCAGATAATATAAATTGATGGCTGGCCGGGGTCAGCGAAATCAAGAAACGCAAGAGCAGCTTACTCGAATTGCTATTGTAAGTGCCGACAAGTGTAAACCGAAGCGCTGTCGGCAAGAATGCAAGAAGTCTTGTCCGGTTAACCGAATGGGTAAGTAGTGCCCTGAAAAGCCCATCCTTTACTGTGCTTGCATTTTCATCCTGGGCCAGATAATTTAGTTGGGATATACCTTTCATTTACAGGAAAACTATGTATTGAAGTTACCCCAGAAGATAAGATTGCTTCTATTTCCGAAACGCTATGTATCGGTTGTGGTATCTGTGCAAAGGTAAATAATAATACCCTAATACCACAGTTAACAGAGAATCTGTTGCATTTTCTCTTAGAAAACCGAAACCATATAAACTCGACTATTAACTGTAATTATTAAGGCTTCTTTGTTTAATATATTAGTATAAAAGTTTGTTTTAATGAAGTATATATCTTGATTTTATGC
The DNA here is from genome assembly GCF_052425735.1 of Oculina patagonica. NCBI lineage: Eukaryota > Metazoa > Cnidaria > Anthozoa > Scleractinia > Oculinidae > Oculina > Oculina patagonica. The sequence continues at coordinate 30,694,177 of NC_135762.1, forward strand.
TTTTAGCTATTAAAGTATTAAAGCTTAAAACTTTTATCAGGGACCATTACACTTATTAAAAAATAGGTTTGCCTTTTTTTCTGTATTTTGGTATTTTCCTAGAAGTCACTTCAGAAGTGCTAAATCTCACAAACCTCGTTCATGAAATGTATCATCTGAAATAAATTCATGGGGCATTAATTGATATGACAAAACATCATTTCATATAAAACATGGCAAATATTCAGAAACTAAGGATAATGACAGAGACATTAGTTTGTATCTTGTCTTGTCTCCCAAATAAGAGTCCCATTATTGCAGCACTGCACTTTCCCTGCTAGTAGAGTCACGTCAGTCTTTCCTAGATAAGTTGAGAAAGGGGTCATCACAAAGTGCTTGGCAGCGAGGCATGCGATCTATTCTGGTTAGGCCATCCCAATAAAATGTTTCTTTTCCCACCGCCCGACCGATTCCAGAATTCACTAGTCAAAGAAGCAAGTACTTTAACTTACAAGCACATGATCTTGTTGTATTAACAACAATTGGTATGATCTAATGTAAGTAAGTAAGTACTTTATTTAAACACATGTCAACAATGAGCCTGGGGCTCGTTTAAAAGTGAACGTGTATTCTAAAAATTACAATGTAAAAAATTTAAATATGATTATCTATTCAATAAAAATACAAAAATTAGGCTATAAAATTGAAAATTAAAAAACTAGACTATAAAAATTTAAAAACTACATAGACAATAAAATTTAAAAATGTAAACTAATCGATACAAAGATTACAGCAACAGTTGGCCTCGGTAGTCAGGTTAACATTGTTCAGTAAATGTTTAAAAATTCTAAGAGAGGACGCTCCTCTTATATTGTCAGGTAGGTTGTCCATAAACATGAAGTTATGTAACGATAAGATTTATGCAAAAACTTTGATTTAAAGGTAGGCCGATTAAGCTTATAATAGCCTCTTAGATCATAATTGCTAGAACGCAATGAGAACAATTCCTTGATGTAGCTTGGCCCCGTAATAAATAAAGATTTATAAAGGAGGATTAGGGCTTGCGTGTATCTGCGATGCTCCAGGGACTTGATGTTTACCATCTTAAGTAGATCGCCATATGGAGTTGTCTTGGGCAGATTCATTAGTGTTCTGATAGCAAACTGATTAGTAAATTCTAGCTTGTTAGAAAGTCCAGATGAAAGTCCCACTAAAACAGGTGCGCAGTATTCCAAATGTAAGATGAAGGCCTTGTAAATATTGTTTATCACATCAGCAGGTATAAACTTTCGTACCCTCCTTCGTTTTTTGAAGGCTGTTTAGACATTTGATAAAGAATACGAACGAAAAGACAACGTTTTCGAGTTGACTTTGTAAGCTGGCTTTCTTACTTAGCAGCCCGGCCTTCTCTGGAAACGAGACCCCTTCAAGTGTTCATTCTTTTTTTTCTTTTCTTTTTTTGCCCGACCGACCGACCCACCATCACGAGAGACGGGGCGATGGGAAACGAAACATTTTATTGGGATGGCCTTAGCCTAAATGGCACTACGGTTAGCCTAAATGGCAATCTGGTTAGCCTACAGTTAGCTTGTGGTTAGCCTTTTTATTTGGAGAAGGGATTTCTGCCTTGCACGCCTCTCTGTCTTGCCTCTCTGCCTTGCCTCACATGCCTTGCTGCCTTGCACATTCGTAAGACTCTTAAGAAAGAGGCAGGCGACTCATCAAGATTGCGGGATGATTGGCAAATCAAAGAAATTCAAAACCGTTGGCAGAGTCGCCTTCCTCTTTATCAACTTATCTAGGTAAGATCGCAGTGGCGCTGCTAGCTAGCAGGGTACACAACACCTTGCAGTTACAAAGAGTTTAACACTCAAAGTGAAATTAAGTCTGTCACTTTTTTCAGAAATGTCCATTTGAAGCTATTACTATCATCAATCTTCCAAGCAACTTGGAAAAGGAAACTACACATCGATATAATGCCAACTCATTTAAACTACACAGGTATGTGTCCTGTTTAAACCTAAAGAGGGGGTGAATAGGTTAACGGATTGGTTTATTTGGCCTTAGAACAGACCTGGATTGCATATTTTTGCAATACAGTGAGTGGATTGGCAGATTTCAAAAATACTAACAGTGGATCGCAGATTAGCTGAGAATTTTGGTGCAGATTCGGGACTTTTTATGTCAGGAAATACTGATAGTGGATAGTAAACGAAGTTCAGATCACTGTGGCCAGTCTTTGTCAGTATTTTAGCGAAATCGTCTCAAAAACAAGCAATAAAACTAAACTTCTTAAAAATTGGCACAAAAAACAGCATCTACTGTCCATAGCAGTAAAACTATACCACCGAAAGTTTTCAAGTAAATAATATGTGGATTCGGATTTGAACGAAAATAGTGGCGGATTGACAGATTTGGCCAAAAAAATAACTTGGTTTGGCTGATTTGCGCACCCCTTTTCACCCCTCTCCCTAAACTTTGTTGTATCACCCGAGGCAAATACAGTACCTACTAACTCCATTCTTGTTGGCTTTGCAGGTTGCCGATTCCCCGGCCAGGGGAGGTGTTAGGGCTGGTTGGGACAAATGGAATCGGCAAATCTACAGCGTTGAAGATCTTGGCAGGCAAACAGAAACCAAACCTTGGCAGATTTGATGTATGTTCTAATTCTAAAAACACATCCAGTGAATACATGCCAATCAGGTTTAAATGATAAAAAATAATATTCATTACATGTGTATGTATTTTTTTAGAATCCTCCAGATTGGCAAGAGATTCTTTTGCACTTCCGAGGGTCTGAACTGCAGAACTACTTTACAAAGATCTTAGAAGATGACTTGAAGGTATGTGATGTTACATTATGGCTAACATCTAATACAATGTACAATTAAGTTTGAGGAATTTAAAACTTCGCTTTAACCCTTTCACCACCCGTGGCCCCTTTAGCGGCCAAAAATTAAAAGTGCGTGTAACACCCGTGGCCCCTTTAGCGGCCAAAAAAAACAGCTGGAAACGACCTCTTCTGTTTTGGGAAAAACTGGGCACTACTTTCCATATTTGGAAAACTAATTTATGCAAGTGAAAGCACATGCTTTGAAAACAAAATGGCCGTCTGTTTCCACAAACTGAAGGATGAAGAAGGCATTGTAAAACGAAGAAGAAAACTTACCGCGCGTTTTTTTTCGCCATTTTCAGCAACAACCGAAAGTGAAGACAATATTCAAGAGCAAACTTAACCGTGAATTTCAAGAGTTAAAGCCAAATATCTTCAAAATTGTTCGATCGATAACTAGTGAAGATGTGTAAGACATTTCAAGCGAACTGTAGACCGTAAACAACAAGAAATTCACCTGAATGTGACAGGGATGCTCTCAAACGATCTTTACATAATGCGGTAAGAGTTGTGCAGCATTTTCACTGTTTTTTGTAAATGTTTTGAATGAAATAAATATAACTGTTTTAATCTATTTGTTGGCTGTGAAATTATCTTTGCAGTGATGTATTTTTTAGTTAGATACGATGTTTGTAGTACGCGCTAGCTTCGTTTGAAAAATTTGTGCGCCATTCCTTCCTGAGAAATCGCCATTTTCTAAATGGCCGGTGTTATAGGCACTTTTCTGTCGAAAACGTGCGGTGGTGAAAGGGTTAAATAAAAGTACCAGTATTTTATTAAATTTTCAAGATCTTTTAAAATTTGTTTAATTACTGATGCAAACTGGCATATGTCTCTGAATCTGTTTTAAACTTTGTTAGGCCATCATTAAACCACAGTATGTTGACCAGATTCCTAAGGCAGTCAAGGTTAGTAGAACTTTGTTTCTGTTTTTATTTTTAATATCGTCCTTCTTTACTTTAAGGGCAAAGCCTGCCAGACATTGTGTGTGGTTGTTTGCCACATTATGTCTGTTACTCAGATACAATAGATATCTTCTGGTGAGCTTCAGGCAGTGGGACAACAAACAGACAAGAGTTATTTACTTTTGTTGTAAGAAATTACCGTAAAATTCCGGTTATAAGCTCCCCCCACTTATAAGCCCTCCCGGTTATAGGCCCATCAATCTGGAAACAAAAAAATACATCCGGTTATAAGCCCTCCCGGATAAAAGCCCCCCTCTACCGGATGACAGTACTGAACAGGGCTAAATGTTGCTTTTTTGTGCGTTTTTAACTTAAAAACGTATTTCGATCAACACTCTTGAGGTTCGTTTCAAAACGTTTTTTTCCTTCCGCTTATAAGCCCTCCCGAATATAAGCCCCTCCGCTTATAAGCCCACCCAAAAACCCTTACGAAGTTGTATAAGCCCAGGGCTTATAACTGGAATTCTACGGTATACATGTAAATATCAGTAAAATAATTAGAATTTGCTGCAACAACTGTTTTCTTTTTCGCTAGAAATGCCAACTGAGACAATACAAAACCAAAACTTTTCTGATGGCATAAAAATTACATATCCCCATGCTCCTTTGAGATTCACACCCTTGTTATTCCCCTAACGTACTCTTGCAGCAGAACAATTTTCAGTACTAGCATGAACTTGCACCTGAACAGAAACAAAGAAAACTAGCTGTTTTAGTACTTTCAATAAGCAGTAACAGATGACTGGCAAAAATCTTTGGCTACGTCGCTCAGACAAATTGGCTACTTTTTTCACTACATTTGTAAATCAAGGTATTAACAGAAAGATTCAAACACTTTGCTATTCTACTCATAAATTGTTTTTTGAATATATTTTTTGTCACAATGAGTCATGTTTGATATTTTTGCATGTGCCACCTCATTTCACTAGTTAATAATAATAAATAATAATAACAGTTCTTAGCACGCACTTTACATATGTCTCAGTGCATTTACATTTGAAATTTAAAAGTAAAAATATAAAAACCCGATTTAAATTACAATCAGATAAAAATACGCTAAGGATAACCTAATTTAATTACAATTGATAAAAAATAAGAATAAAAATGACAATAAAAACATGGCGAACTTGTTAAAAATATATCGACCTAAATAAATATGTCTTTAAAAGTGTTTTAAAAGTGGAGACTGAAGGGGCATTCTTTACTGTTGTTGGTAGTGTGTTCCAAAGTCTCGGCGCAGCAATGGAAAATGCCCGATCTCCGTATGAAGAGGTGGCCGATCTTGGAAATTTAAGCAAATTTTGCGAGGCCGAGCGTAGACAACGTGATGGCACGTATTGGTCAAGAAGATCTACAATGTATGACGGAGCATAGCCGTTCATAGCTTTATAGATGTTGTAAAACTATTTCTTCTGCCTTCATCAATACCTGTTGCAAGCCCCACAGGCCACTGCTCATATCCTTCTTCAACCGTTGTTTGATTGTCATTTCAGGGCAGTGTTCAGTCCATTCTTGACAGAAAAACAGAGATGGACAACCAAGAACACATCTGTGCACAGCTTGGTATGCCAAATAAGTTAGCTAGAACTATTAACAAACATGTTTTACATTTCAAACTCTCACAATTCTAAATTGAAAATATCAACTCAAGATCATAGGCAGGGTCATTGGCAGGCTTCAATGGGTGACTCTGGACCCCCCTCCCGCCTCCCCCTCCCCAAAGGCCACAAAGTTCCACCTAATCGGTTAGTGAGTGTTAAAAAACTCTCAGAATGCAGAAAATGCGGCCTTCAACAACTTGATTTTTCAAAATTTCCTGGGGTAAAATACCTCCAGCCCCCCCCCCCCCCGATGAATGTCTCTGGCTCTTGCACCCCCCATGCAAAATACTGCCCATGGTCCTGCTACTCTTCTAACTGATAGCTGTAATATTTCTCATATGTTGCTAGTGAGAATATCATGGCACATTAAGACAGGTTGATCATCTCATTCACTTATGTCTTGCATATAAGATAATTAATTAATTAATTTTGTGGATAAATTAGAAGTTTCCAGATCATTTTTGGAAATTAAGGGCTAATTAATGCGTTTACAATGTATTTCCAGATCTAACGACAGTTATGGATCGTAATGTGGATGAACTTTCTGGAGGAGAGTTGCAACGTTTTGCTTGTGCTGTGGTTTGCATACAAAAGGCTGATGTGTAAGCAAAGCAGCTTTTAGTTGTTAGTTCGTACTATCATGAAAAACACTCTGAATTATTGAAGTACTAGTAGATACATTAGCTCTATATAGTGATAATTTCTGGTTTGAGAATGAGTTGGTGGAAGAGACACATTGTTCTCCCAAAGTTCCCAGGGCTCGAGACTAATGGTAGCCAACTAGCCAAAGGCTAGTTAAAATGCAGTTTTGGCTAGTAGGTTTTGGCCTTTCACTACCCAAAATGGCTAGTGAAAAAATCAGGCATTAGTGGCAAGAAACCGCATTTATTAAAATCGTCTCTCAGAGAATATAACTAACAAGTTAACTGAACATTGACATTATAGAATGTGTTGACAAAAACGCATGTACATGTACAATTTTTATAGTGAAGAACAAAGCCCAATTTTGTAAGAAAAAAACATGAAGATTTAAGGAACCTTTTTACGGCTCAAGGTTTAAACATTACCGCACATTGTTTTCACCCTCCCCCCCCCCCCCTTAAAAGAAGAACTATGCATAAAAATTGTGGCTAGTAGAAAATAAGTTTTGGCTAGTGAAGTCAAAGCTGTCACTAGCCGCTTGGCTAGTTAGCAAAAAAGTTAGTCTCAAGCCCTGGTTTCTGTTTTGTTTTATCAGAGTTATCCACTTCTCAAGTTTATTTTACAGGTACAGTCGAATCCTGATAACTCGAACCTTCAACGGTAATTGAAAAAGGTTTCAAGATATCAGGAGTTCGGGTTATCCAGGGTAAAATTATTAAGAAAATGACCTGGAGGGGAATCAGAGTTATCGAGATTCAACTGTACTTGCACATTGTCTCGGAACAGACAAAGTTGCCGAGGGAGTTGGTAAGAGAGGGGGGCAGGGATGTAGCTAAGCCTGGAAAAAGTAAGCTGGCTCTTTAACAAGTTCAGCTGGATCTTCTGGTCTTTATACCTAAGTTTTGCCAAGTCTTTGCCTTGTAGTAAAATTTTAGTTGGCTCTAAGCAACTTCCCTGGGGGGGAGGAGAGAGGGGAACATAACTGGCCATTTTCCCAGCATCCTATCTAAGCAAACTCTGAGTTGTCTCAGATAGCCTCAGAATGATTCCCAAGGATCGTATTTATTTGTATCAAAGTACATCTGGGACCAAAGAGACAAAAACAACGATTTCTCAATCAAGTGGTCAATTGTCACGCGAGCAAGCTCTTACAGGGGAAACCCGTCTCGCTGCAATTTGTGTCTGACAGAGAAGCTCTGCATTCTATCCGCTGACAGGTCTACTCTCCTCAATAAGAGATCTGAATTAATCACCAAGTGCAGGCATGAAAACATGTTTTATGCAGCCAATCAAAAGCAGGATCGCTCAAACCGCCCTCCATGAAAGTAGTTTAAATTTTCTTTCAACTGCTATTAACGGCACAGTCTGATGATCGCCTCGTGCGTGAAACTTTAAGTAACTGTCCGTGCAGTCTCAATCTTTTAATTATAGTATTTGTAGATTTCTGTTTTTTTTTTTTTGCTTTGTTGTAATGTTTTAAAGGGGTTAGGTCATGGTATTTTAAATTTTTTTTGTTAATTAAGAGCTCTAAACTTTAAATTGGCAGGACAAGGGTCTTTTATCTGCAAAATCACCGCCACATAACAAACAAGGATGATTTTCAAGCATTATAAATGACACTTTCATACAAATAATTGAGATAAATTTAAAAAAAGTCAGGCTGAGGTTTTTCAAGTTTACCTGAACGCAGTCGGTTGTTATCTTCTTGAATTTTTCCCATCCATGCCCCATTTTGGCCTTTCTGTGTTTCTTTGAGTTCTTCTTCAGTTTTGTGATATTTCAGTTAATTCTTTGAACAGTTGGTCAGTGCCAAAATTGCCTAAAATTGCATGACATAGCCCCTTTAAACTATTTTTTTTTTCCATTTTATTTTCACAGCTACATGTTTGATGAACCTTCAAGTTACTTGGATGTGAAGCAGCGTCTCAAATGTGCCCTGACGATACGATCCCTACTAAGTGATGACAGGTACATTGTGCATTGCATGCATTGGGTAAAAATGTGCAAGGGTCACTGTTGTAAATGAGAGAAGACGTTTGCCTGTAGAATAATTATTAGGCTTTAATTACCAAAATCTCTTACTAACACAAAACATGGCGGCCAACTGCAAACACGAGGATTGCAGGCTCATGTAATAAAGTTAATCACACTACATATACAACACATTAAATTATAATGTAACACAATGTGTCACGCAACACTCACAGTGTTCAAGTGTCTCTAGCTCCTAGCTTTAGTTCACAATGTCATTTATACCACAGTCTTATCACTGGAAATTAACCACATTTAAACATGCAACAGCACTGTTTAATACACTAACATCTACCGTAAATGCTCTATTGTACCCCAAACTGAAAGTTCAATTTTGTAGTAAGCCCCCTCTCTATGGTAAATCACGACTATTTGTGAACAAGACAACAAGGCAGCTTTACACAATAGGTATTCATCAACCACATTTACCTACATATTATTGTGGTTGTTACCGAACAGCACTAAAACAGTAAGTCCACTTTTTTTTATTTCGTATGTGCCTAAAAATAACAGCCAAATTGTGTTTTTGTGGCACATAATGTTTTTTTACGGGTTAAGTTCCCTACCACTAAATTTAGAACAGTTAAGACCAAAAATCTGTGAAATCCTTGTGTTTGATTTGAAATAACCCCCCCTCCCCAACCTCCATCATTAATATAAAAAAAAGGTCAGCTTCGAGCCAAAGTGGCGCATACTGCCGGAGCTTATCCCGGTTTCCTTAGCATTAAGCAGCTAGGAGTATTTCTACTCCCCCCTGGATGGGATGCTAGTCCATCGCAGGGAACCCCTCAGCATTATTTCGCCGGTACCCATTTATACACCTGGGTGGAGAGAGGCACTATGAGAGTAAAGTGTCTTACCCAAGAACACAACACAATGACCCCAGCCAGGTCTTGAACCCGGAACGCTCGCTCCGGAGTCCGGCGCGCTAACCAGTAGGCCATCGCACCTCCCATTAATATGCCCCTCCTCAAATGGTCTTAAAAAGAAATAAGCCCCTGGGTGCTTAACAGTATTTGTCACCATTTTGTTTTGCAGGTACATCATTGTTGTGGAGCATGATTTGAGTGTACTGGACTATCTGTCGGACTACATCTGCTGTCTCTATGGTGCTCCAGGATGTTATGGTGTTGTAACTATGCCGTTCAGTGTGAGGGAAGGTAAGAGGAAAAAACATTTGACAATCATGTACACCATTGCTTTGGATGCGTTCACTGTAGGTACAGAAAAAAAATGAACGTGAATTGTCCTAAGAGAGTCGTACAGGAAGGGGGTCTCTGACCAGTTCACAGGTTGCAAAAATGATAAATCACGGTTCACAGATATCATTCATAATTTCATTTTCCCGAATCATGAAAATGAGCAAGTATGCTGCTCTTACATAAAGAAAAGTGGCAAAGGAGGAGTGAAAGGAAAATCGAGGAAGGCAAAAGAAAGGCTGCATATTGCATCCCTTTATTATTCATGCTAGATCCTGCTGCCTTACAACACTTTGCGATAATTGTATGGAGGTCACATTTGGTGTGGAAGTTCAGTCTTTATAACTCTTGTGGAGGACTCCCAACTCAAAATCATGTGGAATAAAGTGGTGGAATCAAGAATATCGATTTTTAATTCAAGTTCTTCACATGTCTCGAAAAACCTTTGAATCACGGATCATGAAGATGTAATTTTAATTTATTAAATCCACATTTCACAGAAAACTAAATCAGCTTATCATGCATCATAAAAATACCCAGGCTGTACCACCCTCTAATACATATGTGTTTTTGGAAACAATGGAAACTCTAACTTATTTAATGTTTTACCTTGTGTATTCTCAGGAATCAATATTTTCTTGGATGGCTTTGTTCCTACTGAGAATCTGCGGTTCAGGGAGACGTCACTGGTTTTTAAAGTGGCTGAAACAGCAGACAAGGTTTGCACAATTTTTATTTTGTCCAATCCTAGTGACCACATCAACAACTAGTCGTGATCCCTGGAGATTTTTTGCTCATTTGATATCAACACAAACCATGTTACAATTCATTTTGCAGTAATAGGTTGAAACACTTTTAAAATGGTGAAACTATTAATATTAGAAAAAAAAAATTTTTTTTAAAAAAAAAATTTTTATTTATATATATAAAAAAATATATATAAAAAAAAAAAAAAAAAAAAAAAAAAAAAAAACATGGTCCCAAAAGGGCTTAGGGCTCCAGGCCAAAAACATCTGGGCTCCAGGGCGCTGGACCCCCTAAAATTAGGGCTCTGGGCTCTGTGGACTCCCATTGTGCACCAAAGGGCTCAAGTAACAAGGTAATGGGGCTCCAGGCTCCACAGCAAAATGTATGTTAGGGCTCCGGGGCTCCACCCCTCCCCCCACCCTTGGAACCCTGATATAAATTACATATTTTGTATCTTTCAGGAGGAGGAAGTAAAGAGAATGCGCAGATACAAATATCCTTCAATGCAGAAGCAGCTAAGTAGGTGTCAATTTGCACTCATTCCAGGAGAAAGGAGAAATTTGACAAAAAACTCTGTTATTTGGTTAGACTGTTCACAGTCCCTATTTTTTCGTGAATTCTTATTCAATCGTGGAGTTTGATGGGTGACCTGGGGAGAGTACAAAAAGCCCATGGGTAGGGATCATTAAGTCTTGTGTTCAAAACCAAGATGGCAGCCCATCGAACTCTAGGATCAATCTCTACGACTTCACGGAAAAAGTTGGGGCTGTAAAAAGTCTATTTTGTGCAAAGAAAGTGCTTTCTTGTATTTATTGAATATTATACATTTTGCATTCTAAACTTCACAGACAGCCCACTTGGATCAGTTGAAACTTTGAGATAATAAAAAGTGAAGATTTTTTTCGGGGAGGGGGGAATATTTTATTATTTCCCTCGTTTCAAACATATTGACTGTTGAAAAATTCTTTTGGAGTGTAACATCTTGTTGTGAGACCATCAGCTATCTCCAAGGGGGCACCGCTCTAATATGGAAACTTCCTTACGAGTCATTCTCTTTGAGGAACACGATAAAATGTTTTGGGTTGGTAACCCTGTTATTTTCTATTCTCGCAGAGGAATTCCACTTAAGTATTGATGGCGGAGAATTCTCTGACTCAGAGATCATTGTTATGCTGGGGGAGAATGGTAAGCAAATTTAATGTTGTTATGTTTACTGCTTGTAGAAACCTTTCTGGGGGAAAAAGAAGATGGATAAAATGATAAATAAATCACGAGTGCTGTAAATTTCTTAAAATAAGAACCTCCCCCCCCCCCCCAAAAAAAAAAAAAAAACTTCAGTCAATTCATTAAGTCTGTAAATTTATTTAATTTTTCTATAAACAAAACTAGTTACATTTATGCTCACATTTTATTTGCCGATAATGGGCATGTGTTTCTTTAACATTATTATGGTAAGGTGGGTCGGTCACTGTATGGTGGTGGGTCGGGTGGGTCGGTCACTGTATGGTATAAGATTGAAAGTTGAGATCATCCGAAACTTAACGGTAATAATAAACGTGACGTTAATAAATTTAACAAAAATGTGGGCTCATGGTGTGGATTGTGTCATTGCTTGTTCCTCTCTGCCGTACAAAACTCATAATTTTATTATTTTATTCTGTCATCTATTCCTTCTGGGAAAGAACCCACAAAAATGACCTGGCTCTCAATGTCTGGCTTCCTAGCTCGGTTGGTAGAGCATCGCACCGGTATCGCAGGGGTCACGGGTTCGAATCTCGTAGTCCTGGATTTTTTTGGGCTTCTTTTCTTCAGTTGCTTGAATTGGTGGGGCCACGGTGAGGATCCTGTCATTGCCAGATTTTTGAACCGCCAAAATTTATATTTGTGTCACAGGAAACCCTAAAAATAATAGTCATTTTAATTAAAAAGTGCTATATTAGAGCACTGAAACTGTTAACGAGCATCTTTGGCTGCGGATGGCATGGATGGAAAAGGGATTGCAACTTGAAAAATTGGAAGTTGTTTCCGCACGTCTTTAAAAAATCGATATTTATAATATAGCCAATTTTCTATCCGCAAATTGCGGTTATATCTTCATTTAGATGTTCAAAGATAATGTTTTTGTATGGGTAAGTTGCCTACATTAACTTCTTAACAGTTTAGACCAAAAATCTGCGAAATCCCAGTGACATAGCCCCTTCAATAATGCTGTGTTGTCTTTAATTTTGCAGGAACTGGCAAGACAACATTTATCCGCATGTTGGCTGGAAAACTAGCGCCTGACAGTAATGGTACTGTTAAAAATGCATATTTTTATGATTTTATGATTGTTTAACCTGTACAAAATCTGGTCAGTTTTTTTTTGGATGCAAGAATGCTGTTTGTTTTGTTAATTGCTGATAACAAGTTCCTTCTCTATTTTAAACAGAGCAAGTTCCAATGATGAATGTCAGCTATAAACCACAAAAGATAAGTCCCAAGTCAAAGGTAGCTTGAATCTTAAATCTTGAATCTCATTTTCTGTAAAGAGACAGAAATGTGTGATGTATAAGCGTTAGTTTCTCTCCCACGTGTTTATGACGTCATTTCTGCGTTTTCCCGCCTTCTAGAACACTGTGCGCATGCTTCTTCACGAGAAGATCCGTGACGCGTATGTACATCCTCAATTTATCAGTGACGTCATCAAACCACTTCAGATTGAACAAATCATGGACCAGGAGGTGAGCAGAGTTTGTACTCTCGGGGAGGGGGACAGGAGCAGCTAGGGGTGGTGGGTGTGGCATTTGGGGAAAGGACCATTTGGAGCTATTTATTTCACTTGTTGTCTGATCTCGGAAATCCTGGAGTCAGCTCTCAGGCAAATTAGAGCATTTAGGGTGGAGAAGAGAGTACATGAGTTAATTAGCTTGTCAAAGCTAGTTTATTAACAGTTTTTTTTAATTTTTTTTCTTCTTTTCACTTTTCCTTTTAGTCGATAAAATGTAAATCCAAAATAACTGCTTTTTAAACGTGAACCATCGTTTGTATCTTAGATATCCTTGTTGTATATGTTGTTACGATTTTTTCTGCTACCTTTCGTTTTATTGAACTTTGTTTTATTATTTTGTATCACATTTTGAATGTTACAATATCGAGCTCGTTCGAAGTAGAACCATAGGCGAACAGCAGTTGTACCGCAAGCTACTCACTGTAGAATGCAAGCTCATCAATTTTTTTGGCCACTTTGCCAGGATAAACTGCAGTTGGTTTATTAAGTGTTCATTTTTTTTTTGCCTTTCAGGTTCAAAACTTGTCTGGAGGTGAACTTCAGCGCGTCGCGCTTACTATTTGTCTCGGAAAGGTATGCCACTGCAATTGCGCAACGAAACTCAGTCGATTTTCATCAAAAGAATTTATATTAAAATAAAAACGCATCATCTCTTTTTTTTAGCCAGCTGATGTGTATTTAATTGATGAGCCTTCAGCATACCTGGACTCTGAACAGCGTCTTGTTGCTGCAAAAGTCATAAAGCGGTAAGTGCGGGAATTTTCCCGCCATTAGTGCACGCGGGGGAATGAGGTTTTCTGTGATTGGTCTGTTTGGAGTAACGCCGTGCGCTGACTGGTTAAAAAATTGACGTCACTTTAGAGTCGAGCAAAAGTGTTACGTTTATAGACCTCCTAGAACCGGAATAATAAAAGTTTCCATGAATTGTGTTCACTGAAACTTGGGTTTCGTTTGTTTAAAAGAATTCCTTCTGTATTCTTATTAGAACCGAAGATATTTTTAAGTGTTGGACTGTGACACTGCATATTCGTCCTGGCACTCTGTTCTGCTTTCTTTTCCAATGGATTCACGCCATATTAGATTCTAGTTACTGAGATCTTTGTTTTTGATTTTGTTCGACTTTAGTTTCATCTTGCACGCGAAGAAAACTGGCTTTGTCGTAGAGCACGATTTCATCATGGCTACCTATCTTGCTGACCGAGTTGTGGTGTTTGAAGGTGAACCTTCTGTCAAGACTCTTGCCAATACGTAAGTATAAAAGTAATAAACAATAACTTTATTGAAGAGTGGAAACAATATTTGGCCGAGGGAGATTCTCCTACTAAAATAAGGGATACCTTTCTAAAATAGAATTTAAATGGTAAAAAGCTAAGAGTAGTAAATAGTGACCTATATTTACAGCTCCAAGAATAAAGATGTTGACAGAGATGGCCGACCTTAACTTGGAGAGTTTGTTCCATAATTTAATTAGTACCTTCCGTGGTACAACAGGAACTTGGTGCACGCAAGAAGTTTGGAGAGCACAAAAGAAGCGTACCGTATTTACTCGATTAAGCGCCGCCCCCGAATAAGCGCCGCCCTCGAATAAGCCCCGCATATAAGACAAAAAAGTTAATTAGCGCCGCCCCCGAATAAGCGCCGCAGTCCCGATGCGATGCTCATTCCAGAAATTCCGTTTAACCAAAAAGAGCACTACAAAGCAACGCTAAAACAAACTTGGACATTCCTTTCCATCAAAAGCGATGTTTTGCAGTTCAAAGTAATTGTTTTACCGCTCGCCCATTAGTTTTCTATCCAACATTCTTACAATACGTTGTTCTATAAATGTTGTGAAGGCCGCAAACTTTTCTAGGAAAGCTAGCGCCACTTCTCCCTTGTGCAAGATAGACGAGTACTGACAATCAAAAGACGCTATTTTCAATTACATACTGTAAAATATTAAATTCTTTGTGGGTCCAAATTTTAAATAAGCGCCGCCCTCAAATACCCGGTAAGCGCCGCACTTGAGGCGCGAAAAATTTAATAAGCGCCGCGGTGCTTTTTCGAGTAAATACGGTAAGCTATTGCCTTGAGCATCTCTAGCTTCTTGAGTGCTCTCCAAACTTCCCAAGTGGACCATAAGTCGATATTGCAGAGCTTAAAGCATGAACCAATTGTTATTTGCCGGTGAAAATGTAGATCTAAACCCGCGCTAAAAACTTGCGCAAGCGAAAAAAATTCTAGCGAAACTATTTTCTTACACAATTAGCGTACTGTATTGGATTTTGTGCATGCTCGCGTATAATGAATTTGATTGCGCGACTCTGCTAGCTACGGTTATAATACTTGTTAGAGACGAGTGTTTTCTTGAGTGTTTAATCCCGGTCATTACTTTTAAATCTGTGTCTTGGTTATTAGTTTCCTTGTGTTTGAGCTTGTTGCATAAATTTAACATAAAGTGCAAGCTTGCAAGTAAAATATATATACATTTGTAAGGGCCTGGGTTAAACTGCAGTCTCTTGCGGCTTGTTTTACCTTATTTGTACATATGTTGTTCCCAGTCCACAGACGCTTCTGACCGGTATGAACAAGTTCCTCCAGTCCCTGGAAATCACCTTCCGGCGCGACCCGTCCAACTTCCGGCCACGAATCAACAAAATGAACTCAGTCAAGGTAAAGTTGTCATGATCTTACTTCCGTTAAATTCTTTTGGCAAATTTAGTTTGTTAATAATTTATACCTTGCAAACACTGCCTGTGTAGCAGAAAAGTGTTATCCCCGTTTGCAATCAAATATGAAAATTCAGTTGATTAAGAGACAAACTTCATGTCTCAGTTTACTTTAACTTGTTTCTTGCAAGAGCATTTCACGTGCGCGCTCCTGCATTGAGGTTTTTGTATGACGTAGCTCACTTGTTTTGCCACAGAAGTCCGAGACATCCGTGTGTACTGAATAGGCCATTTGCAAAAAAGAGTGGTGGCCTGGGGCTAAGGGAGACGCGCGCTGAGTTGTGGGATCGTTTGGGGGCGCACGAAATTGTAAACAAAAGAAATTATGCCAGATCACGAAAGGTTGCTCCTGGAATATCTTCCTGTTTGAGAGGCTTTTCTTTTGTTCCGCTAACACCTGCCATTTAACTCAAAACCTCCCTCCTAGCCAACTGGCAACATTTTGAAACATTTGTTTCCAATATTTCGTGCTCCCCCCAAACAATCCCACAACTCAGCGCGCGTCTACCTTCGCCCCAGGCTCTCGCTCTTTTTGCAAGTGGGCTATTATTTGACACTTAAAAAGGCTGTTATGTGGGAGGCGCGGTGGCCTAATGGTTAGTGCGCCGGACTCTGGATCGAGCGGTCCGGGTTCGAGACCTGGCCGGGGTCATTGTGTTGTGTTCTTAGGCAAGACACTTTACTCTCATAGTGCCTCTCTCTACCCAGGTGTATAAATGGGTACAGGCGAATTTACTGCTGGGGGGTAACCCTGCAATGGACTAGCATCCCATCCAGGGGGGAGTAGCAATACTCCTAGCCGCTTAATGCTACAGAAACCGGGATAAGTTCCGGCCTGATGAGCCACTTGGCTCGACAGCAGGCTTTACCTTTTACCTAAAAAGGCTGTTATAACCTTGAGGCTGTACTGGTATAATATATACCTTCTGTGCTCATGGTGTAGCTAGCTAGTGGGTTCACACGGAAAAGAATACAACATCAATTGGAAAATTTTTGAGATTGTAGCTTTCGAGACCGAGGGCACAGTTTTTCCCTAAACGGTCCTAGGCCGGCAAATAACATTTTTATTTTTTCCCTACTTTAATTTGTTTTGTAAAGAAACCGAGAAAGATTGTGTCGCAAAATCTTTGCTTTTTTACGCGCACATTCAAGTTCAGTCATCGATCAAAAGGTTCAGCAAATGAAAAATCAAAGTCTCTTCGAGATATCGACGTTTTTGCATGAAGTATGAGTCGAAGGTTTATCCTGTGCATTGTTCTTCGAACTTATCATTACAGTTTCTTTGTAGTTTAGTTTAACAATTTCCTATCTTCGCGGAGGAAATGCAGCCATATAATTTTGTCAAAAATGGCTCGTCCGCGCCGGGTATTTATACACATATTCCTTAACATTACACAAATAAACAGTGCAAATTTCACCGAGATCTGACAATTCTATACTTTAAAATTGCAAGGACCTTTCGAGGCAGTCGATTACGGCAGCGAAATTAGCAAATGAAACAGCAAAATATGCGTTCGACGCTTTGTTTTTGCGACGCCATATTTGAATTGTTATAGGTAGACCGCTGTTCAATGTGTTCAAGGCCGTATCGTTACGATTGCTCCACGAAAAAGCACGAAAAAAAAATACGGATATTTCCGACTACTGTCGCGTTGAGATAAGAAAGCTGACATGTCACTTTTAAAATTGTAATATAACGTTTGTAAATGTGACAAGTCACGTTTATTCCATGAGATCGCAAGTGATCACCCACAGCGGAAAGTATATCCCTTGAGAAATTAAAACAGTCCCTGGAGAGTTTACAAATATGTGGTTCCAAATTTTGTCCACATAACCCCTATTCTACGTTTTTAGCATGTAAACCAGCAAAAACGTCGAAATGACAATCAGCCTTAAAGTGAAAGAACTTTGTTCCGTGTGTTAAAAGAGATAGGCGTTAACTCTACACTACACATAAAACCTTCCTGACTGCAAGTTAATCTTTTTTGTAAATTTATTCATTTTCCAGGACACTGATCAGAAACGGTCAGGCAACTACTTTTACCTTGAAGATTGAAGCACCCTCAATTGTTACTCCAGCTAAAATCAGTATCAAATAAAGCTCTCCGTGAGAGGAGTGATGGTGGATGTAACAGAACATGTCTGTAATGGCAGGATGATATGCAAGCACTGCTGAGAACACTGACCAAAATGAAAATTCTCCTTACTGGCTTCTATACACATCTTGTAGTACTAGTTGGGAGAATCTTATTATCTATCTATAGATAATTACCCTTTAAGATGGATAAGTGACTTTATTCTCAATATATCCACGGTCTTATGAGAAGTCAGATCGTGAACCGCTATAAAATTTAACAAAACTTTACTTCGTAACTGATGTTCAAATATTACGTACAGTACTCTTAGTTAGTAGTTTTATGTATTGCAGGATGGTAAATAAACTGCATCCTGATTCCAACAAGAGTCTTTGTCTTTCTTAGGCCCTGATTTCATGATCGGTTTGCGGTGATCCCGGCTAGTCTGTTTAACACAGAAAAATGTCTTTCGCGGTTACATGATAACCTTAACCAGACCGGTAAACCGAGATCCCAGCCATAAACCATGAAATCGCACTGCCGGGCCAGCGCATTAAAGTGATTTAATATCATAGGTGACAAATTACTCCTTAATTTTGGCGCGAAATTTTAACGTTAATTTATAATTTCACATGTGAAATTATAAAATTGCCATGGCACCGTAGTTAGCGGCAAGATGGCGTCCGTAATCAAAGATGTTTTAGAGCTTAAACTTCGTACATTTTCGCTTGTATTTCATCTTAGCCAGCTAGCCTTGGCCATATAATAAAACTTTTGATGATATTTTATATTTCAAAACGTCAAAACGACTTCTAGACTTATATTAAGCCAATATACATAGATGGCATCGAGCGGATTTTTGAACGTTTTACACGGGCACCGTTTTCAGTTCATTCAAGACGAACTACGGTCATACAGTGAGAAATAATTGACAGTTGATTCATCTTTGAAACTTTTTGTCAACAGCAAAAAGGAATCTCTAAAAGGTTTTCTTCAAAGACTAAAAAAACCTTGCGAACTTGAGCAAAATGTATGCTTTCAACTTTTCAAAGCTCGGAGTTTGCGATGCAATTTATTAGTCAAAAACCTACGATTGCAAGCGTAATTTGTCACCTTTGATATTAAAATGTAATCAAATGGAATACTCGTGAAATTAGGAAATAATTTCCTAATTTCACTCGTCACCATTTGATTGCCAGTACTAATTTCGCTTCAGAGCAAAATGATCTACCAATAAATCGATATTTCTTTTCCTATTTAGCTCATAAATCATTCATTATCATTAAATGTATTGCAGACCATGAAGCTATCTGAGACTGCCAAAAGTACCAAATTGCTCGAACAATTTCTTTGCGCCTAAATAACTCGTGCTATATTTAATTAACCCATCGTCTGCGCAAAATCTAGTTCATTCCGGGCTAACCCGGCTCATAATACAAGGCTGAAAGACATCTCGGCAAACCAGGCAATCGCTCTTAAGTGGGCTAGCCCAGATGATGGAATCAGAACTTTTTGTTAAGTGTTAAAACAGGCATCTTTTCTTGCAGCACTTCTGAGTGAACAGTTCTTTTACGGCTTGCCTAAAGCGAGGGCAACGAAAAGAGTACAGTATAGGATTCGCCATTGATCCTAACAGCGCAAGCAAAATTGAAATAACTTCGTAAACTTTAAAGCTTTCGCTGCACCGAAAACTGCTAGAGGAAAGCCTTCCAAAAGACATTGACCAACTAACGATAAAAATCAACGTCGCTGCCATGAATAGTTTTGTAAGCTTCCAACGTGATTTCAAAAGCGCCTTGTTCGTCGCTTTATTCTCCTCGGTGTTGAACCATACATGAAGTATTACCCGAGCGTAGCACAGCGTCATAACGCTTCCAGGTATGGTTATTGAAAGTACAAGAAGCGTACCTGCATAGCCCACTACAAGAGCTTCATCCGACTTGGAACTCGCGCAGAAATCGGACCTTTCACCACCGAATACAAAGTAACCCGGAGTTGTAACGATTGAAGAAAAAGCCAAAACGGCCAGAATGAGTTTTTTTACGAGAGAAATCGTGACGTTCGCCTTGTAAAAGAACGGCTTTAAAATTGCCAGGTATCTTTCAATCGCTAGTAAAGTGAGTATCAAAATTGAGACCAGTGTGTAGAACATATATGGGACTTGTAGGCGAAAGTTTGAGCCAGTAGCGAAGAGGAGAATGTTGGTTTCTGCAATGATTCCAAAAATGAAATCGCCCACGGCGAGGCAGGATAGTAGAAATGTGTTTGGACATTGCATCTTCTTGTTCCTTCGAACAACTATGACTACGAAAGAATTTCCAATTAGATTGCAAAGAAAAATTGGCAGCGAAATGCATTCTGCTGCGATAAGAAAATCTTCATTCATGCTGACAAATGCAGCATAAGAAAAACTGGAAAGGAAAACTTATCAACAAAAACGATTTTAAGATCCAGATGCCCTCTCGATCGGAAGACTTAAGCTAGTGCTTGAATTTTAATGTCTTATTACGCCTTATTTGCAAGTTTATTTGTAGAGGCACATATAGAAAATAAATGACTAAATAAACAGAAAAATAAATAGGACAGCAAAATTGAAATACATTTAAAAGTATATTAAATGTACAAAGGTATTTTGCATTTGAAAAGTTTTGATAAGATGTGGGAGGGATTATTTGTTAAAAACATTTCTATTTATAGGAAAAAGCAATAAGCTTAAAATGAGTATTGGTTGCGCTGTCATGTTTTTCTTTGTTCATTTTAATATTACTTCAAACATTTTAAAATCTTTGAGAAGGTCTTTTGATTAAATTTATTAGGATGTGCCGGAAATGCTTTTTTTTTTTTACAAAAATAAAATAATAATTTGTGCTGGCTTGAATGAGAGTAAATAAATGAAGACAATCATGCTTAAAATGTACACTGAATTTTGTATTTTATTACATTGGTCTTTTTATCTTACTGAAGGGAAATACATCTAAGTTTACAACCCTCTAAAAAAATACTACATTTATATTTGCATTTGTAAGCGGAATTGCACGTTATTTCAAGGGAGATCTTCCAGGATAAGGCATTTCCCGATTGTGTTTGCCTCTTCCTCAAAACGAGGCCCAGTGTATATTTGTTGTTTTACAAACTGGATTGTAAATGGGTCAAACTGACTTTCATTTGAGTTATTCCGGCAGTATGAAGTCGTTTCCTGGCGTTGAATCTAAACTCACTAGCGTGATCGTTCTAGCTCTTTCACCTTTTAAAGATTTGAGAGTAGTCCGTTAAATTAAATGCGAAATTTACTTGACCACGAGCCCATTTGAAAGAAAAGGTTCTGAGCTCAAAATTAAAATAAGAGAACAATGCAGCAATATGGCTTATAATTTTCACACTACAGCTCTATATGTACCCAAACAACATCAAAGCAATCATACACAAGTCAGTAGTGTTTTATATTATTTTCATTAGTAATTACTTAAAAAACTTATTAAAACAATCATTCAAAAGATGTTGTAGAGACGAAATAAATTATCATCTCACGAAAATTAAAACTGGTTCAACAGTTTTTCCGTGTCATTCTTTTTTCAATTTCTTGTAAAGGATATCTGTTTGTACTCAAAGGTCTGGTAATATTTGGCCGTCTCTTTACTTTCCAAGAAAATTTAGCAACTTAACAACTTCTTGTCGAAATCTTGGACAGCGAAATGAGTAAATCACAGGATTGGCTGCTGAACCGAGCAGGGCAAGTAACATAGAAGACAGCTCGAACTTCCAGGAATTTTCGCTTTTCAAAAATTGTGTTTTGATTAGGGTTCCGAATGTAGGAGTCCAAGTAACTATGAATATTACAGTAACAATAATAAAAAGTTTTGTCAATTTGCGTCGTGACCGTAAAAGAGCAAGATTTGTCGCTCTGTTGGCTTCCGTCTTGAGCCACACGTGATAAATAACCCGCGAATAACAGAAAATCATCACAACACTCGGTAAAATAAGACCAAATGCGAAGACAACAAATATGTAAACTGTGCTAAGAGTTTCAAGCCAAACAGGCTCCCCATCTGTTACGTTCATCGTGGCGTTTTCCTTGGCGTATGCTCTACGTAGAGCGGCGATAGGATATCCCGGCGCGCTCAAAACGCCAGCGAGGATCCATATCGCGAGAAGAACTTTCCACATCAGAGATTTCACCGCTCTTGTCAAGTGCACAAAAGGTTTCAGAATCGCAAAATACCTCTCCACTGCCAGAGCAACTAACATGAAAATGGAAGCCAAAGCGTGGAAGATGAATTCACCAAACGAATTGATCCAAATTGAGCCAGATTGCTGAGGGAGGCGAAATATGACAAAACTAAGGATGGCAAAAGCCACGTCCGAGGCAGCGAGGTTAGCCAGGAGGAATGTGTTGGCATTGTGTAGTTTCTTGTTTTTCTTTATAACAACAATGACGAGAACGTTGCCAATAACATTGCAAAGTAGAATTGGAGTCGAAACACCAGTTAAAACCAAAGTGAATGAAGCCATTAGCCTCTTAAAATAAGATACTTCTTCCTCAGTGGGAACCTATATCTAATGCCATTTCACAGCACGGCGTGCCAGTTTTATACTGAGATAAGATTTGTTTTTGTTTTTTTAAAGGGATATACAGTCCATTGACTTCTATATTTGCAATACACAGTACAACCTAAAAAGCCCAGCGCTCTCTCTGATTGGTTCTCTAACAACAATTAACACGCTTTTAATGTAAAAAACTCCATTACAAGCTATCAAGGATCATTTACAATCGAAAATAAGCAAACAGATAGCTGTATAACAAAGAAAACCTTTCCTTTCATTAAATAAAACTTCCGTTTCCATAGGTACATGATTTTGCTCCGTGCCGCAAACAATGTTTTTTTTTTTCAGTTACTTTAATTATAGCGAGTTGAATGGCTTGCTGTGATCCTTATCGGATAATTAAGATGTACAAACCGAGATGGTATTCCCATTATGAAATTTATATGTGATAAAAATTCAGTGAAATTTTAATACAAGAACATATTTTTTTTTTTTTTCGCGCAGTAAGTTTGAGGCGTGCTGCTAAACCATGACGTCATATCTACAGTCCGACCTCTATTAAGCGACCACCCTCGGGACTTTGAAAAGTGGCCGCTTAATATAGGTTGGCCGAAAAGGAATTGCAGTAAACACGATTTTATTGACTTTATATAGCAAAATTCTTTTAAAAATAGGGCCCCAATGGGTCCATGTGTTTTGCTGCTAGAGCAAAGTCTTAGGGAACATGTTGATGAAAGACAAGTGAGTCGAGATTGAAATCCAACGTCTTTTATTGTCTGTCACTTGTGTGCAGGTTAATAATTGCACTATATTGTAGTCACTTTGTGTTAATTCAATCCTGATAATTTTACTGATCAATGTTATGTTGAAATCAAAGACAGCAAACATAATTTAATTACTAGTAAGTTAACGTAATGTCTGACATGATTGTCTCTTTGATAAAAAACAGTAACTCTTAACATTATAAAAAAATCTCAATGAACTCAATGTGATTCTTTTAGTGGCGTTATCTCACTGGTTACCGTTAGTTGTATTTGGAATCATTGTCACAATGGTAGCGTTTTAACAACAACGAAAAAGACAGAATCTATTGACCTTATAAGAACTCAATGTGATATTTATTAGTGACAAGACAGTGGTTCTTTAACCACTTTCACCCAAATTAAACACTGGAACAACTAACTCTTAACAAACTTGTTGTGTCACCCTGAGTTAAATATACAAAATTCAGAAATTATAAATAATCGCACGCGCACCGGCGTACAACAACAGAAAGACGGCGTTGAACGTAACGCAAAGTTCATTTTGAAAGCGAAAGTTTACAAATAATTATTATCATTCGTCAGTCATCCCTTCACGCATGAACACTCGTCGAATTTCAGTGTCTTCACAACAAGATCGGAAGATCGATAAGGACCAATTTTTGATTCTGCGAAAGTTCGTTTTCTTAAAGTTTTAGAAATTTGTGAAGTTGCAGGATTCACTGAGGACTGCGTAGCCGAAGATGCAGTGGCTCGCTGGACATCAAATTCTATTTTTCACGGCGTTTAATTAATCTTCACAAAATAAACATGTGGCGCCAGCGCGTCTGGCAGTCAAAAATTCATTTTTCAAAAAACTTTCCCTTTCCAGCTATTTTAGCGGGGCTTATACTATAGTACCTACCTGTCAGTCGTAGAAAAGCTGAAATTTAAGGATGAACTGTTTATTAAATGAAGACCGTATTATTTTTTAATAACTAGTAAACAAACTGGTCGCCACGCATTTAAACACGAACTGACGAATGTTGCATCTGATGCAGTGAATCTGGTGAATGAGAACTTCCTTTAATATTTCTTTGTTTTCGACGGTGTGCACCACTGAATAAGTTTCTTTCCCATTGTGATGTTACTAGTATTAATTCGTTTCTAGCTGTCTTTTATATAGCTCGAATACAGCTACAATTAGCGGTGCAGCCTACCAGCATGGTATATTCCTTTCCAGCTGTCTTTGCGTGACAAGTTACACGTTCATACATTTTATTTTAAAATATGAAGTTCAGAGTTAATACAGTACTAGTATGCTGTAGACAGTGTAGACAAGGTGAGGGTAAGTTTATTTTCAAAGCGAAAGTTTACAAACTGTGCACTAACCGGTCCTTTGGAGAAAATATTTATGACCTTCGGCGAGGTTCCAAGTCTTCGCTCTTTTCGTAAATGATGAAAACTGCAGAATAATTTTCTCATAAAACTGGAGTGGTCGCGCCACAGTTTGTTTTCTTTCCCAATGCGATATACTTTTAAATCGGTTTTCTGTTTTCCAACGTGTCCAACGTGGTTTGCGTTCGAATACTTTGGCCCGTAACTTCGAATGCGATCAGCGCTACGGTTCATTGGTTTCGATTTTGTTTGTTCATGGATTTGATTGACATCGGTAGTTCAGATTTCTCCTCTGTTACGGCACTTACACCTTACGGCACTTACGGCACAAACTTCAGCTCTCAATGTGTTTTGCTTGCAGCCATTGCGGCTGCAGCAAAACACAAAAAGTGAACGTATATGAGGATAAATCCAAAATTCATGGTAACAAAACATCAAGTGCATTTCCAGCCAATGCATAGTTTTAGCTTTAACACACAGGGCACCTAGTTGAAATGTACAGTGTATTTCTTTGGGTTCATAATGTACCGAAAAAGATGCAAAATATCGTTGACAAGTTTCTTATATTAGGCCTTTTTGTATCAAAAGTTAGTACGTGAAAACAAAATGTGCTCAAGATATTTCACCATTTCGCTTGGAAATATGGTTTGCTGGCCGTTTATTAAATAGAGGTAAAAAACCATATAAATAATACACTTGCGACAGCAAAAAGGTGGCCGCGGCTGCTTAATAGAGGTGGCCGTTGAATAGAGGTATCAAATACAGCAGTTTAGTGACAAATAAATCGGGATTTTGGAAAGTGGCCGCTTAATGGAGGTTGGCCGCTTAATAGAGGTCGGTTTTCAAGTTTGACGAGAGAATAATACGTGAGCCGTCAGGTGAGGGCATTAAGCTGCTTTTCTAGTGCAGCATTAAAAATAATATTGTTCATCCAAAAAAACAAAACTCGCGATACCAGGAGTTTCTCAGCTATTTTACAATTAGGATCAAAACTAAAGAGGTTTTACCCTGAGAACATAAAATTTTGAAAACAATATTCATAAAATAAAATGGGCCATTACCGAGTTACCCTTTGCCTCTGCTTTAAAATGAGTTTTCTTGGGAAACCGTTCATATGGAAATCAGTTTCACCTACAGGACCATTTTCATACAAATCAAACTCATTTTCATTTGAATGGTTTCGCACTTAGACTCGTTCTGAAGCAGAGGCAAAGATTAACTCGGAAATGACCTATTGAATTTCTATCGTATGGATAATTACCACAAAATCCAGAAGAGGAAAAAATAAACACTTAAAAATGAAAATAAAAAAATTCATTTGAAGAAGACATTTCTTTCGTGATCCTCAGTTTCTAGTTCACAATCAGTCAACGTAGCATTCCTGATGAAGAAAAAAACAGAAATGCATAAAACTGTAAAAACAGCTCATATATTCCTGATTTACGGATTCACATACTCTTTGTCGTGGAAAAGGAGGATCATTTCAACTAACGCTGATGAATCACATCCTGTATGCTAATATGGTTTTGTAACTGCGCGCAAGTTTATTTATTTTGCAACTGGTTCTCCTGATAGAGTAAAATAATGGAAATTTTATTTTTATAAAATCGCAATTAAATAAAGTGGTCGTCCAAGTAATATTTTAGTTATTCAGACAGCTGGATATCAAACTGCTAACAGATAAAAGTAAGACAGTCTAATATTTTAATAAATATTATGAAAAGAAAAAATAATAAGCCAACCCAAGTCCATAATTTTTAGTTGCGTTTTTCACTTACTAGAAAAAAACCCAGCAATTCTCTTCCAAAAGTTAAAAAAAATAATTTCCCTTTGAACGTTATGTTTAAAATTCCTTTGTTTTTAGATAAGCAAGGCGTTTGAATAGCCGTAAAAGATTTGGTGCATGCGTAATGTTAGTTATGTCGATTCGACCAATTTTTGCACGTAAAATGTCGAAGAACGTTGCCTTAAACGAGCAGCAGGCCAACTGCAATAACAAACGTTGTCTCTTTTTTGTGAGAAAAGAGGCCATGAAAGCAATGACGCAAGAAAAAGAAACAAGATTAGAAGACCTACAGGATAGTGATATCGAAATTGAATTTAGCAAGCTTTTAACGAAGACGTATTAATCTTCGAGTTTTTGTTGACTAAACAAAAGGTAAGTTCATTAATGTGTGCTCACAGTTCTCGCAGCTTCTTGATGACACAGCTGCGCCTATAAACATTGCATGCACTTGACAAACCACTTATATCAGTTTTTGTTGATTTGCGAGCAAACGCTTTTGTTTACTTTAGGCATAAAGGGAAGAAAATTAATAGTGAAAATTTTGTGTTGATCAGATAAAAATAGGAATTAGCAACGGCCAAAATATTGCGTACAGATTAGACGCCATACATTACGTTGTTTCTACTGGTGAACAGAGAAAAAAGTATTAAATGAGAATGAAAACGAACATGCTGATTTTTGTGTTTTGTTTCGTTAAAATATACTGTTCTTATTATAATCGTATCTCTCGGTGTGTCGTTTTTTGATGATTCATTGTACTGTTTCTCGTTTACATGGACAGCGTTGAGCAGTCAATGGAATTTTTATAAAACTAAAAATGTTCTTTCAGTCGACTGCTGCACGTACTGTCGCACTCGAGAGCGCAGCTTTGTTTGCTTAACGGTATATTAAAATAAACTCTTGTGTAAGTCATAAATAAAACGTTAATTGTATTTAACGTGCGCTGCTACGAAATGGTATATTTAGAATTCCTTAAACGAAGGAGGATCTCTTATTTTCGAGTACAGTTTGTGCGCTGTTTATTTCAAAAACGTCTTAGCCAATTACTGCAATTTTTCTGCATATGGATGCGTTAACGTTGGTCATTACTGGAATTTCAATTCCATTTCTCCTCCTAACTGTTTTGGGTAACTTTCTCGTCATGGCGGTTATTAACAAAAACAAGAAACTTCAAAATGCGAACACATACCTGATCTCCAACCTTGCCTCTTCGGATTTCGGGTTCGCTCTCATCACCTTTGTCGAAATAATTCTTGTTTCGAATAATATTCCATATTCCTCTTTTCAATTCGTCATGAACGCTCTGGTTTCAATTTATTTTCTCGTTGCTTTGGCAGTAGAAAGGTATTTTGGTATTTTGAAACCTTTTGTACACTTGAAAAGAGCGGGCAAGTCTCTGATGAGGAAAGTGATTCTCGCAATATGGGTGTTCGCTGCCGTTATAAGCGGTGCTGGATTTGGTATTGAATCTTTCCGCTGGCATCATAACGCTTCGGTGAACAAAACAAGCAGTTTACAGCACGGGAACGTAACAAGAGAGACACCTATTTGGCTTGAAACACTTAGCACAGTTTACATCTTTGTACTCCTTACATTTGGTCTTATTGTACCGAGTGTTGTGATGATTTTCTGTTATTCGCGGGTTATTTATCACGTGTGGTTCAACACAGAAGACAACAAAGCAACAAATCTTGCTCTTTTCAAGTCACGACGAAAATTGACAAAACTTTTCATTATCCTTACGATAATTTTCCGGTTTACGTGGACTCCTACATTCGTAAGGCCCATCGTAACACGATTTGAAAATGAGGAAAACGCCAGGAAATACCAATTATTTTCCATGTTCCTTGCTCTGGTCGGTTCAGCAGCCAATCCTGTGATTTACTCATTTCGCTGTCCAAGATTTCGACAGGAAGCTTCTAAACTGTTAAACGGTCGTTGCTGTAAAAGGAGGAAACGGCTTAATGGCAACAGAATTTTTGCAACAAAAAGCTTTTCATTGAGGGAAACCAAGGGCCCGCCAGCTACTACTGTGTCAATTTCAGTTCGCCCTGCTGGACAACCATAAAAACCAGTTTTCAAAAACAAATTGAAGTGACCTGCATGCATTGAATTCACTTGGAAGCGATATGTGCACTTATGATATGTTCAGCCTCGGATGCGTTCTTAAGATGTTTTAAACTTTAAGTCTTTCTCAACTTTGACGTTTTTTGGGACTTGCATGCCACCTACAATTTTCAAAATATAAAGGTTGGTCCCAACCCCTCTGAAAGATTTTTTAAAAGTTTGCTAAAAGCTGTATCGTGACATGTTATATATTAATCCCAACTCAATAATTAAAAGATAGGGAGTCACTGAGCTCATTTTGAGCTTTTAGCACTGAAATCTAAATAAAGGGTGTTTTAACAGGTTATACTATTGCTATGGTAACCACTTATGTCAAGAAAATGATCACCCAATGATTGGGCATTTGTTTCATGTCATTACCATAATAGCAACTATCAGATGGGCTCTTGCAACTACGTGAGCTCTTTAGGCCTTGGGTTTTTTTTTTTTGTTTTTTTTTTCAATAAAGAGTTGTAGTTCCCATTCCCTTAATTCGCGCGGAAAATGTGACGCGTGCTGCCAATCATGACGTCATATCTATTTTTTACCAGTGTGGATGGTTTCCAAGTTCTATAAAGATTTATTTAAACAAAAATATCGAAAACAATAGATGGTTTTCGTAAGAAAATAATGCAAACTTGAGGTCTTGAAAAGCACGAAAAGCTCAAATATTGCTGATTAAGCACGGATCCATATAGTTTTTTTTAGCGATCACTGTTAATGGCGTAAAAAACGAGTTTCCTTCTTTTCAAATGAAATAAATAATATAAGGGGGAACTTTCCAATTAATCTTGAAATAATTGAAGCAGCTGAACATCAAACTGTTACAATGATTGAAAATGAAATTAACAACTTTTAAACAGATACAAGCCAAATAACAGATGTCAGTGATATCTTAAAATTTCCAGCTGAAAAATAATTGACAAGTGAACGCATTAAGTTATATTTGTGTTTTTCTTTTTTTCCATTGACCGTGATGTTTAAAACTGTTTTGTTTTTAAACTAGCAAGGCGTTTGAATAGCCGCAAAAGATTTGGTTTTATGTGAAATTTCATTTATGTCGCTCTGACAAATTTAGTCCCCAATAAAAACAATGTTGCCTCCTTTTGTGAGCCGGAAACGAGGCCATGAAAGTAATAACGCAAGGAACAAAATAGACTTACAATAATGATTATATTGATTGTTTTTATTTTTTAAAAATTTTTTTTTTAATTTTTTTTTTTTTTTTTTAAATAAAAAAAAAGTTTTCTGCCCCCAGCTTTACAGTAACTCAGCTGCCTCAATAAACATTGCACGAACTTGAGAAAATACTGTATTCCTGTTGATTTGCAAACAAAATTATTTATTTACTCTGGTCATAAAAAGAAAACAATTATTAGTAATAGTGAAAATTTTTGTGGATCAGATAAAAAGGAATGAGAAACGACCTGTAGCTTTGAAATTTAACTCTATTTGCCTACGCTACATACACCAAGAAAAATTATAATTGGGGAAAAAATGTTTTTTTTTTTTTATATTATTTACAATATAATCCTATCTGCGTGTGTTCTTAATAATAATAAAAATATTTCAACAGAGAGGCACATCACAAAAAGTGGTTTCAGTAAGGCACTGCATAAAATAAATTACAAATATGATAAAAAATGATTAAAAAGTGAAAGTTCAGTTGGTGATTCATTGTACCATTTAGATGGTAAACATCGTGTAGTGTTGAGGAGCCAATAAAATTGAAAATTAAAAATGTGCTGTTAATACGACTTATGCACCCAACATCACAGCTTTGTTTGGCCAACGGACTAGCTTTAATTAAAAAACTCTTGTAAGTCATATATAAAGTGTTAATTGTATTTTACCGTTTATTGAACGAAGAAGGACCTTGTTTTATAATCAGTGCGTATATCTTGGGTTGCTGTAATATTTCTGTGTGTATGGATGCGTTAACGTTCGCCATAACTGGAATTTCGATTCCACTTCTCGTTTTCACTATTTTTGGGAACGTTTCCGTCGTGGTGGTTATTAGCAAAAACAAGAAACTGCAAAATGTGAACACTTCCCTGATATCCAATCTCGCTTGGTCAGATTTCTGGTTCGCTCTCATCACTTTCGCCGAAATAATTCTTGTGTCGAACAGTGCTCGGTTTTCTTCGGTACAATTCGTCATAAACGCTTTGGCTTCAATTTATTTTCTTGTTGCTTTGGCAGTAGAAAGGTATTTTGGTATTTTGAAACCGTTTGTACACTTGAAAAGGGCGAGCAAATCTCTGACGAATAAAGTTATTCTCGCAGTATGGGTGTTCGCTGGTGTTTTGAGCGCTGTGGGATATGGTATAAACTCTATAGAAGGGCGGTATACTTGGAAAAACGCTACAGTGAATGAAACAAGCAGGTCACAGCTCGAAAACGTAACAAATGGAACAACTTTTTGGTTTGAAACTCTTAACACAGTTTACATAGTTGTGCTTCTTGTATTTGGTCTTATTTTACCAAGTGCTGTGATGATTTTCTGTTATTCGCGAGTTATTTATCACGTGTGGTTCAACACAGAAGACAACAAAGCAACAAATCTTGCTCTTTTCAAGTCACGACGCAAACTGACAAAACTTTTCATTATCCTTACGATAACATTTTTAATTACTTGGACTCCTACATTCGGAAGACCCATCGTAAGACGATTACGGAATTGGGAAAACGCCCCGAAATACCAACTATTTTCCATGTTAATCGCTCTGGTCGGCTCAGCAGCCAATCCTGTGATTTACTCATTTCGCTGTCCAAGATTTCGACAGGAAGTTTTCAAACTGCTCAACTGTCGTTGCGGTAAAAGAAAAAGTCGACTTATTGCGGGAAAGGGAGTCCTGGTTGCAAACAGCTATTCATTGAAGGAAACAAAGAAAACAACAGCTACTGTTGAACCCCTGTCAATTACATTTGACGTTGCTGGTCGGCAACCATTGACTGTATTGACTCTTTAATGACCTCCATATACAAGGAAGGAGGGTACCCCTAGTGTGCGAGCGCTGGTACAAACGAGAAAAAAGTTTATTCACTTCATACATACAACATGGAGATTCATTCAAGTGAAGCATTTATTAAGTTTTTTTTGTATAAGGCTTCTCAAGATTTTTAAACCTTTTAAAAGTTCCCAAACGTATTAAAGTGTTTGTATCAAGCTGTATATATTAACGCACGTTCATGCCAGTTTCTTTGTGTCGTAAATTGCAAAGGAAAAAGGCTTGCCATTTTTTATGAAACGATATTATAGCTGTAAAAAATGGAGCGCAGTTTTAGCCTTAACTGACGTCCGTATCTAGACCTCATATGCTGATAAGGAATGCAGTCTTATGCGCCTACTATCTAGCGCAAAGAGCGATGATAATGATGATGATGATGATGAATTATCTATAATACACTTCCCAAATTAATCGATATCTCGGCTTTCTATATCAGTTGTGAAGCCGACAACGCCCGCACAATCATGGTTTATCGGCGAGGAAACGATGGTGAGAGAGTCAACTTCATGATATTCGCAGAACGCACAGGGTATCAACCAGTGTTTATCATTTGTTCTTGCTCAATAAAAAAACTAATGTAAGAAAAGAGACTTACTAGTTTTTGTTGTTTCAAATGAAATGAAATAAATAATAAAAAAACAAATTGTGTAAAGGCATTCGTCGTTAGGCTGTTAAAAAAGGACTTGGAAAATGAGAAATTGCATGGTTGCAACCTACGAACTACCCAAAAGGTATCAAGAAAAAAATATCAAAAACAAAAGTAATCAACACATTGTTACAAGAATAAATCATTTATTTTTTAAACTTCTTTTGTCTTTGAGTTTTCCTCGTCTTTGAAAATTTAATGAACAACAGAGGATAAAACTGAACATAACAGAACACAAATAACAAAATGGGACTGCTCACTGGCATCAAATCAGATTTGCTCCTTAATATCTGAAAAAAGAAAATAAGGTTTGAAATATTAATTCTATGATTAAAAAATCCATTAACTTCATTATACATACTAATTTGACATAAGGGCCTGGAGACGTGCTGCGTTCGGTCAGGCCATAAAGGAAATTTTCCCGCCAAATCGAGTGAGGCTGGCTGCGAGTTTAAGGGACGTGTTTTCTAAAGCACAACGATGACGTATTTGCCTTTGTTTACAATCCGTCCCCAATTTAACTATCCTGGCCTTGTTTTTATTTGGTTTGGAGTGCGACTATTCCAACCAAGGACAAAAACGGAGGAAAACTCTGTGCAAAAGTAGGGAATGAATACCTTGTATGTTAACGATAAAATTTCCACGAATTGTAGATCTACTCCAACTGCATACTACAGAAGCAATATATTTGTAACAATTTTTAACGTTTGGTCCATTTGTGAGGAATTTGCTTCGGTAGCCTTGGTTGAAGTAGTAAAGTTGTATCCCGCTAACTCGAACCTTTTTTAATTCCCCTTTAGGCCATCCCAATAAAATGTTTCGTTTCTCATCGCCCGACCGACCCTTTTTTTTCGAAATGTAAAAAAAAAACCAAGATTCACTAGTCAAAGAGGCAGGTACTTTAATTTACAAGCACGCGATCTTGTTTTATTAACAACAATTGGTATGATGTGAGGTCCTTGTCGATCGATACCAAGTTTTTCGCGCCAAGGTCATTAACGATTGTTCCAACATTCTCAGCTAGATCGACTGAAAGAAAATCTTTCAGTTTTGCATCTCCTGGCTTCTTAAATGAACCCAGACCCCTTAAAGGTTCATTCTTTTTTTTTTGCCCGACCGACCGACCCACCATCACAAGCAACGGGGCGATGTGAAACGAAACATTTTATTGGGATGGCCTTAAGTCATTTTCTTCTAATTTTACCCTCAATAACTCGAACTTCTGCTAATTCGAACCTCTTTTGCTTTCCCTTGAAGGTTCGAATTATCGGGATTCAACTCTAGTCACACTGCTAACAAGAAGTAGTTATAGAGTTTTCAACAATACGCTCCATTAAATTGAAATTTCGATTCTAACCGCAACATGACTGTATTCGTGACCTATCTAATGTGTATTAGGCTTGGCAGACACACAAACTTGGATGATACGAAACAAACTTACGTTTTAACATACAAACACTACATTGGTCAATTTGTGAGGAATTTGCTTCGGTAGCCTTGGTTTAAGTAGTAAAGTTGTATCCCGCTAACTCGAAGATCGACTGAAAGAAAATCTTTCAGTTTTGCATCTCCTGGCTTCTTAAATGAACCCAGACCCCTTAAAGGTTCATTCTTTTTTTTTTGCCCGACCGACCGACCCACCATCACAAGCAACGGGGCGATGTGAAACGAAACATTTTATTGGGATGGCCTTAAGTCATTTTCTTCTAATTTTACCCTCAATAACTCGAACTTCTGCTAATTCGAACCTCTTTTGCTTTCCCTTGAAGGTTCGAATTATCGGGATTCAACTCTAGTCACACTGCTAACAAGAAGTAGTTATAGAGTTTTCAACAATACGCTCCATTAAATTGAAATTTCGATTCTAACCGCAACATGACTGTATTCGTGACCTATCTAATGTGTATTAGGCTTGGCAGACACACAAACTTGGATGATACGAAACAAACTTACGTTTTAACATACAAACACTACATTGGTCAATTTGTGAGGAATTTGCTTCGGTAGCCTTGGTTTAAGTAGTAAAGTTGTATCCCGCTAACTCGAAGATCGACTGAAAGAAAATCTTTCAGTTTTGCATCTCCTGGCTTCTTAAATGAACCCAGACCCCTTAAAGGTTCATTCTTTTTTTTTTTGCCCGACCGACCGACCCACCATCACAAGCAACGGGGCGATGTGAAACGAAACATTTTATTGGGATGGCCTTCAGTCATTTTCTTTAAATTTTACCCTCGATAACTCGAACTTCCGATAATTCGAACCTCTTTTGATTTCTCTTGAAGGTTCGAATTATCGGGATTCAACTATAGTCACACTGCTAACAAGAAGTAGTTATAGAGTTTTCAACAATACGCTCCCTTGAATTGAAATTTCGATTCTAACCGCAACATGACTGTATTCGTGACCTATCTAATGTGTATTAGGCTTGGCAGACACACAAACTTGGATGATACGAAACAAACTTACAGATTCAGTAGAGCTTTAGCAGTGTCGATTCCAGGGCGGTATTGTGATGAGCTGTTTGTACTGCCAAAAGCAGCGATTATTTCTTGGGGATTTCGAATGTAAATCTTGCCGTTGATCATATAAACATCCTTCGCTATGTTAAAATCTCTGAAGTAAAATACAAGCAAGAAGTAGAATAAAAAAACAATCTGGTATGAAGATATATATGTATCTCATCTAACTTAAGTGCGGTGTTTTAATTCTAATGAACGAAGTAAAATGAACATGTATTGGCATAACTTCTTTAGAGTTACTTGCGTTTTTATTTGCAGAACTCGGAAAGACTAATGAATCCCCCCCCCCCCCCCCCTCACCCTCCCTCCCAATAAATGAGGATTAAAGCAAACAAAGCAAGCTTACCTTGGTATCTTAAAGCAGGGTGGGCCTCCTGTTTTCTTCCAATGCTTCTTACAGTAGTAGCACGTGCATCCCATTCTTGGATTCTGCTCATGATCAAGAGTAGACGGGCCACAGATTACATTTCTACCAAACTGTATGTCTAATAAAAAAGTACTCTTCTGGTTTTTAGCTTTAAGCATCTTTGCGTCCGTCATAATTACCTGAAATGGGACACAGTCATTAGAACAAAAATTGGTCAGCTTATAAGCAGGTTGTTTTAAATACATTTTTACGATTTAATTTCTCCGATTTCTTCGTGGTTTTTGAGAAGATATATTAAGCACTCGAGACAGTGTTTCATCGGCTATCCAAACACCTCGAATTTCGTCACAAATACTCCGCTACGCGTCGTATTTTCAACTCTCTTCTCGGCGTTTCGATATCGCGATGAAACATCAAGTAAAAATTCATTCGAAATATGACAAGTGATACGAGCGCCAGTTTGACGAATTTCATTTATGAAAACTTTATAGTTAATGATTATTATAACGTACGGTACTTACATTTCTCTTATGCCAATTTCTGTCATTCAGGTCTCTGGTCTTTTCATCAGGATTGAAACTTGCACCAAAAATCTTTATCATGTCTTCAAACGAAGGGTTAATCAATTCGTCCACCAATTCCTTTACAACCTTGCGTCGTTCCTTGGTGTCTCGCTCAGTTTCCTGGTAAGCAGGATCCGGTAAAATCACCGACTTTGCAAAGGCGATCTCTTCTGATAGAGGCGTGTGAGGTCGAAGTGTTGCGGGATGTGAGAGTGCCTTGTGGATTATGCGGCGACGCAAAGCAGATTTCTTGTCTCGTACGCTGTCCATTTTCTCGTTCATTACGATTGACTTAAAAAAATAGAAAGAAAATAAAGAAAGCCAGTGAAACTTTCTAATAACTTTTAGCGAAGACAATTTGATGCCTTATTTTACTCAAAAATGTTCATGCAATAACCCTCCCCCTTCTCATTGTCTAACTTTGTGATTACTCCCCCCCCCCAATTGGACACAGAGCTTTGCCCATACAGTTTATACCAGCGCAAAGCTTCCATAATATTTCCCTTACTTCTTATTTTTATCAACTTAATTTTGCCAGAAGATTATTTTCTTTCACGGATGTCTCTGTTTCCTTTAAGTTTGCTGTTTAATCACTTTTCGCTTTTCTGTGCTTTTATCTGCCAAGTGTTTATTTCCAGTCATTATTTTGTTCAGCGCCTTGTTAATATCACCATGGATATTGGTGATATTAACAAGGCTCTGAATAAAATAATGCTCACTGCCTTGTTCTGGGCACGATGCATTGCTGAACGGACGTGTGTGTCCAGTTTCCGTAATATTCCGTCTGTTTCAGCGGCTCATACGTCTCATTAGATCCTTTCCTTTCTCATTGTCTAATTTTCCTATTATACCCTCCCCCACCCCCCTTGATTGGACACAGAGCCTTTCCCAGTTTACCGACGCAAAATTTCCCCCTAAGCGAAGTTTCATCATATTTCCCATACCCTTACTACTTGTCTTCATCAACTTACTTTTGCCAGTAGAATATTTTCTTTTATGGACGTCCTTGTTTCCTTAGTTTGCTGTTTAATGACTGTTCTCTTTCCCTTGCTTTTATCTGCCAAGTGTTTATTTCCAGTCATTATTTTGTTAAAACTCTTGTTAATATCTCCATGGAAACCACTAGAATATTGCCCGGATGTAAGATGTTTGATAAAACGCCGATTGTCCAAAGCCTTTCGTCCGCCAATCATTGACTTTCCTGAAAGAAAAACGCAGCTTATTATGAAAATATTTACCAGAAACGATCGATATGCTCTGAAAACAAAATATTATACCAAACAAAATATTAAACCGAATGATTCCGGATTCCTACTTTAAAATAAGCAACATTTGCTAGTGAATCTGCAAGAAAGAATGATTTTGAGATAACTGGTGATAATATGTTGCACTGTTCGTTTAATAGTGACTCTAGCTTTCATTCTCTTTACATACTTGATGCTTACCTTGCCGCAGTTCCGTAGAAGCGAATGGAGGTCGGGGTGGCGGAGGAGGCATAGGTTTACCTACAGATGACATCATACAATTCATTAAGTTTGTTTGTTCTGTTTACTATATGCATGAATTACTTTTTTCCCTTCTTCAAAATGGCCTTAAAAGATTTTACACTCCACTTGCAGTGAATGCAATTGAATTTGTATCCATTACAGTTAATCAGGACCCGCCTACATTTTTATGAATTCCAAATTTAAATTTCGCGGCAGAAATCTCCTTATAATTTGGAGAATAGTTTAAAAATGGGATGAAGAGCTAATACCAAACAGTATCCAGTATTTTTTCTTTTAAGACGTATTTACCTAAGACTGGATCAAACATTAAAGAAGTACGTTCATCTATAATTTCTAGTATAGTGAAAAAGAAAATCTCTACAGAAATGGCCAGCAAAATGCAGAGTAACAAACGGGCTTACCCTCCTCGGTAAGGACTTTCAAATTCATTTCATCATTGTCACATCGTGTTTCTGGATCGTTGTTTGCATTTTGAACGTCATCACACGATTCATTCTTCTCATCCGTCTCCTTTTTCGTCTCCGTAGTTGATTCCTTTCTAGCGTAGATCACTTCTACAGACGAGCTCTCGTTTTCAGAAATCAACAATGGCGACTTCGACTCGTCGTCATCTTCCACAGTTATCATGACGTCACTACACGGTGCAACTGGCGTCTTACAGGATTCGTTCGAAGAATTCGTGGCACCCGTTTCCAAGGCAACGGCGTTCGTCTGTTGTACAGGTTGCATGGGAATGCTGAATGAGTCCGCGGGAGTCGAGATTGGAACTTCATTTGCCGATGTAGCTGTAGCCAGAGTTGATCTTGTTTCATCTTCAAACGTCAAATTGTCAACTGGGACTGTTGAGTGTGGCACGTTAGGTTCCTTGCAACACGTCAAAATGTCAGATTCAGATAGAGAGGACTTAGCAGGGGTAGAGAGAGATTCTGTCGAACGTGACTTCAGTGGGGTGGACTGCGGCGTTTCATTGGGTGTGCAGATCGATGGCTCAGACCTGAGAGATGTTGACGATATCGATTCTGGAAGTGTCGAATCGGAATCCTCCATGTTTATCCGTACCTCTGCGCTTGGGGTTCCTGTGGCCGTGCATACGGGTGTCAAAGGAATGTCACCCGCTGTTCCTTTATTAAGTGTCCGGGATGTTGGTCCATCTGTGGTGTCATTCGTAGACTGGATTTCCTGTGGCTTAGCGTTTGAGTTTCCTGGAGCTGATTGAGATGAACGTTTTGATGTTTTCTTCTTCTTTCTTGC
The DNA here is from genome assembly GCF_052425735.1 of Oculina patagonica. Classification (NCBI taxonomy): domain Eukaryota; kingdom Metazoa; phylum Cnidaria; class Anthozoa; order Scleractinia; family Oculinidae; genus Oculina; species Oculina patagonica. Next base: position 30,732,221 of record NC_135762.1, read on the forward strand.
AGCTTCTCTGTCAGAGATGACTTTTTCTTTCCTGTCCTTTTTACCCACGTGATCTCCAGATGATGACGTCACTGAACCTGCTTCAGGATCGCCTTGTTTTCGTGCTGATCGCCTTTTGCACTTTTTCCTGTTAAGAATTCGCACGAGGTGAGTTAGAAAACAAAATAAAATGGACTGACGATTTCTCATACGAATTGTTTTAAAAGTTTGATGCCCACGAACAAGAACCTAATTTTTCTTGCTAGTGGTTTAATAATAATAATAGCTTTTATTTATACACGATAAATATTGCAGCATAATAGCTGATGTGGTCGTGTCTTATGAAAATAACAATAAATTAAGAAATCAATAAACTACGCTAAATCATTAAAGTCCCTAGATGATACAAAAGATTTAAAAACCATGTTCTATTAATAAACTTTTGAAAGCCGCCAAAGATAAGATTCTTCAAGGCGGGCCTTATTGTCTAATGAGTTCCAAAAAGAGGCTCCTGAAAATTTAATTGACTTCTTAACAAAGTCCGTATTAGGTTTGAACGACACTTAATCATTAATGACAATCTTCTTAATAGTACAGCTTACCACAGTTGTATAAAGCAAGTTCAACGTGCTTTTTACAACTGTGGAAAGCTGTACTAATAAAATGGCTATTGTAAGTTACAATACCCTTTAATATGAAAAGCCATCGAAGGGCTTTTCATATTAAAGGCTATTGTAAATTGCTTATTGCTTATTGCTTATTGTAACTTGGCGTATTGTAACGCACTAAATTATTGTGAAACATATTTATTCATAAGTATATATGGCTTACCATAGTTGCATAACACATGCCACAATGGCCATCACGATTAAAATCCCTCCAATGATTCCACCAACAATGATAGGAGAACCTGAATCAGCTGGATCTTTAGTCCCGGAATGAGATTTGCGTTTCTTTTTCTTTTTGGAATGTTTGTCTTTTCCACTGTCACTCGTGTTTCTACGGTCCAAAGCAACATTCCATCGAAGACCAGAGGATCCGCTCATTCCCGGATGGACATTCGTGTTGACTTCCGGTATGGTGGATGTGCCATGTTGTGAAGATCGTTCCTGTCTTAATACCCTCGGTTGTTCGTTCGGCAAAGGCTCTTCTCTGCTATTTCCTGTAGTCTGTTCCTTAGTGGTTTCCTCTGCAGTATCTTCATGTGGAATACCTTGCGATTCAGCAGGATTTGACGACTCCGCTGGAAACAGATTTAGCTTCGAGTCAGGTCCCGCAGATGCTGATTTGACAGATTCAACAGTTGTCGGCTCGGCAGTATAAAGATTCAGATTTATTTCGGGTTTCGTAGAATCTGATTTAGCAGACTCAGCAGTTGTCGATTCAGGAGTACTTATTGTAGGTTTAGTAAAATCTGAATTACCAGAGGCAGCAGTTTTCGACTCAGCTGTAGGCAGATTCGGACTCGTTTTAAGTTCAGCAGTATTTGACTTCACAGATTCGGCAGTTGTCGACTCAGCAGAATAAAGATTTAAGTTCATTTCAGTTTTCGCAGAATCAGATTTAGTAAATTCAGTCGTTGTCGGCTCAGTTGTACGAAGATTTATATTCGGGTCGGTTTCTGTAGAAGCTGAATTGATGTCTTTAGTAGAGGTTGCTGTATCGTAGATTTCTTCCAGTGGTACGTCGGTAAGCTTTGGTGGAGGTCTGGGTTTAGTCACATATGGTACGCCTGTGACCGATGTCGCTTGCGTTCCTTGCAAAACAGGCGTATCCATGTTAACAAATTCATCTGGTGAGGACTGATAGGTCTCCTTGGGATCATCCCTTATGGAATGTTCCTTTGCCTGTAAAGAGGACGCATCTACGATTGTTCCTGTGTCCCAGCTGGTTTTTACCTTATAACTGGGATCCTTGTTGTAAGGGTTCCATGGCATAGCCATCTTTAACAATTTATTCATATCTTCGGTTGTAGTTTCCTGTGGGTTATGAGCCGCTGTCTTCTTAGCTCCTTCTAAAGCGACGTCTCTTCCGCGTTTGATCGCCTGTCGTACGAGGGAAGAAACATCCACATCACCTTGAGATATTCCAGAGCTGTCTGGTGGTTTCCAATCGTTACTTTTCCTTGCGGCTCTTCTCATAATTAATTTTTTCATGGGAAACTTGTGTTTCCCGTGCCAAACATTTGTTGTTAATTTCACGGGCTTGAAATCCGCGTGCGTAATTGGCGCTAATTCGCTGCCATCTTGAAATCCGCTTGCCTCCTCCTGGTTGTTAACCGATGATGATTTTGAGAAGTGCTTTGTGCGGACGGCAGACTTATGTGGACTGAAAGACGGAGTTTTATCAACATCCGTTGTTTTGCCTCCAGATGTACGCTGGGCAGAGTGATTGTTGAACTCTGCAGGGGTGAGCGCGTCCAGAGAATTGTCCGATGATGGTTTGTGAGAGTTATATGAAGTTGTTCCTGAAACTTGAAAAAAGAGCGCGAAACTGTTATGACGTGTTGTGACGTCAAGTTAAAATTTCAACACCGCGCACTGAATGGTCGCGCGCTTTGCGAGAAATATTTCCTTTTTGCGCAAGCTAGAATCATGAATGCAAAAAAAATTTGCTGTTATCAAAATAATGAAAGGACCACTTGTACAAACAGCAGCGAAGTGAAGCCGGATCTTGACGTAGATCAGGATCAGCAATATAGAGTAAAACGATAAACCAAATGCAAGGCTGATCAGACAGTTTTAAAAAAAGGCTAAATAAATTTTTTTGCCCAAATATAAATAAAATTTATTTAGCCTTTTTAGCTGTCCGATCAGCCTTTCTAATGAAGCGGAAGTTTTGATCTGTACAGTGTGTCTGTACCGCGCAAATAAGAAAAACAAAGGCGAACCGACAGTGCGTCTTTTACGATTTCAGATTTTCCACTTTACAAAATTTTAACACCAAACGAGGCAAAAGTTTTGTGTTTTGCTAAATCGTATTAATCTGTTCTCAAAAGCACCGTCCAAATAACATCATTTGATTTGCTTTGTTGTTAAATCGAAATCTGTTTGATGTCAAACGCACTACCGCGGTGCGCTACATGTTTATCGCTTTGATCTTGTTGAAAATTGTGCTGAATTTTAAACTTCAATTATAAATTAAACTAAAATTAGCATTTCCCTTACCTTTGCAAATGCAGCAAAATGTCAGGAAACAAAATAGTATTCCGATTAAAGCTTTTTTCTTCTTCATAATTAATGCCGAGTTAACCATACGATAAACTCAACATCGCTTTGGAGAAAAATGAGCAATTAGTTTGTCGTCATAAACGCAAATTTAATTTGTGACGTAACGTTATGCGATTTTGCGCGCGCATTTTGTGACAGGACGCAGGTAACGCAACATGTTAAAAAGAGGTTTTGAGAAAATAATATAATACTGATTGTAAGGGATAAACTACAAATTGCACGATTCTTTACTATAGCCTTCCAAGTTCATAACCCTATTAAAACTTCCTTAATGAAATACTTCTTGTTTTACTTTTTGTGTTTATCGGTTTTAAATCACGCGTTCTGCACTTTCAACCCGTGAAAAGTTTTCTAAAAGCGCGTGCAAAGTCCGTTTTGGACCGTTTTTGGACGGACCATAATTTTTTTTGGAGAAAGGGAGGCTTTAAAAAATATTAAAAATTTATAACAAAAGATAGTTTGAATTTCGAAAACAAAGGTTTTCAGAGGTGCACACTCAGAGGAAAATTTTTCATACCACCATGGTCCGTCCTTTTAATAGACCCGTATGAAATCACTTCACTTTCCAGCGAGCTTTTTTAATAAACGTATAGGAGACACAAGCGTAATATAAGAGCTTGTATGGGAGTTGGAATTGTATATAAGAGCTTGTATGGAGATTTGGAACTGAATAAAGTTTATTAACTAGGTCTGGGGCGCGTCCAGTTAATAAACTAGGTTGAGATTTTTTCTGTCACTATATCCATTCCCTGCGCGGTCTCTGTCTACGCGGGTACATGTAGGCTAGACTCGCTAAACTTTCCAAAGATTTCACTGAGCTGCGCCGTTTTTTTTGGATAAAAGCAAGTGATACTAAGCAGTCAACATTCCAGGCCCAGTTCTAAGCTCTGTATGCTTTGTTCAAAGCAATAACTCCTCGTAGCTTCGCAATTCACGGCAGCGAATAAGGGGGTGGTGGGTTGTGTTGACTGAAGTAAATAACTTTGATTTATTGTGTTGTTCTGTCGCGAAAAGAAGAACTCGATTCTAAATTGTGCAACGCTTGCTGAAACCACTCAAATCTGTCAAGGGTATCCGTTTGAAATGGAACCAATCGAGTCAGTTTATCATTCGTTTCGTGAACGCCATAGGCGAGAACGCATCAAAAAGTGTTTTCGACCAAAGTGAGATGTGGCTGGCGTGGTAGAGATTGTGTGTGTGGCAATTGGATGCATGCATGGCGTTTGAAAAATTAACGAGCCAAACTAGAAGCCTGAAGCCGACTTAAGGTCGCGCAGGACCCTTGCAATCATTAGTATGTATTTATTTAAAGAGTATGCACGAACTGCCGGACGACTCAAGCCGACAACAAACGAAATATTCATGAGAATGTTTGTTTTCAAACTCTTTTGTACAAGTAATTACTAGTCATTGTTTTCAGCTTTGTGCCACGTGCGCTGGAACATAGGGAATTATCATATTAGATTCACAGCTTTGAATATATCACACGTTGTTATAAACATTGACTCGGAAGGTCTTTGGAAGCCTCAAAACCTGCAATTTTGTGTCCAAGTTTTCTCCGCCGATATAGAATTTCAAGAGTTGATTTGCGAGGAACATAAACTTGGTGTACTCTATTGTGCTATGACTAGAGCGAATTTTTAAATTTCCCTCTCAAAATGAAGATAGCACGTTTCAAAGTTTAGATTTCACATTTTTGCTATCTTAGAAGCTATTAACTTGTAGCAGTTTTTTAAATCGAAAATTTCGTTCTAGCCATAGCACAAAAGTTGTTCTGATTTATCACGAGGCTTTGGTGCGCTGTTCTAGCTGAAAACTTGGACACAAAATCGCATTATCTGCAGTTAAACTTTTAAGGGCTTGTAACATCACAGACAACGGTCATCTCTCAGTATAAGGACAATCCTGAGGTAATTCCATCACCCCCGAATATCCTTGTTAAATTTTAGAGGAATCGATGTTCAAAAATGTAGTGAATTAAAGCACGGAATTTGGCTAATGAATATATTAATGAGCAAGGGTCCTGCGCGACCTTAAGGATACTTAAATAACAACGAACACTCACGTGACTGAAACATTTTATTAAACGTTGTCCCCTGCAGCTTGTACTGTTGTTCTAAACTGATATTCTTGTATTTACTAGTGAATAAATGAACTGAAGGAGCTGCTTGTCAACTGAATTTCGGTTTAAAGAAGTAACGTCACAATGCTTCAACCCTAAAAGTTCCAGGAAAAGGTTATGAGAATTAATAAAATGTAGACCAAGGAGAAATCGCTTTGAAACTTTAACAAATTCTCCAAACTAATACTGTAAGGAAAATGTACAGAGATAATTTGAAATCGTTTTTTTTTTTTTTTTTTTTTTTGGGGGGGGGGGGGGGGGACGGTCGTTTGGGAGTGACTATTCCCAACCGGCTCAGTTCTACTGTTCATTTTCATCCGGGTCATCGGATTTCCAAGCGCGAGTTAAATCCACCAGACTACCGACAACGGCAGCTGCTAGAACACTGAATGCAGTTGGCTAGAAATCCTATTAAACCCCAATATAAAGGTTAACAAGCCAATGTAGGCTATAACCGAAAAAAAGGTTTTGACTAATCAGAGTAATTAACTAACAGGGGTGCTATTTAGTATTCACTACATGAACTGAGTGTATTAAGTGGTATCAGATTTGCAACAACTGTATTTTATTTCTGGGCATTCGCCTTATACAAGTTTAAGCATCTACTCTTAGAGCACTATTCGCCGTCCGTCTTAAGCTATGATTGCACAATATCTGAAAGTTCCTTACATACATGAAAGTAACACTGAATTTATTTCAGTATTCCTACATGAGAACTTGGTATTACCTAAAAAAACTAATATAATATAATCGAATTCTAAAATCTAGTTCTAAATCAGTAAATAATAAAAGCATGAATATAGAATGCATATAGGCAGCTGTAAGTCTGCACATAAAACTAAATCAACAACAGTCAAAAAAGAATATTTTCCCTTTATCGTTCTACCAGAAAAACTAATTAATTATATGAAAAATGTACAATCTTATGGAACAAAACTAGTTCAGCGTGCTTGATAAAAATTGAACCTGTGGCATTAAAAAGGTTGGCAGTATTTGTACACCTGGATAAAGCTAGCCGGCATGCCAAACGTCCCCCCCCCCCCCCCCCCTTTCATCTTTTTGCCTCGCCCAAATTTTCGCGCTCCGGAGATTTGGAAAACCAGTCTTCATTCTTTCGGGAACGATTTCTTTGCCGGCTAGGGGAAAGCTGAAGCCGTTCGTCAGCTGCATTTCACTCGAAGAAACTTCAGTTGAGGTCTCAGAATTACAAAACTGAAATGCGCTCAATTCCAGCGACCATGCTACGGTTTGTTGCTTGTTCTTTTAAAGGAACACTATCAGATTCATCACCATCAACTCTTTGAACAAAGGCTAATTGAGCTTGATTGCGGCGTGACTTCAAGTACTTGTAGCCACCAATTCCAATCACCACACAGAAGGCAATCACCCCAATGCAAATTGCCACGACTTTTAAAACGTTTGATTTGGCCCCTGAGAAATGGAAGGGAAAAAAAGCACAAATTAGTGTTCCCTGCTGGTACTGTTTTGTGAGCCGAGTCTTCAGATCGAGTTTTGTGGGCGAGTCTCCAGAACAACCATTGTGTTTAGCAGCAAAGAATAAAAGAAGATCACCGACAAACACAAGGCGCAACCGACGCATCCGTCAGCGCAGTCAGGCAGGCAGTCAGACAGCCATCCAACCAGTCAGTCAGCTAGCCAGCCAGCCCGCCAGCCAGCCAGCCAGCCAGCCAGCCAGCCAGTCAGCCAGCCAGCCAGCCAGCCAGCCAGCCAGCCAGCCAGCCAGCCAGCCAACCAGTCAGTCAGTCAGTCAGCCAGCCAGTCATTCAGTCCGTCAGCCAGCCAGCCCGCCCGCCCGCCAGCCAGCCAGCCAGCCAGCCAGTCAGTCAGTCAGTCAGTCAGTCAGTCAGCCATTCAGTCAGTCAATCATTCAGTCAGTCAGTCAATCAGTCAGTCAGTCAGTCAGTCAGTCAGCCAGCCAGCCAGTCATTCAGTCCGTCAGCTAGCCAGCCAGCCAGCCAGTCAGTCAGTCAGTCAGCCAGTCATTCAGTCCGTCAGCCAGCCAGCCAGCCAGTCAGTCAGTCAGTCAGTCAGTCAGCCAGACAGCTAGTCAGTCAGCCATTCAGTCCGTCAGTCAGTCAGTCAGTCATTCAGTCAGTAATACAAAGGGCACACCATTTATACTAACCTACTTATTTGTAGCTTTGTTAATGTCTATTTACACAGTGGATCTGATGGCATTTTGGGGTTGTCAGTTTAAATAATTTGTTTTTGAATTATTGTACAGTACCTGATTTAATAGCCGTGTAAAGAACAAATATCCGCCAATCTTCCACAATATCTGTTTTGTTAAAGTTATCAATCTTCAGTAGAATGTAGACAATCCGGAACTTCGATAAAATCAAATTCTCTCGAGCAAGAGTGATCGGACTGAGCTCCGAGCCTTCCACGTCATAAATCTGAACTCTGTTCTCTGATAATTGTATCCTGGTTAAAGAAATGAATAATTTTACGATGTGGTTCCCTGGAGCGACAATGTACCACCCACAAGTCGTGTTTAGAATATAGTCACTAGGCCAGTAAGGGCTGGAAAAACTGTTAAAAACTGGCGACTGTGGAGCATCCAATGTAGTGTTTGTAGAACAATCTGAAAAATAAACCATACAGCTTTTTGCTAACACTATAGAACATTGTAACTAAAACCCCATTTAGACCCATTCATACCAAGTAAAATTTGTTAAACCTGATTTGAACTAAACATATTTACTGAACAGGTATGAATAGGTATATATCCCTTTTTCATTCGCCACTTTAGGGACGACTGTAATTATGCAGTCGCTTGTGGGACTGTGACTGGATACAAAACAAAAGAAAGTAAAGGTCCGGTAATACGGGCAACATTTTTCGGTGTTGCAAGTTGCAGCAACATGTTGCACAAAGTAGAACCGAGTTCTACTTTTTGCAACAATTTTTTTCAACTTTCAACACCGAAATTTGTTGCGAGACAAGTTGAGCGAGCGGTAGTAATACGGGCAACAACTCGTTCAACTTGCAATGCAACAATGTTGCGAGACAAGTTGAACAAAAATGTTGCCCGTATTACCGGGCCTTAAGGGCCCACTGACGTATATATTTGGACCCGTTGCTAGGGACATTCACGGTTATATAGTTTTAGCAATTTTTCTTGTTTAGTTATGGTTGAATCTTATACTCAGTCCATAACGTAAATATGACGTCATCGGGCCACGCCCATGATCACGTGACCAATAAAGAAAAAGTCTAAAATTTTTGATGTTTTGCATGTTATCAGAAAATCATTCATGGTGTCATGATCTTTATTTGTTTTTGTATCTTGGTAAGTATGGGTTTCATTTCATTATGGAAAATAATTTTTTTAGAGAGATTTAAAATATTGATTTGTCCATAAAATTTTTATTAAAAATGATTTAAGATTTTTTATTTAGATTTTTTTCTGCAAACCGGAAATCATTTTGTTAACGCATGCGTAATTAATCTGACAAGAGAACAGTGCGCGCGCTAGTTGTACGCGTACGCTTTTGAGATTATTTGCATGTGTAAAAAAACTGCTTTTCCTGGTTCATTTAATCTGACTGATTCTCAGATGTGAAGTCAACTATTAGTCAGGAAGTTTTTCGGTAGTTCTTATTGTTTCATCTTATTTGGCGAGTTTGAAATTGGGAGGGAAAGTGATTGACGCTAAATGAGCTATGTCACAGACTGCTCATCTTAAAAAATTGCCCATTTTTTTCCAAATTTGTCGTCGTAATTCATCTTAACCTCCTTGAGTCGTAACCATCATTTCATTTTCGGCTTATTCTTACTCCTTTGGTGCGTTAATACCTTAACAAAAGTACATCTTGAAGTTTCTTTCGATGTAAAAGTCATTTGGGAGTCAATCGGAAAAATGACTTAATCTTTTTTTCCACGATCAGTTGGCAAGTACATCCCCACCCGAAATGAGTAACAACCTACTTAAATCCATTTTATTTATTTGTGCTTTACCTGCCTTTGCAGCCGCGTAATTCACCCTTTCCACCCTCGTGAAAAGGCGTGGTTCGTCTTCACTCTCAAATAAAATGTAGATAAGTTGGGACACGGGGGATATGTACTGAAATCTGGAACGGAAAGCAGCAAAACGGAAACGGTGAAGGAGCCTCAGTTCCGAGCCTTCCACATTATAAACACGCAACGTGTCGATGGAGTGTGTCTTGTTAGAGCCGCGATACAACACCACCTCCAACAGAAAAATGTGATTTTCTGGAGCGCTGATGAACCATCCACAAGATCGCGGCCCGCGATAATCGTCAGGCCAAAGCGGAATGTTCAAAAAGTCTCGACTGGTAAATTCCGGGGCATTCAAAGTCTTGTTCCAAATACACTCTGAAAAAAAAAACGTAGTCATTGTCAGGGACAACGCATGAATCAAGTCTTGGCGTATTACGATCGAGGGAGCAATAGGGAAGAAATTTACCCCGATGCTTCGCGGCCCAGTGAATGTCCTCCGCCGGTTTACAAAATAACTACCCAGAAACTGTTCAGTTCACGATTTGCGGCAAGGCAAATATGTTCTGCTATTCACCTTTACTTTAATGCATCATTGTTTCCATTAAATTTTAAATTATCATTCGTTTATTAGAAGTACGTGAAAAACGTATTGAAAAAATATTTAAACTTTCAAAGCAACAGTTCCGATAAGCAAAAATATTGTCCATGATCGTATTGTTGCTGGTGTCGGCGCGGTAAAAATTGTTTCCGCCTCTAAATTAGACAATTCTCGCTGGTCCCAATGCTAAAGAAAGACTTTGCAGAATTCACAAAACTAATAAACCCTTTTACCTAATAACAACTCATATTTGTGGTTACGTCAGTAATCGTACTATGCCAACGGGCACACAGCGGTCAAACGCAGCGCGCGTGCGCAGTTCATGTGTAATTGCCGCCAAAATTTTCCATACAAAGTCTTAAATTTTCCGTAAAATTTTGCTTTAAAGCCAAGCGTTAACGCCGTCCCTGGAAAGTTAAGGTTTATATGCCGCTTATGGATTGGAAATTTGATAATTCATCTCCACTGAGTGTCCCAGCTTGAACTGTTCTTTCACCGTACTCTTTCTTTAACAATTTCTTGCAAAAGTTTGCCCGCTTTCGAGTCAAAAGTTCGAGGCGGCAAAGACCGGATGTGACGTCAATTTTTGCGTTTGACCGCTGTGAAGCCAACGGGTATGTAAGTCCGTCAGTTTTTTCATGGGTGTAACTGCTGACCACCACGTTGTCAGAACTCTTCTTTAGTCGAAGAAGAAGAAGAAGGGCTGAGCCCAAAACATATGGAACATTGAACTTTTTTCGAAAGGCACTTAATACTCACGCAGCATACGGATTTTTTTTTCTCTTTTATCACGTTGTCAGAACGTATACGACATTGCAGGCTCGTTTTTCCCATGTCCTTTACTCACGCCTGGTTGACCAAAGAAACAGGGGGGTTCCGAAAACTAAGACCCTCGAAAACGAAGACCTTAGACCTAACACCCGCAGCTATAGGCTACGTTCTTTTAAGGCAATGTTTTTTCTCTGTTAACGTTTAAAAGACATCTTTTGAAGTCTGCAATTTTTAGTCAAGACTGTTTTCTAATAACGGAGGCTTTCGTTATACAATTTAGAATAAAAATCAGCGAAAATAAATGACGTTTCGATGAATCGCGGTTCATCATTATCAAATTCTAAAAAAGTCAGATTCTGATGATTTCAATATATATTAAGAGTGCGTGTGAAAATCTCGTTGCATAAGATTAAAGACTATACAATGTGAATTGTATAGAGTGTTAATTACGAACTAAATAGTTTTGCTTTAATGGAGTCAGATTGAGTGTTCAGTTTAGGTTTTAACTCCTGGATAAATAGCATTTCGAAGATCAAGCATTCGAATTTCCTGCGACATTTCTTCAAGATTGTAAATTGCTTGTTAAGATCTTTGTTACTCTGGTTGTGGGCGTCACGCAGGTGGTTTCCAATAGCTGAGTGCTTATGTTCATCAATGCATTGGAAAAGGTGTCGGCGAATGTAGCCTACATAATCCGCATCACACGAATCACATTTAAATTTGTAAACAACACATTGTTGATTTATAAGCGGCGGTTTGGCCTCTGCTACATTGATGTCGTCGGCAATTTTCTTGCTTGTGAAAACTGGGCGTAGATCGCTGTTCGTTAATTCCACCATAACTCGATTCACCGAGTCACGAAGTCAACAGCAAGTTCGCGATGTTCAAGCAAATGCACCCGTTCGGATTATTCTGCCATTCAAAGACCAAAGATCAGTAGACGTTGTACGAAGACAGCTGTCCGATCTTGGCAAGAAAATAAACAGCGATCTACGCCCAGTTTTCACAAGCAAGAAAATTGCCGACGACATCAATGTAGCAGAGGCCAAACCGCCGCTTATAAATCAACAATGTGTTGCGGTTTTCAAATTTAAATGTGATTCGTGTGATGCGGATTATGTAGGCTACATTCGCCGACACCTTTTCCAACGCATTGATGAACATAAGCACTCAGCTATTGGATACCACCTGCGTGACGCCCACAACCAGAGTAACAAAGATCTTAACAAGCAATTTACAATCTTGAAGAAATGTCGCGGGAAATTCGAATGCTTGATCTTCGAAATGCTATTTATCCAGGAGTTAAAACCTAAACTGAACACTCAATCTGACTCCATTAAAGCAAAACTATTTAGTTCGTAATTAACACTCTATACAATTCACATTGTATAGTCTTTAATCTTATGCAACGAGATTTTCACACGCACTCTTAATATATATTGAACTCATCAGAATCTGACTTTTTTAGAATTTGATAATGATGAACCGCGATTCATCCAAACGTCATTTATTTTCGCTGATTTTTATTCTAAAGACTGTTTTCCCCATATAAATACAAAGAGCTGTTAAGAGTAAACAGGCTATAGTAGAGTGGATTGTAGGTTAACCAAAATGAAGACCTACGAAACGTGTTTTTTAACGTTTTTTGACATATGTTCAATCTTTGAAACGTATTTTTTTTTTGTCCAAATTGCGAAAATAATATCTAACATCGGTAAATACTGTCGCGTCAAAATTGGATACCTGCGAAATTAAGTACCAATAAGGTACTCTCCAATAAACCTAAAGATACAACTCCCCTCTCATCATTGTCGTTCTTATTTGCTACAGACGTAACCACATGTCCTCTTAGAGGGCTTTTATTTTTTCTAATAAAGCGTGTGTTGTTGTTGCTGTTGTTGTTGTTGATGATGTTGTCTGTATTGAGGGTTGTGTCAGCTATTGGTTATTTTTTAAGGGCTTGTCTATCTTGATATCGACCATTTCAGTAAGATTTAGAGGTCACTCATGTAAGAAGGAAGTCTACATAAAAAAACTTGTTTAGCAAGCACAGTTTTTCTGCCTGTTTCCATAATTGAGACTAATTACGCAAGGGGTGCGTACGAATGTTACCTGATTTAATAGCCGTGTATTCAATAGATATTCCCTGATGTCTGACGGACGTTTCGTTTTGTCTCTTGAATAGAATGTAAACAGACCGGAACTTCGATAAGATCCAATTGTACCAAGTAAGAGTGATCGGACTCAGCTCCGAGCCCTCCACATCGTAAACCTGAACGCTGTTTTCTGATTGCTGTTTCCAGGTTAAAACAAAATCCAACTTAACAAGGTGATTTACAGGGGCTTTGATATACCATCCACATGTATTGTTCATACCGCGGTAACCAGGAGGCCAATACGGAATGGAAATATTGCTTGTTAAAGGCGACAGTGGAGCTTCCAACGTGCTGTTCAAAAAACAATCTGAAAAATAAACCGCAGTATATAGCTACAACTGGAAAAAAATTATCACTTATTTACTAGAGTGATAGTAGACTTGCTCCAAGTCGCTCGTTAGATTCGCAGGAGACCGCTGGATACAGAAACGGAGGGCGCGCGCGGGCATGAGAAACAAAATGGCGGAGGATCGTTCCGAGCTTTTCCTAACTGTTTGTTTTCCTTCGCGCGCGCGTTCACAAAAGTGAATCCCGCGCGATCTCTGGCGCGTGATTTCAAAGGTGATTTTACTCAAGTGGTCTTTCTCGCTTGATTTCAAAGCGATTTTATTTAAGTAACTATAGATGCAAAGAAAAAACGAGCGACTTGGGGCAAGTCTAGAGTGATAGCAAACAGTAAGTGTAGCAGCTTTCATATAAGCTTGTAATTCTACCGTCCTCCTAGTGTTGTAGCAGTTGCTAGTGTTTCTGGGACTAGGGGCATTGTTCCTATTATTAGTTCTATTGTTCTCTCGAAGGAGAGCGAGGCATGCATGTGGAACCTTGCAAGAAGTGCTACCCTTGCCCAGAGCAAGGTGGAACTCGACTACGCCACGTACTTCTCTATACATTTCTCTGTTGTTCTTAAAAATTTCCGCGTGTTTCTATAAAATCAATAATACACTCTAGCGCGTTTACTATTTCCTTAGTTAATTCTGGTATCAGTGCTAGCTGTAAATTTAACATGCAGTTTTCAATGGTGAAACCTTATTCAAAATAATTCGATTTTATTTCATGCTCTATGGTGCTTTTTCAAGCGAAAAGCACTTTTTGGAAAAACCCCATTTTATTTTGGAACACGTTGTAGCTTTGGCTTTGGTTTACGTATCACGTGGACATTTAACACTTAATGACTGGTCCCGAGGGAAACAGTCAATTTTGTTTCCCAAAGATCTCAATGTTTCCCCGAGGCGGAGCCGAAGTGATTTGTTATATAGCACAACGAAGACTAAGAAAAATGGCGGTCATAGATCAACAGTCGCAGCCAACAGTGCACTGTTACCCTCTGACGTCATAGAATTTGCAATGTTGCCACTCAATGACTTCTGGTGGGAAACAGTTTTATTGCTTATTGTCATGAGGCCTCGAAATAACCAATGAGAGCACGCTGTTGGGGGAAATTTTCAGCTATAAATAAAATAATATAACAAGACTTTGCATCATAGACCATCAGACGTCTATTTCTGTGTTAATCTGAAGGAGTCATTTCGGGTTGAAAGGTTTCCCTTGTAGCGGAAAAAACCATACGCATCTCTCAAAACTGTATCACTTCCTATTCCGCTATTTGGTTCTTTACCTGACTCACTAGTGGCCTTGGTGGCCATGTAGTAGAGGCATAATCCTTCATCGTGGATTTTGTCCAACTGGTCATCACTCTTAAATGAAATGTACACTAACGGGGACACGGAGATGTCCCATTTTCGCCGAAAACGACGAATGGGTCTTAGTTCTGAGCCTTGAACATCATAAATTCGTAAACTGTCTTCTGACGATATGTCGTCTGTGCAGAAACTAAAGTACCCGTACTCCAACACAATAACATGATATTCTGGGGCTCTGATGTACCATCCACATGTTGTGTTGATGCGATAGCCTTGAGGATAGTACGGGGTGGTAAGCCTCTTTTCGTCGAAGAGATACTGGGCAACAGGAGCGTCTAGAGTCGTGTTTAATGAGCACTCTGAAAATGAGACGTAAGTGACAGCTCAGGGTAAATCCAAACTCAATGGAGTCCTACTAGAGAGCAGGACCGGGTCACTAAATAGTGCTTCTACGCGCACTCAGTGATTGGCTACTAATTAACCCTCGGTCTTCATGTCACCCCCATCCCCACCGCCTCACCCCACCCTACCCTCTTCATGAAGTGGGTTGGGTGCTCTTGGATGCGAAATCTTTCAGTGGCTTTTCATTCATCCACGATGGAACAACTGTTTCTTCGCTGTCTGTTCTTGACGTTGCCATCGCAACCGTTTTCTTCGTGCTACGTAGCCGTATTAGTTTATTTTAGCACCCATTTTTTTTTAAATAATTTTGCATCGATTTGTGCTATTTTCTGAGGTCATGAGAAAATAGTGAAATCCAAAATGGCGGATGTGATCACAAGATTCAATGTACCTTAGGTTATGTTCTATTGGGATCAACCGTTTCAACCGCAGCTGGTTTAGGTTGAGACGGTTGATGTTTCCCAATAGAACATTTTTCCAACCTTTTTCGGTTAAAACGCGGTAAATCCTGGGGATATACTCATTACCAGACTTCCGCTTTCACATATAGAGGTAAACATTGTGACCGGTGGTCGTGCTGTTGTGTCCTTTGTACTTTCCGAGGTTTTAGAAGAAGATATTTTAAGAAATGAATCCGACGATGAACTACAGGGATTAGCTCATGGTACAACGCGTAGTTTTGAACTTTCGTCCGTCCAGCGCAAGAAATCATCGTCACCGGCTGTCGAACAACCTGGGACAGCTGCATTTTCGCCGATTTGGGCGCCTATTAATTCTTGTATCTCCTCCACATTAAGTGTTTCATACGAGAAACCTGCGAAACTCGCATCTTTTTTTCATTTTCATGAGTGTCGGCGAGCAGCAAAGATCCCAGCAGCAGCAGTTTTAAAAAGCGCGCGAAAACGACAGCGGTCGCTACCAATGCTTTTTCAATCGTTTCAACCTAGTTTGATGCCG
Organism: Oculina patagonica; assembly: GCF_052425735.1. Taxonomy (NCBI): domain Eukaryota; kingdom Metazoa; phylum Cnidaria; class Anthozoa; order Scleractinia; family Oculinidae; genus Oculina; species Oculina patagonica. Next base: position 30,748,060 of record NC_135762.1, read on the forward strand.
GTTGAAAAAGTTGATCAACCAAACCAACCAAATTTTTTTTTTTTTCAATAGAACACGAAAAAATCGAACCAACCCAACCAACCTAAAAGGGTTGATCCCAATAGAATACGACCATTTATTAAAAAGTAGCAATGGTATATTGCAATTCCTGCGTTTTGATTGGTAAACAGGCAATGGTATATGAGCTCATATACCATTGACCACAAATATGGTAGCCGATACACGTCAACGGAAACAACTGGGGAGCTTAAATATTGCAATTCTTTAGGCGTTTTTAATAAAACAATTATTCCACTCGCGCTTGTTGGATATGAGACCGTTATAGCCAACTCAGCGCTACGCGTCTCGTTGGCTATATACCATCTCATATCCAACGCGCGCTAGTGGAATAGTTGTTAAATATTATTGCTAGTCATATTTTCGAAAGATTCTTTTACCTTGTCTGTCCAGTGCTTCGTAAGTTATAGTCAAACTTCTGGACCTGTAATCTGTAACTTTCAAACCAGTCTTTAACTTCAAGCACAAACTACGGCCGCTCGAAATAAAGTAAGTACCTTCATAACGGAAAGAATTGTATTGTGCGACCATTTTGCTACCTTCATTGGGTCCATCGTGGATTCTTAAGTAATCATCAGATTTCAAAGAAAAACTTAACAACCATATCCGAAGCACCTTTCCTTTAGGGGCAGTTATGGTCCATTGACAAATCGCATTGTATGGAACTTCCCAGCTTACTGGCGACCTGGGTTCAATTGTGCCTTCAGTTCTTGTTAGAAATTCTGTAGTTTTCTGATTAGCAATACAGCCTGTAAGAAAAGATTAACAAAGAGGTTTGTTCTTGAACACGATGCATCAAAAATAAATAAAAAGAAGAAGAAGAAGAAGAAGAAGAAGAAAAGAAATTGCCTTTGTCGAGTAGCAGGCACTACTAATTTGATTTTGATTGACATGAAGTTTTCGACAATGCTTGGAAATGTTTGACCGAAAGTGGTCAGAATTCTTCGCAAATAGTCGGAGGTCTTCGATCGATTTCTGATATTTCCAAGTTATCTGTGAAGTTTTACTGAAAAAGACGTCAGATAAAATAGTTAAGCAATGCTTTCGCGTAATAACTTTGAATATCCACTAATGACGTAATTATTCCTTGTATATACACTCGCCTTAAGACTCGTGTGTATACTAGACATAATGAAAACAACGAAAACTATAGTTTTCAGCAGCATTTAAATATTGTGAATTAAACTTCAACAAAATCCATGTATATTAGAGTTCATTTTATGGCTACGGCTTGTTAAGATACAACGCTCACTGTGATTGGCTAAAAGTCGGCACAGACTTTTCCGTGATGCCCACGGGCAATATAAGTTGCTTGCTGGCGACAGTGCGGCAAAGAGGGTTAACAAATCTCGCTGACCCCGGGCGTACTAGGAAAATATCGTACCAGAAATTCCTCGCACTTGGTGAATAAGGAGTAACTATTACCTTCAGTACTTGCCAATGTCCTGAACAGCACAGTACACAGCCCTGGATTGTGATACGATGAAACAAGTAACTGTTACTGATTGGTTCAGGTTTAGCATGTTAGTGATAATTATCAAGGCCGAGGTTTGTGTTATCTGCCAAATCCGAAGGCTGAAGCGGACCTGAATAACGAGGCGGATAACACAAGTCGAGACTTTCAAAATTCGCTATCATGCGAGAATAGAATGCAATAATGACAACAATTGTTTTATTACACATTTTAAACACTTGAGCCGGTTTGTTCAAACTTTTTCCAAAACTTACGGTGCTTCTTGCCATTTTCCCTGAGTGATCGAGGTCTTTTAACATAAACTGATATGACAGCGACCGGGGACAGCGATGACTGGGAAGTTTAATCGATAGTGGTGCTAGACCTTATTTTACTCACCAAAAATGACAATCATCGTTTGTTCCAGCCTGAGTGTAAGACTAAATCATGAAATCCTCTGCTCTCAGCAGTTACCGGGCTAAAGTTGTCAGCTCTGCTCAAACTCTTTAGCAATCAATAGCTATTACTAACACCACTGTGTTCCTAAGATTTAAAAACACATTTCTAATCCATCACTAGTTAGGAACTCTCGCGGAAAATTGTAAATTGTCACAGTCACGCGCTGTCGTGTTGCCGTTGTCAGCGCGTAACTTGGTTCAAATGGATAAATCAGATACTTCTGTTACTATGCAAGGACCACTCTGACAAACAGGAGCAAACTGTAGCCGGATCTTGGTGTAGATCAGGATCAGCAGTAGACTTAATAAACAAACTTTAAATGCGGGGCTGATCAAACAGCTAGGACCAAAATAAATTTATAACATCAGTCCCTAGCTGTTTGATCAGCCCATGCATTTAAAGATTTAAAGTGTGGATAAATCAGAGTTGAAGATAAAAACAAATACTTGACCTTGTGTAGTGGCCATTGGCGCGGGTCCGGTCACAAGCATTTCAGGAAAGCCGAAGAGGCAAACTTTCAGCAAAATTTTTCGTTCTTCACGAGTCTTTCGACCGCCGAAGCACACGCACGTGGAGTGAAATTTATTGGGCTTTATGGAACTGTTGGTTTTATTGCGATTCGGGCCGGGACAGTTTCCTTTTGAGGAGAGAGCGATTTGTGGAGTGACGCCTGGCAGCGATCGATGTAGTGGTCAGCCTTTCCTTTCTTCAGTTAGATGGAGAGACAACGATTTCGAATACTTCACTAAACGGCGTCAGAATGGTTTCGAAATCGACCCAAGAGACAAATACACGACCCATTTGAGGAAGGAAACTTAATTTCAAATTAGATAGTTATTTACACCACTTTTCACGATCCGTGACTTTCCCTTACAATTTTCTATATATACAAGCTGTCCCATACACCACGTATGCAGAGTCGAATTTTGAGGGGCCGGCACCTAGGTTTATTTCTTGGGAGAATTTCCGCTATCTATATATTATAATTCTAGAATAAAGCAGAATATATCCTTATTCTGGAATGAAATCAATCAAACAAGGCTGCCAAGACCATTCTTAGTTTACCAAGTTTTTCCTCGGCTACGGAAGCATTAAATGCACTTGGTTGGCTAGCCTGCGAGAGCAGACGCATTTCCGGCCGTCGCTTCTCTCTTTTCGGCGGAGTAGCCTGCGTAGCTGGCGGTATTGTTGGGTTTTTTAAAACTCCAAACAATACCGCCAGCTACGCAGGCTACGCAGGCGACGGCCGGAAATGTGTCTGCTCTCGCAGGCTATTGGTTGGCCAACACTCGTGAAACGCAGGTTATTTCACCGCTGCGTTTTCGTTTTCAAATATGTAAATGGCCTCATAGATTTTAATTTTGATACAAAGAGAAACTATGACATTCATTCATATAATACCCGTGGCAAAACCAATTTTTATTTACCGAGGATTAGACGAAATTATGGCAAGCAACGCCTTTTATACCATGGACTTGCAGACTGGAATAAGCTAGGCAAATCGATACAAGACATTAAGTCCATTTTACTTTTTAGGCGGTGACGCCTATATGTTGTGGCCCGTGGACGGGCAATGTTACGACTACTCCAACCGAGTAGCACTGGGAACTAGGCACTTTGTTGTTTACTCAGTTTCAGTACGCCATCTTTGATTGTCATGAGTACTGAATCAACTTTAAGAGCATCCATCGGCAAAACGAGTTTGATTTCTTACGTACAGTTAAACAGAGTTTTGGGTTCAGGGGAGAATGATGTACTGGATAATTGTGAGCTCGCTTAAAGAACTTTTTTACCGTTGTACGTGTATTCGAAGTCGGCATACGTGATGGCAGACTAAGTTGACTGAAGTTGAATTTGACGAGTGACGGCCGGTTAGTGTCATAACTTTTGAAACCTTTCCATAAGGGAGACCGATGGCAGCAGTATCTTGATTAGATTGCAAAGGTGAGCTATCTGAAATCTTTGTTTGCTTTGACGTGCATTGTTGTCGATAATATTTAAGTTTAAGTTAATTTTCTTTTCCCTTCGCGACTCGCCATCTTCATTTTACTGCTTTTGATAATATTTATTCGGGTGTTTATCTCAAGCCATTAAAAACAAAACAGTGACGGTATCCGTATTCCTATTTGTATGAGAAGCCAAAATTCAGAAAGAACTTCTACCCTATTGCTGATTTAGCTGATCTAAAATGTTTTGTTTGATAAGTTGCATAAATGCATGGAAGTGATTCTAGTAAGCGGTGTTGATTTCATTACATTTCAGACCATTTCAATACGGAAATGTCACACAATCTTCAGTATTGACTAGGTGTGGAAATCAATCCTGGGCCTTTCTGTTGCTAAATGACGAAGTTCATAATGATTTAATGTATTTATCTTATCATACTGTAGGTTTGTAATGTATTGGAGGTTCGTTTTGTAGTCAAGGCAAATAAAAATTAAAATGAATAAGAAAAATGCAATTTCTGGGATCATTGTAAAGCGTCATCGCCTGTGCATGCATGTATGCGTGCCGGTTATTAAGTAAGCCCTGAAGAATGTAGTTTTTAGCTAAATTTTTTATCCTATGCCTTTTATTGTGAACTTTTATACTATACATTTTTTATCATGTAACTTTTTTAATTCTTAAACTATTTTTTAATCTTTTAATTTTAAATTTGAACTATTATTTTGCAGGGCCTCACTGAATAACACCTTTGGTGATGTGAGCTCCCTGGGTAAAGAACATTATTATTATTATTAAACGTACCCTATATGGGTCTGCTTACTTTCAAGCACAATGATTCATGTTTTGAAAATGTTTTTTTAGATTACCATACTGAATTTATGTTTATTTTTTTTATTTTCTTGCGCCAATTTTGTCCTTTTGCACGTTTTCAATTCTGTATTAACCTCTTTATACAGATAACAGCAAAAAAGCAGAAATCAAACAGTGTTTGTGCCTGGGTGTTTGTGTTGGTGCCTGACAGCCCATCGCGGCTCGCGTGATCAAATCCTTCCAAGAACAGCAGTCTGTTAGTTTGTTTACACAGGCCGTTTGGGTCATAGACGACCCCTTAGGGTTTCGTGTACGAAATAATCGACTAATTAACATTAGGCTCTCATGCCACAATGAAGTTTGTCGGGCGTAACCAGGCTGCGACAACTTGAAAATATTTTCCTGAAAACACCAGCATCAAATACTACCTTGCGAAAAAATCCTATAATCACGTTCGATAAGTCGAATTAAATTAAATCCAATCGAATTCAATTTGTGATTCTGTAAACTGAAAAGAATGAACGAATGTAACAAAAAAGAATGGCCGGAACCAAAGATTTTTAAAATACAGTTGAATGGCGATAACTAAATCATTCAAGGGAAATCGAAAAAGGTTCGAGTTTTCAGGGTTTCGAGTTATCAAAAGAACTTAGTAAGAAAATGACCTGGAGAAGAATTCGGAAAATGGTTTGAGTAAATGCGAGGTTCGAGTTACTGAGGGTTCGAGATATAAACGAGATTCAACTGTATTTCAATTGTCATAATCTGGCCCTAAATGAGTAAATTGAACCTAAAAGTAGGCAAACATTCCTGTAACAACCGATGCTGCAATAAAACACTCGCCTGGGGAAAAATAAAGAAAACGTACTCGTTCGATTGACGGAATTTCTGTTATCGCAACCACGACTTGCATTTGAACACATGCTCGGTGTTTTGTATGTATTACGAAAATTAAGGCATAATAATATGTTCAGCAACCGTACCTTAGCAAAGCAAGCAAAGAAGCAAAATGTCCATAAAGACTCTGATCTCACAGAAAGCACTGCTCAGATTGCAAGCCTCGTTGAATTAATGGGATTGTCTTTTGTATTTTAAGTTGTTGTTCTCATTAGACGTCAACGTAATCCTGGATGACGTACAAGCTTATAATACAGTACAATTTGTACAATGACGCCGAACTCTTGCCACTAAACAAAGCTTTGATTGTCATTTCGACTGACGTTCGTCAACTTTTGCCAACTTCCTGTTTGGGTTCTATTTTACTGACCAATCAAAATTTAAGAAGTCTGGTGTGCTTGTGATGGGGGGGGGGGAGGGGAAGGGAGACGTAGGAAAGGGGTTGGGAGGGGTGGAGGACTGAGGCAAAAACGGGGACGGGAACGTGGAGGGGAGGTGACAGGTTTGTCAAGAAAACATCGTTACTGGGCGGAAAATTTTTAAATTTTTTAAGTCAACCCCACCCGGACATTCGAGATGTTCATTTCCATATAAGAAATCGTGAAAGCGAAAGCAAGGGTATGCTAGTTGCCAAATTGAATGTATCAATCCCTCTTTGGTTACCAGTTAACTTCGAAAAAAAACCTAGATGTTGTTGCCTTAACGCAACCTAATTCTGCCTTGCTGTCTCACTGGCGCGTGTCCTGTGTTAACAAACCAGACAATATTTTTTTATAAGTTCCCTATCCCGGAACGAGGTCCTCTTCCATCTGGTTGCAAACAAAAATGGCGGTGCTTCAATGATGGAGGGATTTGGTTTCAGAAAGAGTCCTGGATTTAATGCTTGTAGCGCCAATGCTAGTAAAATGCATGCCCGGAACAAGACAAGAAACTCGACCGGAGTATGTTAACCAAAAATATTTTTTGTCAGTCAATTCATCTTTCGAATTCGCAAAGGACTCAAAAAATGCAAAGCCCATCAACACCAGTCCTCATGCAAATCTTTGTGTCAACTTGACCGCAGGACAAGAAGTTGGAGAGGAGGGTAGATGGCAATACCCCTAAAAACCTTTATAATCATACCACAGCACAAAATTGAAGCAAGAGGAGTAAATAATTTGACATTGTGGCTTGGCCAGAGACTTTATTAGGGCTCAATGCAATCATAAGGCTACAGTTACTTTAACTAAGGTGATCCAGTGTGGCAGGAGTGCTGGTCAAGTGACTAGCCCAGGCCCAAACTGCAACCCTAACCCAAAATCTAACCCTAACCCCAACAACTTAAACCTAACCCTAACCCACAAGCCCTGACCCTGCAACTCTAATCCATACACCTTTTTAGGCTTGGTTTAACCCTAGCTTTCACTCTGTCATGTTAAAAGTTGTGGTCACGTGACCTCTATTGTTCTCCTTAACATTCTGTTGTCGACTCTTAGAAACAACTGCGAATCAACAGAAAGTTTTACTTTATTCTTCATTGTTCATGCCTCTACTGAGTTTAATAAACGGTCAAATCAAGTTAGCTATGATTGTGCTGAGCAGTCCCCTAATTTAGGAATCGTCCATAAGACGTACATTTTCGTTCGGAACGCACCAATAAAAAATACATATATAATATTATGTTAAATAATGATCAAAAGTAGCAAGATTTCAATTCTTCGTTTTATTGCGACAACACTGTTTCGTATCATTATTATCACTGCCCCTCTCAGAGTTGAGCGCTCTATATATTTATTGTATTCAAGTTCAAGAAGTTTAATATTATATACACATATAAGATCCCCGTCTTCGTTAATCACATCGGATCTTCAACCTTATTACTACGTGATTGAGGTGGATTCCGGTGACCCCAATGATATTAAATATATGGTAACAGTAGAAGTGTCAAGAAAGCCTTGGGGGTTTTGTATATATTTCGGCTTCCTCGTTCGAGTACAGATTTCAGTCTGAATAAATAACTATGGCATTGTAAAATCTGCGTTCGAGCCTAGTGGACCATCAGGCCGGAGCTTACCCGAATTCTGTAGCATGAAGCGACTAGGAATGTTTCTACTCTCCCTTGGATGGGATGCTAGTCCATCACAGGGTTACCTCTCAACATTAAATTTGCTAGTGGGTAGAGAGAGAGGCTCTATGAGAGTAGAGTGTCTTGCCCAAGAACACAACACAGTGAACCAGGCCAGGGAACCCCGACCACTTGACCTGGAGTCCAGCGCACTAACCATTAGGCCACCGCGCCTTCTAAAATAATAATAATTTGTAACCAACTACAGTTAACTCCCTCTATAACGGACACATGCGGGACTGCAATTTTGTGTTCAAACTAGAGGAAGTCCGTAGATGCAGGAGTTATTTTCAGTAATTCGTATTTGCCGGGACTTCAACTCCTGGCCGTAATAATGGGGTGTCCATAACTAGTAGTGAAGTGTCCGCAATGTACATGTAGGAGTTGACTGTAAAAGGTTTCACTCTATGAATTTCAATCTATCAAAATATTGTTCTGATTTTATCATTTTGTGACGACCAACTCCTCAAATGAACATAAAATGCCCCCAATAATACATTAAATATACCGTGCACGATAAATTTCCAAACCAGAAGCGTCTGGAATTTTGTGTATATATTTTGCTACTTTTATTTCATCTAATTCTTATTTACAGTAGAACCCCGGTAACTCGAACTCTGAAGGGAAACGAAAAACAGTTCGAGTTAGCGGGGTTTCGAGTTATCGGGGTCGACTGAAAATTCAATTTGCCAAGTTAATAATTGATAGTTTATCGATTTTTCAGCACTTCAGTACACAGTACAGTGCAAATTTAACTTATCTCGTCATAAACTCTAACACGATCATACATTTGTATGATGAGAGTGGAAAATGACTGTCAGATACGTAATCTATTCGTTGCTCTAATTAAAATCAAATTGCTGTCGTGTTCGTTTTAGTGTTTAAATCCGATTACACGGCAAAAAGAGCTAGTGGGATATTTCAATGGGCATCCGTGGCGAGCTGTAAGAACCCGAGAATTCGAGTTATCGGGGTAAATTTGACCCAAATTTTGATCAAGGGAAACGAAATTTAGTTCGAGTTTAAGGGGTTTACGAGTTATCCGAGTTCGAGTTAACCGAGTACAAATGACTGAAAGTGGGTTCAAATCCAAGGGAAATAGAAGTTTGTTCGAGTTAGCGGGGTTGTTCGAGTAATCCGAGTTCGAGTTACCGGGGTTCTACTGTACTTGATTGAATACAAGTTCCGATACAAGTGGCCAACAGTACTTATGTAAACTCCGAAACATATCTCAGTACTGACTGTTTCGCGTGCGAAAACAAACAGCCATCAAGCCGTTAATCAAAACGCTGACGTGCCCGCCCATCCTTCTACAGACTTCAGGCGGCTTGGTCTTGCAGAAGCATACCCCGATCGCCCCGAAAATTGGGTAGCCGAGAGTGATTGCGGCGTGACTTTAAGTACCTGTAGCCTCCAAATCCGACTGCCGCGCAGAAAGCAATTACCCCAAGACAAATTCCCACGATCTTCAGAACGGCCTTTGTAGACACTGAGGAAACGATATAAGATATAATTAAGATATGAAAAGAAAACAAGGGCATATTTTTTTTTATATAATTGAGGTGGGGTCCCCAAATAAATCATAATCTCTCGTAGCACACTTTTCCCTTAAGGTGATGATTATCAAATAGCGAATTCTTAAAGGCTGACCTTTCGAGCGTTGGCCCTTCTTCGTAGCAAAGTGGAGAATTGTGTTGTGTGCGTGGTTACATATTAGAGTATGGAGTTGTGCTATTGGAGTAATCATGGTAACGGATGATGCATAAATAATAAAAATAAAATGATAATTAACTAATTAATTTTAATTGATTCGATAGAGTGAATTCGTGTAACCCGTTTTTTATATGCAAATACGCCGTGTAATATTTAAATGAGCTGTAAGGAAAACAGAAAATTGCGGACAAATCATAATTATTTGCATGTGGAAGTCAGGTTAAAATTCAAGCATTTACCAATATGTAAAAACCAAAACAGATAACGGGGCTAATTTATCATGCCTATTTCTCATTTTAGACAACTTTTATATTCAACATCCCGTAAAGAAAAACAAATTAAACTTGACTGTAACACAATCTGCGCGAGCAATCCAATGGGGAGCTTAGCAACACAGATGACAAACACTTTTGTTTAGCAAACAAAAGGTTTAATCAGCAGGAAAATAGCTGTGCACGTGTTCTATTACTCTTGGCAAATTTCTTTCCCATCTTCTAAAAAACAACAATGTGAAATGACTAAATCCTGCGTGATTTGAACAAGACCGCTAATTTTCGATTTAGGTTGAACATGTTCTTGAAATGCTTAAAGAAAGACACGTCCTGTTTATACTTATTTTCTGTAAAACTAAAGTGATTTCTTTGAGGTTTTCTGACCACTCGTGTATTGTTTTATTGTACACAAAAATTAGAATATTATACGACTCATTAACATATAAAAAACGGGTTACACGAATTCACTCTAATATCATGAGAAGCGGTCCCCAGCCAGCTAACTCAGCCGCGACTCCTCCCTCCAGTCGGGAGTCGGCTTAGTAGTTACAAGCTACGTTTTCCCCTATTCCCCAATTGCAAAGGCCGGGGAGTGGCTACACTCCTCATCTATACAACATAAGCGCCAGTAAGCATACTTCATGTTTTATACATGTCTAATTTACTATTTACGATAATTTGAACGTAGACAAGTTACTTCTGTGAACGGTTTGTTAATTTTTATGGTTGACTACAGTGAACTCTTTACAGGTGTCCGCCTTGAGAGTTAAAGGAACATTGTCACGAAGATTTGAATGCTTTTCGGTAAAAAATACTTAAATTGGCGAATAGGTCTTCTCATACATAAAATACACCTAGTACATCAAGATGGAGATATGAAGTAAAATTATTGTTGAAGGAGGAAGGGAGCCATAATAATTTTAGGTGTTTTTTCCAATCCACAGGAACAAATCTTGAAAAAATCAACCTGACTTTTTCAAGTTGAGGTCTAACGTTCCTGATGACATCACAATAATATCACTTGTTTATCGCTTCAGTTCACTTGCATGGTGATTTTTAATAAGATTGAACCACTATTCGTAGTTTCCATATGTCTTTAGGCTCTTGGGGTTTTGAGGTGAAACTGGTGACAGTGTCCCTTAAATGAGAAGTTAGATTCTGATACCTGTTTATAGGCAAGGCATCACCGTAAAAACAAGATATAGATTTGTCGTGACGATAAATGAAATGCAAAACGTGATCATCACGTGACATTCAGACAAGCACTTTCACGATTAATTCACATGGAGATCACGTGGCCAATCGACCGTCCGTTGGTCAATGAGTCAGTGGAGTGAGTTGTAACACAGCCAGTACTCAGTCGGTCAGTCAGTCAGTTCCGCAGACAGTCAGACAGTCGGCTCACTTTATCCCTTGTTTACTCCTTAGGGAATGATCGAACGAATGAAACAAACGGAACGAACGAACGAACGAACGGACGGACGTTAACATGAGCAAACAAAACACAAAAGCCTGCTCAGCAGAATTACCCAACACACACCATTCATACTAACCTACTGATTTGTAGCTCGCCTTAAATCCCGGATATTTCGTCTTTCCTTGGGTTGAGAACGTAACCCACATAGCTGAATCATCTGATGTCACAGTTGCAGGCTTCTCTGATCCACAGAATTTTTGTACAGAATTTACAAATGGAGTATCACCGTTTCCAACCTCAACGTAATCCGAATCTGAACATTTGGAACCGGAGCCAGAAAGATTGAAGGAATCAAACGAAAGTTCAATCTGTTTGTATTTGCCCGCACTTATGGTCCAGGTGCATTCAACAGAATACCGATCATAAGGCAGAGGGTAGTTGTAGCTGGCCAGGGATCCTGTCTTTGAAGTTAATTTGTACAGGTTGAAGTCAGGTTGACTTGCGACGCAGGCGAACGGAGCTGGTACTAAAAACAGAAAAAAGAAATTATTTTTAATTAAGACTTAATATCACGGTAGCAGTAAGATTGTATGGCATTTGTCGAGAAAAACTCCAATAAATGGCATAGAAATAAAGAAAAAAAAAACAGAGGAATCATTTTAATACATAAAGGAACACCAAAGTAATTTCCTCGTCTGAGGTCTCGACCGTGCAAAAAGTTCCAAGCAAACAGCTGTCAAATTTTGCAAAAAAAAATCTTCCAAGTTGCTCAAACATAAGGCAGTAAAGAAGAAGTTGCAATTTTGTGTAGTGAGCCAGTCAGTTTGCTGAAAATGTAATACCATGAGATAAGACCTTCCTCCCTTCCTCTATGCCTGAAAAGTTAAACTATAACATTTGGAGGGCCGAAAATTGTTTATACACCACCCTCTCATTTTATTAGAGCTAGAAAGTACCCATCTTCAATGTTCTTCTTAACCACGTCCCCCACCCCCCCCCCCCCACTTTTTAAGCACCTCTACATCCGCCCATACTTACATTGTGTTACTGCCTCAAAAACTGCACTGAACCGAAACATATAAGACCAATCAGGTTTGGGAGACTGGAACCGAACCCAAAGATAGCGACTGCTGGAAAAGACCTCTTTTACCCATGGATATTCGCAGTACAACTTTAACAAATCGCTGGACGAATCCTGCCCATCTCGAATTTCAAGTGTTGTATTCCTTTTCCCGCAATTGTCGGCAAATTTGTGGGATATTAAACTAAATCTGACGAACTGTTCTTCTGGTACTGTTATTACCCACGTGCACATCATGCTTCTAGGAGGAGTGCCTGGAGGGAACTGGGGCGAGAACACTTCTCCTGTACCACCAGTGATGGGAATAATGTTATCAACTCCCTCGAGTTTGCAAGGTCCTACACCCGCTGAAAAAGAACATGCAGATAATGTTAATTCTACGCAAAAAGAGTCCACTTTTTTTCGGTTGGAGTAAGGTGGAGTGCTGATTTGCACTCTAGTCATCTTGAAAGAGTTAAGAATTATCCAGAAATGCAACAATTTCAATGAAAATTGAAATGAGTTGTTTTTCGTGATGAGTACAGCTTATGAGAAACACATGATGTTCTTAACATCAGTTCAACCCGCAGTGGGATATCTTTCCTGTACAATGGGACCCCCCCCCCCCCACAAGTCCCTCCCCCCAACCTTGTTCTCATCCACGCCCATGGCAAGGAACACCGAGCCATTCCCGAACACACTGGTAAGCATCAAGTTCTCCCGGTTTCTGTAGGATAAAGCAACTAGAAGTATTTAAACTCCTCCCAACTAGACAGGATGCAAGTCCATCGCAAGGTTACCCCCAGCATTAAATTTGCCTGTACCCATATATACATGGTCACCTGGGTGGAGAGGCACTGCGAGAGTAACATATTTTGCCCAAGGACATAACACAATAACTTCTGCCAGGGCTCGAATGAGAACTGCTCAATCCAGTGTGCAGACTACTGACCATTTAATAGGTCACTGCACCTCAGATACAAGCTCTTTCAATACTTAGGAAGCCCCAAATTAAATAGTGTTCTTTTGGAAGGCTCTGTTTGTTATGAACCCAAGATAAATGATCAACTGCATTATTTTGTTCCAAAATTTGAGTTGGAACATTGCAAATCAGGCTTTTTGGGAGTCCAAAATTTTTACTGAAGGCCTGTCCTTGTCCCCATAGGAGGGCCTGAGGAGCATGCAAGGTGTTTTTCTGCAGTTATGAGTCCAAAGTTATCTGACTAACAGTTTCCAAATTTCCTTAAAAAACGTCTGTATACAGTTATTCATATTTATCTTCTCTGAAAAGTGGCCGTCCATAGGACTCCTGGACTCCCACCTGGCTAAAAGCCTGTTGCAAAAAGAAAAAGTGAAACATTGAATCATTGTGATTTCACTGGAAAAAAATAAATTAAAAGTGCTGCTAGCTCGTCTACTTACGGTCGGGAAAGATAGTGTAGCTTGCATGGAATCCTGGGTATCCTCCTGACCTGTCACTCACAAAATCCACGTACACATTTGAATACGTTGAGCGAATGACACCGGGAAGGGATGAACCACAGAATCTGCCAATCAAGTTACTCATCGCCAACGTTTTGAATGCCCCTTCCCTAACTTCGACATAATCCGCCTTGCAGTCTTGAGAACTTTGCAGATCAAAGGAATGAAACGTTAACTGAATAAGATACCCAGCAGGGGCGTTTATTTGCCACAAACATTCGACTCCGTTTGGGTACAGATGGGGGTAATTATAGCTTGCAAACTGGCCAGACGTCTCATTCAGATGAATGTCCCTTATGTTGAGACATGAATATGGTGCAGGGGTGAACTCAACAGCTTGGTACGTCGCAACAAGTCCACCATTTATAAATGTAGCTGAAACTAGCAAATGGTTTCCTTTTGAATAAACGACCTGCTCAGCCGCGTACTGGTTATCACAGAACTTTCCCAAGAATATTCTAGTGGAGTTTGTTACATCAAATACCTCCGCGTAGTTCTGCTTGCATCCTGCTGCCCTAAAACTCCAAAATGTAATCTTTACAAATTTATTGGCAGGTACAGTAATGTTCCATTGACAAGCCCCTTTCCCTAAGTATTCAGGAAATCCTGGAGTTACAAAGCTCATTCCTTCGCCAGCCATGTGTACAGTAGTGTTTTCTTTTGGGTTGCAGCTTCCGGATGAAACTTAATATAAACAACAGAGAAAATAGATAAGACTCAAGCCTTGGGTTGCATGAGTTATAGTTAACTGGTATACCCCTACCAACCCCTCCTCACTCAAGCAGAATGACCCTTTTTTCCACAGTTTAAGGTGCAAATGTATCTTTTCAAAAGTCTTTAAGAGGGGCCTGAAGGAGAAAAATGGGAACTGGAATTCGGGCATGAAATTTGGACAATTAGGAAAACTATAGGCTGCAAAAGGGAATTTTGGCAAAATTAAGCTAGCTGGCCGGTAAATGGGATTTATACCCCCCCCCCCCCTTTCAGGACCCTCATACAAGCATCTACCATGACCATCTGTCTATGATTCAACAAGCAGTTTTCAGTTTGCCAGTTAATAAGACACATATTCAGAGCGATTTTGAAGCGTAATCTTAAAATTTCACCAATGCATTTGGTTGGGAAGAGAGGGGCACAAAATGTTGTAGTTGAAAGTGGATTTCCATAAATCTAAACCAACAGTTTAAGTTCAGCTGACAGAGTAAATGCAGGGTTTCTGTTATGTGATATATCTGGTATATTTAGTAAATAAACCCCTTCAGGCGGCTGGTGTATTGGAGGATAATGCCTGAGTCTGAAAGATTGTTTAATAAAAAACAGTTGGCTAAAAAGAAAGCTTCGAGGGAAACTGTCCAATTTTGAGGACAATCTTTTTGTACTTTTCTATAAAATTTGGACAAGAGATATCAAATTGGAGAGGGTATATTGCCTGATACCGGTTGTCTGATTTAGTACCACATGATGCGTTTTGTCCAATGAGTGCATGCAAAATTAATCGGTGGGTTAGAAGTCTTTATAGAGCTTCTCACCTGCTGCAGGTATCATTGTGTAGGTTGCATGGAATCCTGGGCCAGTCTTCCCCTTCTGTCCATGAACCTTAAACCCAAGCTGGCCACGCCCAGTGGAGTAAACAGTGAATGAAGGCACAGACCCACTTCGTGTTATAAAATATGGATTCCATTCATCAGTGTTATCCGTGAAGTCAACCCAGTCATACATATTCATTTGGAAACTTGTAAATGTTAAGCGTATCATCTTTCCCTTTGGTGCAATTATCTTCCAACGACACTTGGTGATTAACTTATAGGAGTAACTAAATGGATACCCTGGGCTTTGGATGACACCAGATTCATTTTGTATTAAAATGTTCATGTTCTCATCGTCAGAATTTGAAGAGGAACACCGAGAAACACCTGTTGAAAAAGGAAATATCAGACACATAATTTACCAACAAGAAACTGGCAGTGACTTAGAATAAATAAAGGCTACCATAATTACTTTTTAAAACACTGCCAGTGTAACAACAATGTAACACTAATCGAAGCTCAAAGGTTGACTAAAAATCCAATGGTAGTTGAAGTAAAGCTTTTATTTTAACAGGGTAACTCCATCAGCTTAACAATAATTTATTTAAAAACTGTTTAATATAGCAATAGAGGCCCTGTTAAAAAAATAGATAACTGAAAAAAAGATTTTAAGGAAAATGAAAATTGTAAGACATGTTTTGACAGAACTTCTGTCCTCTACAGTTGAATGATTTAATAGACAAATAATTGAATAATAAGTAGACAAAAATGCTAATTAAGACAAATAGGAAAAATGTAGTGCATTAACCTTTCAGTATACTAAGATTTAAGATAAAATTACATCTGTGTAGACTTAAGGTAACTGGGCTTATTGAAGCACCAGCTCCCCAAATAGAGCTGGATCTACAGATGCTTTGGGGTGCTGAGTTAATTTTGCATTAAACATTTGTAAGCAGTTAGCAGTTTTGGTACAATGCTCTGAGCTGTTCATTATGTTAACGTATACTATTATTTAAATATTACCTTCAGTGTAAGCCAAAGATTGAAACAGCATGAAGATCAGTCCTGAATAAAGAACAGCAAGCAGAAATTTGTTGTTAATATTATCAGATAAGCAGATAGACCTACATGTATGCAAACCTCGGTAGACTTGGGAGAATTTATAAGTTTATGCATGGGAGGAGTTATATAATTTTTAAAATGTAACATATTTTTTGAATTATTCCACCTTTTTTAATGGTTGCATTTGGCTATGTAAGCAAGAACCAACTATTTAATTCTACACATAGAATATTAAGTAACATATCATTACTGTTTGTAGATATAGTCCTACGTAAAACAGGTCAGGTAGCAGCTCTAATGCAAGGTCTTTAAATTACATAAGTGGCTTGCTGTCCTTTGAGCCCAGGGGGGTACTCCGGCTTGTAAATGACGGGGATGATCGAAGGATTTTTTTGGGTTTGAAATTTTCGATTCTGGGATTTTTTTGGGTAAGAAGATTTGGCAAGTATTTTTTTGGGTGACTTGATTCAAATAGGGGATTTGGCACGGCCTTGGCGTATTTATGGTTTGATGAATAAACAAACACAAGCGTTATTGCCCCTCCTGGCAATTTCGGGGTAATTTGACAAGGGATTTTTTGGGGGGTTATTTTTGGTCTAGGGATTTTTTTGGGTAATGTCGGAAGAGTTAGGGATTTTTTTGGGTCCTGAGTTTTGCCTTCATTCGATCATCCCCGTCATTTACAAACCGGAGTACCCCCCCCTGGGCCTTTGAGAAGACAATACATAAATTACAACAGGAACAATGACCCTAGCCTTGAAAACAATATCAACTGATACATTAGAGGACCAGTAGACAACAGCTGTTACACTTCTGCGTTAAACAACCACAAAACTAATCAGGGCCCCCGTTGATACCAGTCCTGCGACTGAAGGGGTCACCCTGTTAAAATATCGATTATTATTATTATTATTATTATTATTATTATTATTATTATTATTATTATTATTATTATTATTAAATTGGTAGATAACTATCCACTGGATAAATTGCTATCCAGTTGATTAAGCACTGACAAAACATACTTCCCTATCCAATGGATAATTTATCCATATTTTGAACAACCGGGGCAGGAGCATATGTTATATGATTTCATTATAATTATGATCGAAATAATAATGGCCTCATCTTGCTCCAGATGTACCTGGTGGTAACTGGTGGTAGATATAACTTAAGGTCAAATGATGGAATACTTTTAAACTTTCCTACATGCAAGTCTTTTATTACCCTGGGTGACAGTTCTTTTTATATGGCTGCTCCAAAATTATGGAATGATCTTCCCATTTTTATTAGAAATATTTTATCTGTAAATAGTTTTAAAATTAAGACTCATTTGTTTCAGAAGGCGTTTTTAAGCTAATTTTTATCTTTTAGTAATTGCAATTTTGCACTTATCATGTATTTTAGTATTTTTGTTAATTTTAGGGCCATTTAGTAATTTAAATTTTTATAAATATTGTAATGCGCGAGTGAAAATCCTTGATTGATACTTGTGCAATATAAGTTCATTAATTATTATAAGTTCATTAATTATTAACTGTACTTCCAGGTCAGGGTGATTCAATTTGCCCATAAAGTGGCACTAGTTGTAGTTAAGGATCCATCAACAAATTTACATGTCCCCCACTTAATGTCAACTGGAAGTATGGGGGGCTGTGGTACTTATCAGAGTCCAGTTTGGACATTAGAGTAGGGCATTTTATAAAGGACTGTCTTGCAAATGGAAATTTTGTTGTTCCCAAAAATATCTAAAGCAGTTAAAGGATTTTTTTGGTTTACATAACAGGACAGATAGACATACAGACATCTTAGCAGACCAGCAAACTAAATTCCATCTCTCAGAATTCTAAACAGTTTTTTGAAGACTACATTCTTTGACATATAATTTTGCACAGAAAAATACTATGTGGGCATTACGCGGTACAGAAGGGGCTGAATAGTTAGGCCTCTTCTAAACGTCATGCTACTGCCATGCCCAACTAAATTGATTCAATTAAGTTTGGCTTAAGCATTGGTGGAAGCATGACGTCCTAAAACAATTCAGTTCGGCAGGCTGAATTAAGTTTGGCAGACTATTTAGCACAGCAGGCTTTGCCGTGCCACACAGCAGTGACACAACTTGATTTCAAATGGCATGTTCTTGTTGTACCAAACTAAATACAAAATTATTTTAATGTATTTTAAGTTATTTAAATAATTTTGCAGCTTTTTGTTGTTTCTAATATTGTTTGAATTTGGCACGACCACAGGCTTCCCAAGCTCAAGAGTTTTTGAGAGCCCTTCGGGCGGCCGACTCTACATACGTGGTGTATGCGACAGCTTGTGTATATAGAGAAGTGTATGGGAAAATCACAGATTCTCTAAAATCGGGTAAATAACTATCTATTTTGAAATAAAGTTTACCTACTTCAAATGTGTCGCTTACTTGTCTCTTGTGCCGAATTTGAAGCCATTCCGACGCCATTTAGCAAAGTTATTCGAAGTTGTTGTCAACACATTTCAGGTAGGTAAACTTTATTTCAAAATAGTTATTTACCCGATTTTAGAAAATCCGTGATTTTCCCATACATTTCTCTATATACACAAGCTGTCGCATACACCACGTATGTATAGTCGGCCGCCCGAAGGGCTCTCAAAAACATAAAAAAGACGACTCTTGAGCTTGGGAAGCCTGTGGCACGACTGCATTTAATCCGCCGTTTGAAACCACTGCCGTGCTATTGTCATACCACTGCCAGACGAAATTCAATTGAATTTGGCACGGCAGAAGCATGACGTTTGGAATAGGCCTTAGGTCCAGTTGCTGGGAGTTCAGAAGAGTACATGTATTTAATGGAATAGACCCATCCACGGTTTCTGCCGCCATCTTGGTTGGGGGGCAAACACGGGAATATTTACAATAAATGTATGGGGAAAATGAGGAGTTCGATGCCCAATAACATAAAGAAAATTAACATTCTGCAATTCCTATGAATTACAAGGTAAAAATACCTAGCAAACGATTTTATTGATAAAATTTGAAGGTCACAGCTATGCTGGGAGGCGAGAAATCGCATCTTTATTTTTTCATACAAATGCTTACATTTTCCTGCACAAATGGTGGCTCGGATTTCAGACAAATGTATGTAAAAATGAAAAAAATATTTGCGGCTTTCCTTGCGAGACTACATTCCCCAAATTTGATCAATAAACTCGTTTACCCATTATCTTGAGTTTGCAATTCAAAAATATTTTAAAATTAGAATTTTCCGTTAATTATTTGACATTAGATTCTTCATTTTCCCCATACATTTACCATACCTGCCAACCCCCAGAGTACAAAAATCTGGAGACGTCTAGAAATCTATGCATTGTAAGGATATTATTTAAGACAATGTATGAATACTCTCCGAAAATCAGACCGGGAGATTTGATGAAAAACCTGGAGACTCCCGGGAAAATCTGGAGAGTTGGCAGGTATGATTTACTGTAAATTTTCCCGTGTTTGCCCCCCAACCAAGATGGCGGCAGAAACCGTGGAAGGGTCTACTAGTATCTTGACAGTCCCTAGGAAAAGCCCACACATGCTAATAAAAAAATTTTACAACATAATATACTGTACTGTAACCTTATTATCGAAACTAACACTAGTACACCTTATATAATGATCAGTGATGTTTGGAGAACAGTGCAGTAAGTACAGTCAACAAAAGAATGAATGAATGCCTTTATCAAAAAGTGTCAGTCGAAAATGGCAGTAAACAACCACTTAATATAATGGGGACACAAAAAGAAATTGAGGACAACGCCACAACAAAATATGGTCAATCAAACGAAATCGAACCACATTTCATCGCAGGCAGTCGAATACAAATACGATTGGGATCGATTTTGGGCCGATTTTTAGCAAACGTTTGACCGTATAAAGCTCGGGTACTGCTGCATGGCTGAAGCTCGCTAGCGAAAGCTGATACTTATACCTAATCGTACCTTTTTGGTACGCTTCGGCGTCATATCAGGCGAGTTTGGTCGAGCCATGGTTCGTATTTTGGCGAGACGCAGTCAAGCCAAAATACCCATGGCAAGACCAAACGATCCTGATATGCAGCCGAAGCGTACCAAAAAGGTACGATTAGGTATTTACCGTACCCAAATTCAGCCAAAACTCCAGTTATATTTATCGCTCTGTTGAAGCCATGCTTGCAAGGTACGTACAGCAAATTGTGCTGACTGACTAGGTCTTCAACACTTTTACCAAGTTCTTCTTCTGCCTTTTTTTTTCACTCGTTTGTTTAGAGCTTCATTCTCTAAATTTTAATTTCAAAATCAAAATAAAGCGAAAAATTTGGAAATTCCGACTCAATTTAGTCTGAATGTCTCAGTACTCATCAGCAAACATCGCGCAATTGGCGAGCGCGTTCAAGTTTAGTTTTGGCGGGAAAGTTTTTCTCTTTTCGACGACCGCTAAACACCGCTTAATTTAAATTACGAAGTTCTGTTTTATTGGTAAACAGGCGCGTAGGAGGGGGGATTCGAGGGGTTCGAAAGAACCCCCTTTGGAGTTCAATAATGGAGGACTGAAAACACAAACTGTTGATTTTCAGGTTTTAGCAAATAGTGGGGGAATGGAAAACAAACTTTGAGTGTTGCAGCTTTTAAATTACTCTGCAAGAAAACGCTAAAAGTATCGGGAAAGTATTAAATTGTTAGGAAAATGGATCCTAGTGACCTAGTATTATATGTAGTCAAAATAATCCCATCGTTGAAAAATATGTCCTTAACAGGCGTTGCTAAATGGAGTATCAATAGACGAAAGGCGGGGAATACATATTGACGCTTTGACGCTGCTTTTAGTACATTGACGATGGAGCCGAGGGGTGGGGGGCTTAACCTTTTACCCTGAGATGCCTTTGCAGCACACGTCAAGCTTTTGTAAAACGTTTAGTGTATTAAGCTGGTATGTATGCATGAATGTATCAAGTTAACAAAACGCCGGAAATATTGTTATGACTAAAAATACCTGTTACGGTATTTTACACTCCATCGAGTTTGAAATATTGACGTGCACAATGCTGAAAATAGCATTTCCGGGCCTCTAGATTTCAAAATATTCTGGGGGGACATGCCCCCAGATCCCCCTAGAGGCTCGCGCCTTCGGCGCTCGTATTTAATAACCCCCTTAAAAAATATTCCTGTCAATACGAACACCCTTCCAAAAACCTCAGCTACGCGCCTGGTAAACCTCTTTTCAATTCATCGTACAGTAACACTACTTTACTTCAAAGTGACCATGATATGGTGGCATATCAGGTCAGTGACTTGATATCGTAGGATATCAGGACAGTAGATCGCGCTTCTGATTGGCTACTTGAGAATTTGGGTACGGTAAACACTGTGAGAAATTACATTCTCCTGGATGATAGCTTCAAATACCTAAAGATCAAAGTTAAATCAATAACAGTATTGACAACTTACCAAAAATGAGAAACATCGTTGGTTGTAGCAGTGCAAAACTGTAATAGTAGTTAATAGTCGAGCAACTATCTGCTTTCCGCTACGGGGCGTTTGACAGTCAAACAAAAACGCTGAAAAACGTCACGCAATCAGTTTGGTTGCCAGCTGCATGCATCAAGACGCACACGTTCCAAAGCTCATACTTTTCATACTTCAAAATCTGTATACAAGAAGGTTTGAGAGGAAGTAAAACAGTTCTGTTCACAGAGAAGAAAATCCTCCTTCTGAGTTCTCTCTGAACCTGGAAAATAAACCACACAGAGGCCACGGTGCCCGCGTCCCCTAGACCAGCGGTCGGGAACCAAATCACGGTAGGTACGTCATGTATGGGTCTTCTCGGCGACGAGTTTTCTACATGTCTAAGGGCGCTTTGAATTCGACCAAAAATCTGGTTTGAATTTCCGGAAAATTCCAGTGGCGAATGGAACAGCATTTTCCGACTTTTCCGGTTCACTTGTCTTCACGGAATGCAAAACAAAATTTCCATATGATAGTCCGTCTCATATGGAAATATCTACGGTTCATTTAAATAATGCACCGATGTGGCAGGTTTGCTGCCCATATAACTCGTTTTTTTTGCAAATAAAAAAGCATTCCGCGCACTGATAAACCGCCATGAATGACATCGTGGCCACGACAACAGGGACCTTTCATAAGGCACACAAGCAACGAAAACTTCGCCAAACAAAAAGTTGAATGAGCAATACAAAGGCGGTCAAGGGCGTAACCTGTACGCGCGTTATAAATTAGTTGTACATTTCTTTGCTGCGGCCTACAAAACAACAACGAAAAACAACCGAGTTAACCACGAGGTCTTAATTTTTTAATGGAGTTTCAAGAATCCTTTCTTAAAAGATGTAGCTGCTTTTAGCCTGTTCCAGGCGTTCGGTTAGTTGGAAGCGTAAAAAGCTGCTTTCAGCTGCCCAAATAGCCAAATTTTCTGCAAAAGGAACTTGGGCTGAGTGTAAAATGGTAGTTTTTTCCTAAATTTCCGGAAAAGAGGACAGCCTCGCAAGGTAGACCCAAATTTTCGAAAACAATTTCCGGGAATTTTCAGTTCCAATCGATTTTGCTCCTGGAATTTCCGGGGTTTTCGGTTGAAAGACTGTAAGAACCTGAAGAGACCTGAAGAGAAGATTCGGTACTTCTAGATCTATTCTGTCATGGTGGTCCTTAGGTTGCAAATTTGCGTTCGTTTTTATTATATAGCTTAGCATAGCCACGCAAGAAGGTCTCCCACCTTTTCTTTCTACTTGAAAATCACTGATTTGCACTAAATAGCTGCAAGCAAGGCAATATCGCTACCCGTGATATATCAAAGATATGTCAAAGGTTTCTCGTTCGGGATAGGGGCAGGTGGGGGGGGGGGGGGGGGGGGGGGGGGGGGAGACAGTAGGGCTTATATCCCATTTTTTATATAAGTATAAAGTTACTTTGCTAAGACTGCGAATGTCACCATCAGCAATGCCAAAACTAAAAAGTCCACATAACTAGGTGTACGCTTAATAATATTATTGCGCCTTTTAACAACATGCGAACTCTGCTCAACCAATGGCTTACGTTTTTCGCTGCTGTCAATCATCCAAGCGGACCTCTCAGGAAACAAAAGTTCACTTTAACCGAGTTCAAAAGGTGATTGGTAGATTTCGACCCATTTTCTTTGTTTATGTTTTTCAAGGTTTGTTGGTTGTCGCCATAATTATGATTGACCTCAGAGAAAAAAACTGTGACATCCACGGCATAGAGACATGGCAGAACCGTTGCGGTGAAAACAGTCACAGCGCAGATATAAATATTCGTAAAGTGAATTAAGGGACGGACCATTATTTTCTTGGGAGGGGGGGATGAAAAATTTTCGTCTGCAAACTTTTTTATTTAGTTTATGCACCTCTGCAAACATTTTTTTTCGAAATTCTTACTATTTTTTATTATACATACCGTTTTTGCAAACAATTTATTTTGTCTTTCCAGGCCCTGCAAACAATTTTTTTCAATATTTTTCATCCCCCCCCCCCTCCAAAAAAATAATGGTCCGTCCCTATATACCTAAGTGTCTAGTTTTATTCGTAACTTAAGTTTATATAAATATTTCTTAACAAACTCTAGTTTGTCTTTTTTAAAGAGTATTTATAATTTAAAAGTTATATCTAGCAGCAGTTACAGCATGATTCTATACAAAAGAGTTTCCTTGTTTTACATTACGTTACGTTACGTTACGTGAAAATCCCACTTTAACTAGGAATAGTTGACACTAGAGCTGCCCCCGCTGTTTATCCCTCTTTTTCAGGGCATCCGTCAATTCTATCGCTTGATATTTTGCCCCTTCTATTTGCTGAATTGATCGAAAATCAGTTTTCTTTTTGGACTCTTTTTAAACTGGGAAGTTTGTGCAGTCACAAAAAGTAAAATGAAAAAAAAAGTTTACGAACGATAACCCACTTCAATCTTGGACTAAAACAGTCGCTTAAATTATACTTAACCACGTTGATGGCAAAAGTTCATTTTCCTCTTCTCTTTGATTAGTGTTTTTAAAGAGTGCTACTAAATCAACTAGCATCATTTATTGGGTTAAAAGCATCGACTAAGGACAGAAGGTGTTAAAAAATAAACTGCTACTTTCTGAGCATGAACGTATCTCAACCAAGTTGTAGCTGCGAAGTAACAAGACGTATCATTGTTGCTAAAACCACACGGTTGGGCGACGTGGTATTTTTAGTTTAGTACTCACACTGTTTTTGAGAATACAATATGATTTGGAAACGTAAAAAAAAATTAAACTTAACAGTTAAAAACTGGTGGTTTGTTTCACTGTATCATCAGCGACATGACCAGTGTTGTCTGCGCCTTGCATTTCCATGCCGGGCTCACCCTGGTTGCGTGTTTTCTTGTAGCAGACAATACAGCCAGAAATTGCAATGCACAAGACAGACAGTGCGCCAAGACAAATTCCCACGATCTTCAGAACGTGTAGAGCTGTGTTTGAGGAGTAAATGCATATATCTTATTAGACATTTTAGTGTGTAGTATCCGCGTATATTTGTTATAAGTCTTGCAGCATATTGACGAGCCCGACATAAGAAAGAAAGAAAGAAAGAAAGAAAGAAAGAAAGAGCCAATTGCACAGTTTAAAATGTGTAGAACGTTTAAAATGTGTAGAACCATTTGTGGGCCCAGTTCTCGGCCACCCGGGCCCAGTTCTCGGCCACCAAAAAGCTTGTGCGTAATTTTCTGTATGAAAAGGCTCAATTAACTTTCACAGTCATAAAATCACTCTGTAAACTTATTTATGCTATGTCGATCCCAAATTATTTTTATGAGGTATGTTTTACTTTAGAAAAGAAGGTTTTTAACGCGCCTAGTTGCTTGCCTATGTGCCGGTTCTGGCAAAACCGCAGAATTGCGTTGTTTGACCAATGCATTTAGATGGTTTATTTTACCTTGAAAAGGTCTTAAAAGAGTTAGGTATTGTAGAAATAATAGACAAGGCAAGAGTCAGCTCAACACTTAGATATTTAATTGAACTTTATTTTAAAAATTTTCTTTCTTTCTGCAATGTCACACCTTATTGCTAAGTGTATGACACATTAAACGACTATTGTATTGTATTGTATTGTATTGTATTTCATTCTGGCTACAGCAGATGAAAATATATTAAAAACCAAGCGCTACGCTGTGATAGCGAGCAGGGTGACCGAGAACTGGCAAATACGCAAAAGTCGAACGGAAAAATTTCGAAGCAAATTAAGACCAAAAAATACAACGGTTCAACGAAAAGTTAACTTAAGCAAAAAGATGAATTATTCTACGTTTCACATGCCAAAAATTAGCCCCTTTGGTAGGGGCTTTTGGATAAAATACCAATTTAACTACATCCATGAATTTTAAGGAGCCGTTAACAAACAAGTTTTCGGGAAAACAAATTCACCTACCTCCGCGTAAACTCGACGTATGAGCTTTCTATAGCGAGTTGAAGGATCAAACTCAAGTTACTTAGAGCACAAAAATTAGTCTATCGTTTGATGGAAATAACTTTTTCTTTTAATTCAACTGGGGCGCGAAAAACCGCGTTGAACAAAAAGTGGCCGAGAACTGGACCCGGCCGAGAACTGGGCCCCATACTGTACTTGCCTGATTTCTTTATTTCGTAGGATGCCTTAAATCCGGGATATTTCGTCTTTCCGCTAGACGTAAATGCCACGCGCAAGTCCCAGGCGTCCGACGTTATCTTTGAAGGTTTATCTGCTCCACAATACTTCCCTACAAGATCACTTGTGCTGAATAGCCCATCGCGTACCTCCACGAAATCCTCAGAACAGTCAGTAGAGTCAGACAGATTGAAGAAATCGAATGACAGCTCAATTTTGTAATCAGAGTCGACTTTGATTTTCCAGACGCACTCCACAGAATCATCGTAAGGGAGAGGATAGTTGTAGCTGGCCAAGGTTCCGGTCTTTGACTCTAATTTGGTGCGGAGATTGTGGGCAGTGCAAGAGAACGAATCTGGTACTAAAAATAAAAATAAAGTCAAAATAAAATCAAGTAGTTTATGTGTGATAACTATTAGATAACTATTATTTGTTACCCTCGGTAAATAAAGTTCGATTATTGATTTGATTTGATTCTCTGGCTGTAAACGCAAAGTGCAAAGCAATTTTCAAAGTTGTGAAGCAATTGGAACTGATCTTAAAGAAAATTAATTCACTGAGAAGGAATATCTGATGCTTAAATTCAGAGCGAGTAGAAAGTGTAATTCCAACCAAACTTTTATTACGTTGAATCGAGAAAAACGCAAGTGTAAATTGAATCACATTTTGATTTGATTTGATGTGTAGATGGAAAAAGCGACCTGCTTATCAGAGCCAGACAACTTATGAGTTTTACGTTAAACTATGAACCAATCAGCAAAGCTTGTCAGGGCAAGCTCAATAACAAAATGTTGGCTAAAAAAGTTAGACTGACAAGAAACCCAGTAAAGAATAATTCACAAAAAAGCTTACATTGGCTGACCGTCTCAAACTGAGCATTGAACCCAGATCCATATTGGTATGAATGCTGCGAAGACTGGAACCGAACCCAGAGATAGCGACCGCTGGAAAACACCGAAGACTCATACGTCTGTCCACAGAAAGTTTTTAGCAGTTCGCTTGATGAGCTCTGACCATCACGAATTTCAAGATTTGTCCCTTCTTTGCAAATGTATGCAAGGAAGAAGGAGGTTATTCGTAACTTCACAAAATTTCCTTCTGGTACTGATATAATCCAAGTGCATGTTATCTTGTTTGGGAACGTCTGTGGATACAGTGGAGAGTAAAGCCGTCCAGATTCTCCACTCAGGGGAATGACATTGTCTATTCCTTGGGTTTTGCACGGTCCCATGGCAGCTAAAATCGAAAAAAGGACATTTACTTATTAAAAGCACAAGTGAAATCAAATCTTGAAATGATCATGAAAGGAACCAGGAAAGCACAATTTTTTAATCTATCTCGTTAATTTCATTTCTGGGATAGCGACTTTTGCTAATTCACCAGGAGGTAAAAGAGCCCTTAACCTTTCATACCGTGAGAATGGTCTGATCCTACTAAGATCGAAATAGAACACATGCGCATGTTGATAGAATTTGGAATAGGCCCTACAGTTCTTTCCCGTGAACGCCAGAAAAGCCCACTGCAGAGCTCGAGGCCACACTCACACCGAAGTTCAATTTTATAATCGGTTAAAGGGGCAGTGTCACAAAGATTTAGTGCTACTTAAAAATCCAATGAATGTGTTGGTATTTATTGGAAATCCATTAATAGTAGCCTGGCCTTGCTAAGACGTACTCTTCTAGACATGAAAATTGTTAAACAGTGGTGTGGTTTCGGACTGATAAGGAAGAAGTGGCCTAAAAAACCTTTGGCCTAAAACTTGAAAAAGTCGGGCCGACGTTTTCAAGTTTGACAGTTTTACGTGGTAGAAAATTACTTTAAAACCATTGATTACAGTCTATTCACATCTTGGAGAACGATTTTATGCCTTTCTATTGTTGTTCATAGGTTATTTTGTTGTTCAGTGAGTGCGCCCTCATAATTCTAGCATAGTTTACACAAAAACTTAGAAGACATTTCGTGGCACTGTCCCTTTAAGCTCCGTGAAGAAGCGTTACTAAACAGCACTAAAACATAAGTCCACTTTTATATATTTTTTGGTTAAATTAGTGCCCTAATTGACATAGGATTTCATATAAGCTCCCTCTAGTAATTCCCTTTCAAAAGGTCTTAAAGAGAGAAAAAATCTTTTACGGTATTACTTACGGTCGGTAACTGCAAGGTAGCTTGCATGGAATCCTGGGTATCTTCCGAAACTGTCCACTACAAAATCCACGTACATTTTTGATGAGTTTGACTGAATAACTCCAGGCAGCGAAGAACCACAGAATTTGCCTATCTCACTGGCCTGCGAGTAATATTTTCCTTGCTTAATCGCAACATAGTCCGCTTGACAATTTTGGGATTGTTGTAAGGCAAACGAATGAAACGTTAAATTGACGATATAACCAACTGGGACTTCAATTGTCCACCCACAGCTAACGTAGTTGGAGTAAGGCATGGGGTATCGGAAGCTCGCTAATTCACCATGAGTGCCATGCAATTTAATTCTAGACCCAACAAGTACAGAACACGCGTATGCCGCAGGGACTGCTGTCTTAACAGTTTCATATGAGGCTAAAAAGCCGGTGTACCAACTGATGGATGGGACTGGCTTTGCCGAGACATATCTAACTAGCAAATTGTTTCCTTTAGAGTAAACCACTTTCCCTGGCGCTGCGTAAATAAAACACAGTTTTTCCAGGTATATCCACGTAGAATTTGTCACATCGTAAACCTCCACATAACTGATGCTACATGATCCGAACAACCTCCAAAAGGAAAGTTTTATAAAGTTCCCAGGAGGTACAGAGATGTTCCAATTACAAGATCCGTTTTCAGGAGGCAGGGGAAATCCCGGACTGGCGAAGCTCATTCCTTCACCAGCCATATGCACGGTGCTGTTTTCGCTTGGCCTGCAGTTTCCAGAGGAATCTAAAGAATAAAATAAAATGCTTGATTAGTGCCTCCGTGATGCGAAAAATAATGTCGAAGTTGAAAATTTTATTTGTGTTCACTAACCTACAGCGGCCCAAATTAGCATGCGAATCAAAGTGACTATGAGACACTGAACTCAGAAAATAAATTGAAACAAGAATCTAAAACTGCAAACTTTGACAAATAAAGATTTGCCAGAACAACTTATGTTTTGAACCGATAAGTTCAATTCTTTTTCTGGTAGGCTAGCTGTGAACAAGCTTCTTATAGGGGTGGTGGGTGCATGGGGGAAGTGCTGCGCGCGACTTTGCAGCAGGTGTCCGTGTTCAATTGCCACCAGCTACCAGTTTAATTTTGTACTTGAAGTTCTAAGTTGTGATTTATTCGTTACGCTGCAGTTTGCCACCGTGTAATATTTGACTCTGTAACTGGTTTAACATTTCATAACAATTACTATAACTTCACTCTATCAGCTACGTGGCTCACAAACTCTCAGAAAACAACGTCCGGCTGAAAATCAAGGACTTGATAGTCTTCTCCGCATCCTCTGTAGTCGTTACATACCCCTCTTCATGCACATGGAAGGAGTGTCGTGTCACGATACAAATAGCGGCAAGTGAGTCATTCATTCTTACCTGCTGTCACCACTGTGTAGTTCGCAGTGAATCCTGGACCAGTGAAATTGTAGCGCTCTTGGACCTTGATACCGAGTTCATTTGTCATTGAATAAACAACAAATGGCGGTTTCTGTAAACAGTGAGTTGACTCCATCGGAAACCTGTTATTTATCGCATTGACGACATCAACACATGTTCCTTTTGGAAGTAGAAACGACGAAAAATCAACTCGTACCACTTTTCCTTTGGGTGCAAATATCTTCCAGTAGCACTGGTGCGGACGCAGACGCCGCCGCGCCGGCGGAGAGAAACGACAGGCGGAAATACGTCGCGTTCGCAGGCTATGGTGTATCAAGTTGTGGGGGTAATTTGATGGGTACCCTGGGGTTTTGATGACACCGGAGGGATCCTTCAGCACGATGTTCTGATTCCCGTCCAGAGAGTTCCCAGATGAACACGAGTGGGCTGTAAAAGAAACATTAACAAACGATACCATATACAGCCGACATCTTGTTTCATTCATGAAGCAACGTAAGATAATGACTTTAATACTTTGCCAAAATACAAATCCAGTGAACTGTGTAACGTGTTCAGTTGGGAAAAATTGAAATGAAGAGTGTCTTAACAGTACTACATATAAGTTTGAATGGTTACACAACAAGATTTTAACTTATTGTGTAGCATTACTCCCTTTGGCGTGTTCGTGCCCCTTGCCCCATGACCCGTGCCCCTGTGCGCGCGTGCCATCCTTTTTCTCTTTTTTCGACGTTTTTGCTTGTTTACAAGCTAAAAACGTAGAATAGGGGTTAGTGGACAAAATTTGGAACCACATATTTGTAAACTCTCAAGGGACTTTTTTAATTTATCAAGGGACTGTTTTAATTTCTCAAGGGATTACTTTCCGCTGTGGGTGATCACTTGCGATCTCGTGAAAAAAACGTGACTTGTCACATTTACAAACGTTATATAACAATTTTAAAAGTGACATGTCAGCTTTCTTATCTCAACGCACGTGTGTCTGAAAGGCGATCTATAAAAAGCGTCGCACAAACAATGGATTGCGTAACTAAAACACGAATAAATAATCACTAGCACTTACATCGTTTAAAAATTACAAACGTCAAAAATAAACCATACCAAAAAACTCGCTCTTTTCAAAGATATTATTGAAGTTAAAACAAATGCAAGAGATGGGGGCTTCTTTTAGCTTAGGAGCGGTTACTGAAAAATTAGGCCAAATTTGGTCGCTACATGTAAGCGCAACTCTATTTCGTCATCAGCCTAGGTCGTTAGGGACGTGACCTCGCGTTGACAGGGAATGACAGCAATGTTGCATGAATCGGCTTTACAACATGCGATCGTATCTACGCAGTTCGAGTGGAATTTCAGTCAAAGACAGCAAAATTCTTTCGTATTTCATCTTCAAATATAATTCGAAAGCATTCACTGTTTATATGGCTTTTGTTTAATCCTGGGTCTTGATATCCGACCCTCGCAGAGCCTAGACAAAACGCAGCTTGAGTGTAACGATTTGTTTATATGCGCAATGTTTTCTCCGACAGTAGTCGGAAAAATCCGTATTTTTTTTCGTGCTTTTTCGTGGAGCAATCGTAACGATACGGCCTTCAACACATTGAACAGCGGTCTACCCGGCTATAACAATTCAAATATGTCGTCGCAAAAACAAAGCGTCGAACGCATATTTTGCTGTTTCATTTGCTAATTTCGCTGCCGTAATCGACTGCCTCGAAAGGTCCTTGCAATTTTAAAGTATAGAATTGTCAGATCTCGGTGAAATTTGCACTGTTTATTTGTGTAATGTTAAGGAATATGTGTATAAATACCCGGCGCGGACGAGCCATTTTTGACAAAATTATATGGCTGCATTTCCTCCGCGAAGATAGGAAATTGTTAAACTAAACTACAAAAAAATGATAAGTTCGAAGAACAATGCACAGGATAAACCTTCGACTCATACTTCATGCAAAAACGTCGACATCTCGAAGAGACTTTGATTTGAGTTTGGGACAAAGGCGTAAAGACTTGATGCTGCTGTAAAAGGTGCTAAAACGGATAATATTGCTTTTTCTAAATGCCACCTTAGAACTGCAATATGGCACACAGTAAATTTTTCTCCAAACAGTTAATAGTGAGACCCTCTCCTTTTTCACCCCATAAGGGTAGGCTGGGTGTAGGAATTGTGCAAAAGCTGCTTGGCCCTTACCTGGAGTGATTGCTGTGTACGATACAAACAATCCTTCTTCCATCCAGTTCTGTTTATCATCGCTTTTAAACAAGACGTACAAACGGTGGAACTTAGAGTATACCGTGGCAGGTTTTCCTCGACTGACCTCCATCGAAAACGCTGACGAGACTGAGTTTCGAGCCAACTACATCATAGACTTCCACTTTGTCTTTTATTGAGTAACAATCCATCCTGTATGTAAGATGAAGCACAACTGTGTGATTCGCAGGAGCCATGACGTACCACCCACAAGTCTTGTTCATGGGATAACCTTGAGGCCAGTACGGACTGGAAAAAGTGTGTTCCATTGGAGACAGCGAAACATCCAAGGAACTGTTTATAGAACAGTCTGAAAAATTGATATAACCTTGTATTAGACGAGAGAGATTAGTAACGTAACGGTTAGGGAGAGGGGTGTGGGGCTTCTCTCCTATTTTCAGGCTTACCGCGAGCTTAGCGGCATGCAAAACGACCATTTTCCTACAAAACGACTTTGACACTGGCTACACTTTTCTACAAAACGACTCTACTCTCTTTTTAATATAAGAATTTATTTTATAAGAATATCGAGGCTGAAAGTTTCGAAAATTTAAGAATATATTAAGAATAAACCCGAGACGGAGATTCTGAAAAGTTTATAATCTTGTAAATACAACTCACTAAACAGTATAAAATCCTTCCTTTCTGATCTTTCTCTAAACGGCAAAACTAGCCAATAGAACGATAAAAACCTGCGCTAGCCAAATGTTCGATGTTAATGACATTATGATGAAGGGTACTCGTAGTACATTGTTAAAGGTACTACAATGTACTAAATTGTTAAATGAACTAAACCTATAATCTAAGAATATTCACAAGAATATTTCAGCCTAATATCAACAGAAAAATAGGAATATTTAGCCTGTGCCGGAAAACCAATTTTCTCATAAAAAGAAAAGAGTGTATAAGTCATAGAGTACCCTTCCTGGGCTCTTTTCCTCTTACCTTCAAAATCAATCGCCTTGTAAAACATAAGAACATGGCTGGTAGAATTGATAATGCTTCTCTTCGTTTCGAACCATAAACTACGGCCACTCGAATAGAATCGTTTATAACCCCGCCTAGGGTTGGTGCTGTTCAGACAATATTCAGCAAGCATTTTACTCGATTCCTCTTGGGCCGTCGTGGATCCTAACGTACTCCTCGTCACAGGGCAGATCGAAGTTAGAAATTACGACATCAATCCTAATCACCTTTCCTTCAGGCGCCGTAATGTTCCACTGGCAAGTGGAGTTAAATGGCAGAAAAAAAGTACCATTCTGTAGTTCGCGAGCGTCCTCTCCAGCTGTTAAACTGAGAGTCGAATGCTGATTAGCACTACAGCCTGAAAAAAATATAAACATAAATGTAAGGTATTTCAGTGTACCACAAATCGGATCAACCATGGCATCGCCCCTGCCGGTTACACAAGATGCCCGCACTTGTTAACTACCCTTTTCCACTCCAACCACTATTCGGGCTTGGAAGCTCGCCAGAATTAAAACTGGCCCGATAGTGTAAGTGATTCATTTGCCATTAGTTTTTACATCAGCTGCTTAATTTCCTTTCCAAGTGAAACCAGGTATTCTTATGTCGACTTCTTATGCTAGACTTGAGCCTATCTTCCGGTATTCGAGCGTGGCATTTATATTTAGCACATTTAAAGGGACTATGTCACGGATTTTAACAGATTTTTGAACAGCCAAAATTTCTATTTGTGTCGTAGGAAACCTAAAAATTATGGTCCACTTTTATTAACAATTGCTATATTAGGAGCACTAAAACTGTTTACAAGCGTGTTTGACAGCAGATGGCTTGGATGGAAATGGATTGCAACTTGAAAAGGTTAAGCTGACGTTTTCAAGTTGTTTTTCGCACGTCTTAAAAAAAATCGATATTTATTATTATAGCTGAAGTTTGATTTTGTTCCCACAAATTATCGTTCTATTTTCCTTTATGTGTTCAAAGGGTAAAGTTGCCTACCACTAATTTCAGAACAGTTTAGACCAAAAAACTGCAAAATCCCCGTGACATAGTCCATTTAATGAGGCTCGATTTAGTTTCTTTAGCCTCTGGGTTGTGGTTTTGTAACTAAATATTCGCTCGTAAGCCAATTTTCGATTTTTGCCAAACAGCACAATCACACCATTAAAAGACCTTTAAACAAAAAGAAGGTAGTTATTGTTTTACTTTTGTTGAACGTTATTGACTGTCGATTGTGGAAAATCACAAAACCCTGCGCAAAACTCAATTCGCTCTTACAGATTTTTTTAAAAAAATTTCGTCTAAAGATAGTCAATCTACTATACTTTGACATATATTAAAAAGTAAAATACAGTGTTTGACTAGATTTCAAGAAAGCTAGCCTGGTTTGAAAACAAAAGAATAAGATATAAAAGTTGCTGTGGTAACGGTTGCTATGGTTTCCTTATAGTGTAGTTTGGCAAAAATCGAAGATTGGCTTCCGAGCGAATTCTAATTTTCAAAACCACCACACACAGGCTAAAAAACTACACCGAGCCACCTAAATTAATTAATTTGACATAACAAAGCGACTCACATAACCCAACAATGTTGCATGGCAAGAAAAAAATCGTAAACAAAGTGAACATACTCTGGTTTTAGGAACAGAATGACAATTTTAGGTGCTTATACGGTATGCCATTTTATATTGAACGCTTAAGTCGGAAGCTAGATGTGTGGTGGGCGTTGTTCCTTTTCGTTAAACTTGGCTCCGCGACAAAGCACCTGCCATTTTTGCGTGACGAGCCCCAAGAAGCGCTGCGTCTCTGTCTGTGCGTGGGAGGCTTACTCAATGCTTGAATAAATTCTGCCCGCAAGGCCATCTATTATGCTCTGTGGATGAGATTCTATGTTTGTGCAAAATTTCTGATTATTTGGCTGTGCAAAATATGTATATTGTTTTGCTAATTTTACGAACCCTGTTGCAGTCCCTGCTGCCAGACATTCGGAAAACATCGAGAAAACAGCAGAATTAATGTTAACATTCGGTGCAAACATTAAAATTAATTAATTGCAGTGCATTGTGAAGCAAAAAACAGCAGCCTCATAAACGAGAAAGAGTTTTTGGAACGAATATTTTCGTTCAATCTCGGTTGACCAGGGCCGTCGGCTAGTATCGCCTAGACAAAGCGAGGCATATGCCTTGGTAAAAATCTTGAATTCATTTATATATATTTTTCATATGTGTGTTTTAGAGGCTGTGCATTACTAGTAAGTAGGTTAACATGAAAAAAATTTTCTTTTTTCCTGGTTTTGCCTAAAATTGGCATTTTCGGGCCTCTAGATCTAGATTTCGAAATTTGATCCCCTAGGGGCTCACGCCTTCGGTGCTTCGTTATTGCCTCAATAATCAGAAAATTCTGGCTATGGGCCTGTTGACGGTATTTTCAACACAGATCTACAGTTTTATACACAAGGAATATTAAAGTAGAATTAAATATCACCTTCTGTAGTCAGCAACTTGAGGAACAACAATAAACCTGAAAAACAAAAAACAAAAAAAAATTTTGCTTTGAATTCACACATTGAAAAATGTACCAAAACCCTGATTTGCACTGAACATAATAAAACTACCCATACTAGACTAAACATCCACTTTTAACTGTTAATTTTTACGATGCTATGCTATGTTCAGTAAATCTACCACTATGTAGCTATCATAATACGATGGACAAACTACGAGATATTTCATATCCTTCCAACCTATATGAGATTATTCTATAGGCTTTCGATACATACACTACAAGAACCTCGAACACACACACATTACTCTGAAAGAAATCTACTCTTTTTAGCTACTATTAATTATATTTAAGCCACGTCGACTTCCATCAAGACTTTTCGCTGAAGAGGAAATTGCGGTTGAATATACGATGTTATAGCGTCAAGCAACCAGCGTCTTACATGATTCTACCGAGAGTAATCCAACATCTGAATGACTCTCAGTCTTAACACAGATCGATCTTGGAGCACAAATCTCAATTACTTTGGATAAATTTCCGTGAAATCAGCAAGTGACTCGACAAAGGTTTCTGGGGGATAACAAAGCCATGATAGACACCGCGTGTGTTAAAACCGATGTTACTTTTCTCGATCGCGAGTACTTATTTTTCATGTAAAAATATAAAACAAACAGCGATGATAAACATGTTAAAAAACGCATTTTACTACACTTGACGTTTTGTATTCAAGGCAATATACATTTTCAAAAGTAACCGTTACATACATACGAAACATACGTTCGTCAAGAAGCAAACGGAAATGCGTGTTTTACAATGTTTATCACCGCTGGGTTTTTTTTTATATTTTTAATCAAGCTACGATGTCCTAAGAACAAGGGTTTATATTTTTGATGTATATAAGCATAACGTACAAAACTTACCAAAGAATAAAATCATTCTCTTCTGCAGCTCAACAACGCGTGGCCAAGATGCTAATCTCTATGCACAGCTCCAAACAAGTAGCTAATTTTAGATCTGACCGCATGACAATTATGGAAAATAGCTGCTAGAGAGTCACGCGATCCTACAAGGTCACGCGATGCAGGGAGTCACAACAAGAGCCACGACTGTGACAGGAATTGAACCTGATTGCTGGCAGAAAAAAAAAAAATTATTTTACCAGTAACTGGATGGCGAATTTGGTCATAATTTTATTTGAAGCCAGGCACAGAAAGACACAATTATTGCCCAAATCTTATGTGAGGTGGACTAGAAAGGCGAAGAAAGGCCGGCCAGATGGGAATTGAAATCCCTTCGAAAAACACAACCTCGTACCCATGCAGGGCAACCTCGTTCCCAGGGCTTTTCCCTTGGTGATTCCAAATCACCAAGGGAAAACCCTGGGAACGAGGTTGCATGCAGGGCTATTTTCCCTTCAAAGTGGAAAGAACCGTTTTTCTTTTCGTTAAAGGGAATAGAGTCCTGAAGGACGAGGTAGCCTGTAACATGTACAGACCTTGTGAAACGTTGATGTCAATCAATCAATCAATCAATCAATCAATCAATCAATCTTTATTTAACGTGGTCAGCACGCTTAGCTAAAGAGCTAGTTTGCAGGTGCGCCTAGGCTTTTATAGATTGTGCTCCTAAAATGGGCATATTATGCTACTAGCAGTGCTCAAAATTTTGCCAAATTATGCAAAAATTATGCCAGAATTCCCAAATTATGCTTCTGATTTCCGAAATTATGCTCACAAAATGACGTAGATTCTATACATAGAGGTGCGCAATAACGACACCAAATTATGATGTTTTTTAAATAAACTGTTGTTGTAAATTTATTTGTGTTTATGGCAGTTTATCACGGCCGTCAGCTGTCCAAATTAGCTGCTCGCATCTCTAAACCGTTTGTAAAATGCCTCCAACGACTTAACAATCACAATTGTATAGCTAAAACACGCATTGCAAGAACAAACTACCTAAATTTCATTTATTTCTGTAGAAAGTACACCATATTTACTACATTTTATGAATTTATGCTCCAAAAAGTGCTAAAAATTGCTAATTATGCCGTGGCAGTGCTCGTTTCACAAATTATGCTTTTTAGCTCCAATTATGCCAAAAATTATGCTAGCACAATCTATAAAAGCCTAGGTGCGCCACGAAATAAAAATACAAAATAGAAAAATAAAAACTTCTTGGAAGTGTATAAAAATAAATTAAGCTATAATTAAGAATAACTACAAATTACAATATTGTCTAACTAGATTAAAAATATGAAAATTTAAAATTTACAAATTAAAAAAAAATTAAAATATTATTAAAAACAGTAAAATAGCAATAATAAAAATTGACAAACTATTCGGTCAAAGTCCCGTAAGATTTAATGTTCTTAAATTCGTTTTAAAAATCGTGTAAGTTTTTATTTTCTTTGTGTCGTCTGGTATAGAGTTTCACAGTTTCGATGCAGTATATCTCCACGATTTAAGGCCATATTTTGTTGAATTTACTTTCAGAAGGTCCACAATTGTGTTGCCTCTTAGGTTATAAGTGGAGCGTATTCTTGTTAATTATAAATTCACGTAAGCTTGCAGGACCGGCATCGCTAGCTAATATCTTAAAAACTGTGGACAATATTTTCGCTAACCGTTGTTCGCGGAGACTTGGGAGACCAATACGCTTTAATAGTTCCTCATAAGGCGTGGACTTTTCCCTGAAAACAAAACGGAGCGCTCGTTTGTTTACCATTTCCAACTTTTCAGCTGACTTTTTACTACAAAAGTGCCACGTTTCCGAACAGTAATTAAAGTGCGGCAGTATGAAAGCCTTGTAAAGGTCCCTCCTAGTCTCAAAGGGCAACAGTTTCTGCATCCTTTTTAGTACAGCAATTTGTTGACTGACTGTCAGGAATTCATCTTTACCAAGTGCAGACAAAAATCTCAAAACACGGAGATTTGGCAATTTGTTTCCGCGAACGGCGCACCCTACAACTGATCCGGGAATACACGGTGATTATTTGCCAGGGTCAGGCAGTTCTAGATTTCACCAGGGAGGACAAAACAAAGCAAGATGTGGGTATAGGGAACACGCATAACAATCGGTGTAGTATAAAAATGCTCTTGGATAACGACAATCTCTGAAAATAACATTCACTGGGATAAAGCCATGTCAATTATCGCGTATGTTTTTCTCCCGAGTTTCAGAGACTGAGTATGTTTTCCCCTGGCCGGAGTCTCGTATGCATTTCCCCAGAGTCTTGTGCGTTTTTTGGATGCCACCCCACACCCCCTCGCAAGGTTATTTTGAAATTTTAAAAAGAGGATTTACTCTGCAATGCTAAAACTTTCAGTAGCTGTTTATTCATCTCTTGCGGAAATTTTGATATGTCAATCATGTGACCATGATATTGGACATTGCCATGACCACGTCATAATTACAAGCAGTTCTTGCCAAAACTCGTCATTTTTAACATGTTTCTTTATTTTTCCAGTTGTTTTATTGATTTTTTTGCATTCCATAAGCATTCTGGCTTGATTTTGCATCAATTTTCGTTATTTTCTGACTCTTTAAGAAAATGATGAAATCTATGATGGCGTATCCAAGATGGCGGCTATAATGACGTCATAGCCAAAAAATTATGTACGCTACGGGCTTTAGATTAAAGGGACACTGTCATGGAGATTTTTCGGCATTTCAGTGAAGAGTTCTAAAATTGGCGAACTACTTTCGCTCGTACTGGAAATGCGCCTAGAACATCAAGTTGAAGATATAAAGTAAATTGTTGTTGAAGGAAGAAGGGAGCCAAAATTATTTTTTAACTGTTTTTCCAGGCCAAAAAGACAGAACTTGAAAATTAAGAGGACAAGCACTCCAAAATCTGAAGGCCCGTAATGGACGCTCACCACATGGGAGGCCATCACAGAGAATCGATGCGAGAATCGACAATCCAGAAATGACGCCGAGCCAGCGAGGAGCCGCGGCACCGAAGAACCACCCAAGCTCGCTCGCCAGTCCGCCCCAAGCACGGCGAAACGATGATGCGAAGGAATGTTCTCTTCAGATCTCAGTTTTTTTTCCGACGTCTTTTCTTTTCTCCCGCGTTTCGTGCTCTCTTCGTTTTCGCTTTTTTCTTTCTCCTGCCCTCGCTTTTCTGCCGTGTCTTTCGTCTGAGTCGTTCTTTGCTTCGTCTTTTCTTCGTTTTGCTGCGTTCGTTCGTTTTTCGTTTTTGTCCGTGTTGTTGAGGTTTGTGTTGGTCTGTGGTTTGTTTTCGTTCTCTTTTTTGAAGTTGTCTTTTGACGTTTTGTTTTGTGTTCTCTCTTCGGCCGGGGCTCGTCGGCGTTTGCTTGCTGTTTGCTGCGGTGGTTTTCGTTGTGTTGTGTGTTGGTCGGTTGCCTGTTGGGTGTTTGTTGGGTTTGTTGTTTTTTTTTTTGCTGTTTCGTTGTGTTGTCTTTTGTCGGGTGGCTGGGGGGGGTTTTTGTTTATTTGTTGGTGTTGGTTCTGTTTTTTTGCGGGTTGCTTAGTGTGAGGTGTTGTTGGCTTTGTTTCGCGGTTGGTGTTCTTCAGAGGGTTTTCTTTTTTGCTTTGTTTGTTGTTTTTGTGGTGGCCTTTTTTATTATGTTGCTTTTTTTTGTTTCTTGTTTGTTTTCACTTTCTTTTGCCTCCTAGGAGGGGTTAGCGATAGGGAGCGTGGCTCTGGTTTTGCAGTTGACGCTCTCAGTTTTAGAGATCTTTTTGGTTTTTTCCGGTCTGTGTGTTTTTTGTTCTTAGTGTTTTTGTTTTTTTGGTGCCGTTTTTCTCCATCTTGTTTTTGACTGAGACTTCACGTGTCGTTTGGGTGTGTTGTGTGGCGTTTTTTGTTTTTTGCCTTTCGCTTTTGTGGTTTTCTATTTCGTTTGTTGGTGTTTGTGTAGTTTGTCGGTTTTTTTTTTTTTTTTTTTGGGCTCTGTTTTTGGTTTTTTTTGTTGCGTTCTTTTTTTTGGCCTCCTGGTGAGTTGAGCGTCTTTAGGACTCTTACATATTTTGACGTGAAACTGTGCTCTTAAAAGTCAGCCTAACTTTTTCAAGTTGAGATCTAAAGTTCCTGATGGCATCACAATAACATCACTTGTTTATAGCTTCAGTACACCAGTATAGTAATTTTTAGCAAAACTCGACCACTATTCGTAGATTTCTATACGTCGTTAGGCTCTTGAGTTTTTGAAGTGAAGCTCGTGACAGTTTCCCTTGAAGAACTATTTTGTCGAGTTAAGGCACAGGGCTACGCTGGTCTCTTATGAAATAAAAACTGTGAGAGTTTCTATTATTTGTTTTTTTTTTTTGGAGTTTCTACTATTTGTCTGGTCTGTCATCTTATCACGTGAGAAGTTACAAATGGTGTTAATTGTTGCTTGAACCGGTCGCCATCTTTAAAACCTGCCCAACTTTGCGTCTCAACTCCTTAAACCGCAGGCAATAAAGAAACGGATTTAAAGAAGAATTAAGAAAAGCCACAGTCTCGGCCATTGGATAAATCACGTGATCGAATATGTCGTCCCTGTCCACAATCATGTCTGCGACAGATGTCAGCATAAGAGGTAAATAACACAGTATCAGCACTCCGGAGATTAACAACACGGTAACAGCTAAGCGGGTATCGTGTAAACGTACCCGCGGGATATCAGTTTTTTCTTCCGATCCCTCGAGATTCCCACGGGTCTTAAGTTCAAGGATGACTTGTTTATGAGCAAGAATCTGTCTTTTGTGAAGCCTGACAACTCTGAAAATTTTCAAATTCAAAATGATGTTCAGACAGAAACTTATACCTATAACAACAGAGGCAATGGGCGAGAAAAACTCGTCGTTTTTGACCTTCAGTGCTCTGCAAATGACGTTAAACGCAAGCCACACGCTCCAACAAATCGCAACCGTTTTTATCACGCGAGTCTTGGTTGCACGGTTCAGATACTTGTACGGAAACATAATTGCTAAGTAACGATCGCAGCACACAAGGCATAACATCAAGATGGAAAGACCAAGGCAGAAAATTTCGGAAAATAAGTAGGTCATCAGCGCCGCGCAGGAGAAATCCAGTTTTAACTTGCTGGAGATGTACACCACAAATGAAGGTTGTACCACCAACCCAACGAGAATGTCAGTCGTGGCCAGCGAGAATATCAAAATGTTTGAATTGGTGTGCAGGCTCGAGAACTTCAAGATAACCACAAGTACAAGCCCGTTTCCTAGCACTGCTACGGGCGATAAGAGGCCATTGACAATGCATACGCCCATTAGAATGTGGTAGATACTCGAAGACAGTTTAAAATGACTCAGTTCCGTTGACAAAGTAGAATCGACGCAAAATTTTACACTTGAGTTCATCTTGCATACACGCACAGTCGTTATGAAGGAATAACGACAAAATTTGAAAAACCTTTTTGCGACGTTCTTAACTATTGTGCGATTTTGGTCGACATCCCAGCTGTTCACCGTGGAAACAGTCAGATCTATTA
The DNA here is from genome assembly GCF_052425735.1 of Oculina patagonica. NCBI lineage: Eukaryota > Metazoa > Cnidaria > Anthozoa > Scleractinia > Oculinidae > Oculina > Oculina patagonica. The sequence goes on from NC_135762.1 coordinate 30,789,705, forward strand.
GTTTCTATATGGACTGTAATTTGCGCGAATCTGTTTTCAAGCTAAGCGAGTGCCTTCGCACCGCTTGAATGCCTTGAACTGGCTTGTTCTGATCAATGTAGCATTTTATATTTAGTATTCCAATTTGTGTTTTCACAGTCCCGTGCATGCAGCATATTGATGAAGCACTTAGCGTAGAATTAATGGATTTTCGATTCCCTGTGTAGACTAAACAATAATAATTGTTTCGCTTGGCCTCGCTTAATTACTGTGAAAACAAAAACCAACTCAAGTTGCTCTGTGGAATAACGTGCTCAGTAATACGTAGATTGAGAATGATATATGAATATAGCGAAAAACTGTAATGAATTTCGGAAAAGCGCTATGTCTTCTTTAAATAGCCATAATTGCAATGCCTGATAGCTTAGATAAGGCCTCCAATTTATTGACTAATTTAACCGGATTCACCTACCCACATCATAAAAAACCCCTTATAAATTAGATTATAAATAGAAAAGATACCTTTCTCAGTTTGTCAGAATAGCTTGGAAAACTTGATTTGACTAATATCGCTTTTAGCTTAGTTAGCAACCCGCGGAGGCAATTTGAAAAAAGTACAAATATTTACATTTCCAGTAGAATTCTTACTTTTTGTTGAAAAAAAAAAGCTTTTTTAAATACAGCTTCAATGACCTTGAAAGAATTGCTAAATATAAACAAATACCGATCTTTTTCCAGAAAAGACTCCCACCCAGAGGGATTGTTTTAGTTCTAAAATACCATATTTATTCTAATGGGAAATGCTGTATTTTATTTCAAAACGAAAAAATGTACACATTTTAGTGAGAAAGTTAGGTATTAATTTTAATGCGAAAATTCATTATTTGATAAGGTACAAATATATCTACTTTCCAATCCAATTACTTTAAATTGACTGCGATTTGAGTGTGAAAAGTAAAAAAGGTGATTTTTAATATGATTGAATAATCTCTAAATTTCACATTCCCGCCTCTGAGCGCGTCAGAAATTGCTGAAGTAACTAGTAGCTGATAGTTTTCAGCTCTGAATGTGAAGCCGGGGAAAAACCTCATGACTTAATCCGCCCACTGCAATGTGTTTAGCTTATCTAAATTGTGGCATTTCATCTAATCGGGCCATTAGTGGGTCTCGATTGAATAAAATTTGAAATAAATTTATTTATTTAGTCCGAGATTTCTTCGTTGCGGAAGTTTGCCGTTGAGGCCAAAAATTATTGCTGTGTGTTTCCGCTTTCAGATATCAGTCGATCGCAAAAAACGTTTTCGCGAAATTAAAGATAAAATTCCTATTATTTTTAAGAAACAGCCCAAAATCTTTTGATTTTTGTGAATTTCGCGAGTAAGCCTACAGGTTCACGAAAAGCAAAGTCTCAGAAATGAAATGCACTCTTTGACTCTAGGGGTAAAACATACGAAACCCCAGGGGAAAAACTTATGAGAACCCAGAGGAAAACCCACAAAGCTCAGAGGAAATGCATACAAGGGAAAACATTCGAGATCACAGCGGCCCGGAAACACACAGACGGCTCGGGGGAAATACGTACGAGGCCCCAAGGGAAACATTCGAATGCCAGTGGAAAAAACAAGGCTCGGGGAAAATGCAAACGAGACCACAGGGGAAACATTCGAGATCTCAGTGGAAACACACACACGACTGAGGGGAAATGCATACGAGACACCAGGGGAAACATTCGAGCCCAAGTGGAAAACACACAATGCTCGGGGGAAATGCATACCGACCCCAGGGGAAAACATACTCAGTCTCTCAGCCTCTCAGACTCGGGAGAAAAACATAAGCGACAACATGGCTTTATCCCAATAAAAGAAAAAAAATTGAAAAGTAACTCGTATCTCTATAACCATGAAACGCTCTGTTTTGTCCTCCAATTAAGGTTAAATCTAGACCTGCATTACCCCGGGTCAGTGGTAGGGTAGGGTGCACTGCCACGGAAACGAATGCCGAATCTCTGGAGGTTTTTCGAGATTTTTGTCTGCACTTTGTAAGGACGAATCTCTGACATCAACGCATTTAGTAAGGTCTGTACATGTTACAGGTAACCTCGTCCCCAAGCACGCCTATGCTTTGAAAGGGAAACGTTCAAATTTCCTGACCTTTCCACTTGGAGGGGAAAAGAGGCCTAGGTTTGAGATTGTGTTACGGTGGGATGTCCGCTTGTTCTTCGCGCTAGGCTCTTTATTTGTTAAACTTTGGGCGAAATTATACCAAATTTTGCCATCGAGTTACTGGTAAAATAATTTATTTTTTTCTGCTTACAATCAGGTTCAATTCCTGTCACAGTCGTGGCTCTTGTTGCAATTTCCTGCCTCGCGTGACCTTGTAGGATCGCGTGACTCTCTACCTCTTTCGCCATAAATGTCATGAAGTCAGATCTAAAATTAGCTATTTGTTTGGAGCTGTGCATGGAGATTAGCGCCTTGGCCTCGCGGTGTCAGGCTACGGAAAGAATGCTCTTATTCTTCGGTAAGTTGTATACAATATGCGTATATACATCAAAAATAGTACTTGGGAAAAGTTACATCGATCGGTTTTAACACATGCCGTGTCAAATACGATATCGTATGGATTTTTTAACCCCGGAGACCTTTGTTGGGTCGCTTTCTAATTTCACGGGAATTTACAGAAAGGGATTTAGATCTTTGCACCCTGTATGTTCTGTGCCATGATTGAAAGTCGGTGAGATGTTCTTTAACTCTCGGTAGAATCATGTTGGAAACTGGCCGCCTGAGGCTTTACATCATATATTCAGCCGCTTTGCTTTTGTTTGCTTATGCAAGGCGAAAAGAATTGTTGGGAATCGACGTGGCTAATATAATCAATAGTCGCTGAAATACATGTAAATAAGTCGATTTTTTCAAAGTAATATGTGTTTGCAAGGATCGTGTACATGTACTGCATGTATCGATAGCCAGGCTTTTTTAACCTCAGTAATTAAACTGATAAAGAAACTGTCGCGAACGTTTCACGACGCCATATTAATTTGTCGAATCTTGCATGTACAAATAAAACGTGTTAGCCGTGCAAGTACGACAAAAATGAAAAGCATGAAGCAAAATCAATGATAATCCTTCCAAAGTATTGTATTCATTTAGCCGAATTTTAACCGGGAAGCCAGATCGGTTGCTTATAATCTCATATAGTATAGGCTGAAGGTGAAATATCTCGTAGTTTTTAATAACATCGCATTATGACAGGTACACAATAGCACATTTACTGTGCATATATAATACCTCGTCACTACCCAAATTGCGAAACATCTTCATTTTACACACCTAGTAACAGCAGATTTACAAGATCTTACAATATAGGATGGAGAGTTAAGGAGGGAAATGTATTTTTTCCAGTACAAATTAGAGTTTTAGTTTATTTCTCAATATCCAAAGCAACACTTGTTGTTTCTTTTTCAGGTTTATTGGTTTTGCTCAAGTCGCTGGCTACAGAAGGTGATATTTAATACTACTTTTATATTGCTAGAAACTGTAGATCTGTGTTGAAAATACCGTCAAGCGAGAATGGTAAACAAAAAATTCATGCCAAAAACTCTTTATGCTGATTTACAACGTTCTATTAAATTAAAAAATATATTTGGAATAGCCAAATAATCAGATCATTGTCACTCAAAACAATATGACAATCTGAGCAGAATTTCTTTTGTTCCGTTGTCGACGGAACGTATTTAATTTTGTACAAATAACTCCCATTCTCCTCCCCGTAAGGCCCGTTGAACGCCGGCCACGCAGGCTATACAATTATTACAAAATCTCATCGCCCTTCATGAGAGGGGTGTTTTGGACGAAAAGTATAATTTAATTTTCGAGATCGGGCATCGATCCTTTGTCAGCTTATGGCTAAACTCTGCCAATATTCAAAGGTAATATTTTAATCTTTGAAGAGTAGAAAAGGTGGCTTTGCGGGCAGAAATTACTCATGCAAATCCGCCTCCTACGCAGACAGTAAGGGCTCGTCACGCAATCGTGGAAGGAGGATCGCGTGACAAACCCAAAGAAAGTCTGTGGGGAGCTCATCTTACTTGGGAAAAAAAGAAGCTACATTGAGCCTCGTCCAACACCCAGACCCTATACCACTGCTTTAACAAGTCTTATAAAATCCTATAAAAAAGAACAGGGGCTTTTGTCACTGGACTTCAACAGTATAGGCTCGATTTCCAGCCGCTTTTCGGGGAAATGAGCCCGCGCTCCTCCCCCCTCTCTCTCGGGGAGGAACAAAGACCGGACTCGAGGAGGCGGCGGAAATCGAGCCTATCAACAGTACGGATATCTTCCAACATATTTGGCATTATCCTGCGCAAGGGTGAAAAAAAGAACGCGAAAAAAGAAGGCCTGATCGCAGGTTAATTTGGCGTACTATATAAGCACACTGAAAGTTTCATCCTTTCCCTAATACAAGGGTATGTTCACGATTTTGTTTTCTTTCCACACAGCATTGATCAGTTATGCGGGCAGCTTGGCTATATTAAGCTATTATGCAAAATTAAATGCCTTGCTCGAATACCGTAAGAGAGGTTCAAGTCCAGCATTAGAATACATGCTTTCATTTGGCAAGGAAATTAAGAAGCTGATCTTGAAAATGGCAAATGAACCCGTCACTTACACCATTCCAAACTCGTGGTTAGAGTGGGGGGGAGGGCGTGGTTAATACTAGTGCGGGCATCTTGTGTAATCGACAGGAGCGATACCATGGCTGATGCAGTATTTATAAAAAGTATCTGAAATATATGTTGATATTTTTTAGGCTGTAGTGCTAATCAGCATTCGACTGCCAGTTTAACAGCTGGAGAACACATGCAGATGTTACAGAATGGTACTTTTTCGCTACCATCTAATTCCACATGCCAGTGGAATATCACAGCCCCTGAAGGAAAGGCGATTAGGATTGTTGCCTATGCTGTGAACTTCAGTCTGCCCTGCGACGAGGAGTACTTTAGGATCCACGACGGCCCGGGGGAATCAAGTAAAATACTTGCAGAATATTGTGCGAATAGCTCCAGAGACACTTCTAAATCTTACTTCTCAAGTGGCCGAAGTTTGTGGCTCGAGGCGAAGAAAGGCCTAATCAATTCTACCAGCCGTGTGCTTGTGTTTTACAGAACGATCGACTATAAAGGTAAGAAGAAAAGAGGAAAAGTACTCCATGTCTTATGAGCGTATGATCGTCTTGATCGCCTGGAATGAGCGAAGACCTACGACATACGATCGTTTGAGCCCTAGATCCAGCACAATGACAGCTTTCAATAAAAGAGCAAAGCCTATCTTCCCAGTTATTACAGTTTTACGGCGAAGTACAGTATGGCAGTTAGAAGGATAGAGCATGGGCGATCCAAGCGATCGTGATCGCCCCAATCGGGCGATAGAAACGATCGGGCGAACCCGAAAGTAGGGTAAATGCCTCCCCTCCCCTCCCCTCATCCCACCGTACTGTGAACAGGACCGTAAAGATGCTATGCTTTCATGTTTATATTTTTCAGTCTGTAATGCAAATCGTCATTTAACTGCTAGTTTAACAGCTGGGAACGATGTGCGCATAATACAGAATGGTACTTTCACGCTTCCATTTAACTCCAGTTGCGAGTGGAACATCACGGCCCCTGAAGGAAAGATAATTAGAATAGATGTCTTTGTTTATGACTTCGATCTTTCCTGTGACAAGGAGTATGTTAGGATCCTCGATGGCCCAGGGAAATCAAGTAAAATACTTGCTGAATATTGTCTGACCAGCACCAAGTGGGGTAACGACCGATTCTACTCAAGTGGCCGTAGTTTGTGGATCGAAACAAAGCAAGGCATTGGCAATTATAGCACCTATTTGCATGTGTCTTACAAAACGATTGACTTTGAAGGTGAGAGGAAAAATGCCCAGTAAAAGTACCCCATGACTTTTAGAATGAAAGTCGTTTAGCCGCTAAGCTCTACGCTACCCTACGCAGTCGTTCTTTGGCGCGATAACCCCTAAGAACGACTGCGTGGGAGGCTACTAAGCTCGTGGCAGGCCCGAAAGTAGTGGAAATCCCCCCCCCCCCCCCCCACTCCTCACCTAAGGCAGAACTGAGGTCACTCTGCACCGACGCGAGCTGTGGAAAGATTCATTTTTCTTCCCACAAAATTGGATCTTTTATAACATAGAAAAATGGTTAAAATAAAGAGGCTCGGCAACTTTTTGGACACTTTTCATCTTTCGAGCAACTGTTTTCCTTTCGAGCAACTCTTTGCTATTTCGAGCAACTTTTAGCAATTTCTAGACGGAAAATTTCCGAAGATTTTTCGAATGTTCTTCGAAGGCCATACGAATGTCTACGAGCATTTTTCGAACTTTTCGAAGATTAACGAAATTTCCCGAGGATTTGCGAGGAAGTTCAGAAGATGATTGAACTTTTGGATCATTCAACATTAAAAACCCGTCAGGAAACATGACGTCACGATATCTTTACGATTGTTCTTTGTGAAGGAAATTCAACAAATTGTGGCATTAAAATCTTATTAAGATATTTCTGTTGCAGTTAAATTACATGAAGATGCTTAAATCTCTTACCTTTAAAGGAATATTAGCATATAGTATTCGGGAAATTTTCCTATTTGAAAGCAACGTTTTGGATTTTTTTTGGAGCAACTTTCGAGCAACCTTTTGGGAAGTTTTGAGCATCTTTCGGACAGCCCTTAACCCTCGCCTCCCCAACCGTAATGCCACTATGCTTTCTCGCCTAATGCATGTTGTGTCACTTTTTTCAGACTGTTCTCTAAACACTACCTTGGATGCTCCGTTGTCGCCAGTGGAGCACAACTTTTCCAGCCCGTACTGGCCTGACCGCTATCCCATAAACAAGACTTGTGGATGGTACGTCACGGCTCCTGCAAATCACACAGTTGTGCTTCATCTCACATACAGATTGGATCGTTACTCCATGAAAGACAAAGTGGAAGTTTATGATGCGGATGGCTCTGAGCTCAGTCTCGTCAGCGTTTACGGTGGAAGTCTTAATAGGAAAACCGCCACGGTATACTCTAAGTTCCGCCGTTTGTACGTCTTGTTCAAAAGCGACGATGAAAAGAACGGGATCATGGAAGAGGGATTATTTGTATCGTACACAGCAATCACTCCAGGTAGGGACTCTTATGCCAGTCACTTTTATGGGAAAATTGCAAGGCGTGAGGTGCGCTGAGACAGAGAGGAAGTTGTTACTTTTGACTGTGTGGAGGACCGTGTGTGATATTGTACTGTTAAACCCACTAACCCATTTCCCTTGGATTTGCCCTTCAGTCATTTACTATCGGCTATTTCGAACTCTCGCTATTTCGAACTATTTTTTGTAGTTTTTACCGTTTGTAAATGTTTCTTTAACAGCCCATTCCTGTTCATCTGGGAACTCTTGGGACGAGAATCAGAACATCGTGCTGAAAGATCCCTCCGGTGTCATCAAAACCCCAGGGTATCCATCAAATTATCCCCACAACTTGATACACCAGTGCTACTGGAAGATATTTGCACCCAAAGGAAAAGTGGTACGAGTGGATTTTTCGTCGTTTCGACTTCCGAGGGGAACATGTGTTGATGTCGTCAATGCGATAAATAACAAATTTCCGATGAAAACAACTCACTGCGTGGAGAAACCGTCATTTGTTGTTTACTCAATGACAAATGAACTCGGCATCAAGGTCCAAGAACACTACGGTCTCACTGGCCCAGGATTCACTGCGAACTACACAGTGGTGACAGCAGGTAAGAATGAACGACTTTCTTGCCGCTATTTGTATCGTGACACGGCACTCCTCCCTCCCTTGTGCATAAAGGGGTGTGTGTTGTGTGACGGCCCTGGTGACGACAACAGAGGATGCAGAGAAGACCTACAAGTCCTTCATTCTCAACAAGACATGATTATGTGAGAGGCTGTTAGACACATAGCAGATAGTGTGGAGTTCTGGTAAATGTTGTAAAATGAAGTCCAAACCAATTACAGGACCAATTATTTATACGCGCTGATGAACAGCGCAGCAAATCAATCACAGTTTAGTTGTGCCATGCAACTGCGCGCAGTGTTGCCGATACTAGACACACGTTAGACCAAGTAAAAGCAAAAAAAATGTTTCTCGTTCGGATTTCTATAGAAAAGGGAGCGGGTGGGCGCTTATTTTTATTATTTGTTTTTTTCTCCTTCGTCAAATTCTCCAGAAGCGAACTTGCAAAATAAATCCTGACCTCTCCAGTACGGACCTAGCGTGCCGAGGCTTTAAAATTTTGGCCTGATTTCGTATTAAAACGCAGACAAATGCGATTTCTTACAAAATTTTATTGTACTTAATTTAGGAGTTATCTGTAACGCCTGTTGGTCTTTGTTCGTTCCAACTTTCCCAATAGCAAATATTAAAAAAAGAGTAGCGACCCCAAAACAAAGAAGCGGCGGGGACGAGAAACATTTTTTTTACTTGGCCTTAAAACTGTTACACGTAATGTTAAACAGCGTTTCCGGTAAATACTGTTTGTTTTTAATCTGAATCAACATACATGAAAAATAAGGGGTGTGGGCGGGGGTGGCGGAGTTATCACTGAGAAAATGGAGGGAACAAAACAAGAGAATAGCGAATAACTTGCATGTATAGAAACTTGCCGGGCCAACTTCCAGCCTAGCATCCGGGGTTACTAACCACACGGTTTAAAATCGAATCATCTTTCAGATTTCCCTTTTTCGCGTACTAATTTAGACCGCGGTGAGCTCAGTGAACGCAAACGAAAATCAAATATGACATAACTTTTCTCATTACAAAGGCACTAATCAAGCATTTTATCTTTTTTTAGATTCCTCTGGAACATGTAGGCCAAGTGAAAACAGCACCGTGCATATGGCTGGTGAAGGGATGAGCTTTGCCAGTCCGGGATTTCCCCTGCCTCCTGAAAACGGATCGTGTAATTGGAACATCTCTGTACCCCCTGGGAACTTTATAAAACTTATCTTTTGGGTGTTCGGACCATGTAATAGCAGTTATGCGGAGGTTTATGATGTGACAAATTCTACATGGGTATATCTGGGAAAATTCTGTTCTATAACCACAGCACAAGAAAGAGTGGTTTACTCTAAAGGCAACAATTTGCTAGTCACATATGTTACGACGTCGCCAGCTTCATCTAGCAGTTCTACCCGCGGCTTTTTGGCTTCATATGAAACTGTCAAGGCAGTCCCCGCGACATATGCGTGTTCTAGACCAGGCGGTCTTAGAACTGAATTGCATGGCACTAGTGGTGACTTAGCAAGCTACCAATATCCAATGCCTTACTCCAACGACGCTAGCTGTTCATGGACAATTGAAGTACCAGTTGGTTACCTCATCAATTTAACGTTTCATTCGTTTGACTTACAACAATCCCAAAATTGTCAAGCGGACTATGTTGCGATTAAGCAAGGAAAATATTACTTCAAAGCGGATGAGATAGGCAGATTCTGTGGTTCTTCGCTCCCCGGAGTAATTCAGTCAAACACCTCAAAAATGTACGTGGATTTCGTAGTAGACAGTTCTGGAAGATACCCAGGATTCCATGCAAGCTACGTTGCAGTTCCCAACCGTAAGTGATACCATAACAGCTCAATTCAGCCCCTCCCCCGCGGGGACTTATTTCTTTTCTAAACCTTCTGTGGGGGTTATTTCAAAAATAACATCAATTAGGGAAATAAATAAGAATGGACTTGTTAATGTTTTTTGCTGTTTGGTAACAATTTTCGCGGGGCCCAAATGAGGGCGTGGCGTGGTGGGGCTATTCAAAAATTGGACTTCCGGTAGGGGTAAAAAAAGAGGTATATAATCCTTGAATACGATAGGGAAATATTAAGGAACAAGTGATGAGTCGTGTAATAATATTATAGAGCCTTACCAAGGGACTTTTCTGGTGTTTACAGGAGATAACTTTAGGGTCCTTATCTTTGCCTCCAATGCTACCGTCACCTGTTTACCATGTGATCTATGTTTTGGTAAAATCTAACCATTCAGGAAGTATGAGAGGTTACAGGCTGTTTTGCCTCCCGGTGACAAACGTTGCGACACTAGAAATGAAATTAAATAGTGAATAAATGAAATCATATATTTGAACTGCGAATGGAGAATAAATGAAGAGAAGATCCTCGCAGTTATGAACACAACTTAAGCAGATGCAAAAATTAAGCCTGAAAAAATGAGGCTTGTCGGGACTCAAACCCTGACCTCTGCAATACCGGTGCAGCGCTCTAACCAATTGAGCTAACAAGCCAACTGGGAGCTGGCCATTAAATTGGTTCGTAATATACCCGGGAACGATGAAGATCAAATAATATATATTTGAAATCATATATTTGAACTGCGGATAAAGAATAAATTAAGAGAAGATCCTCGCAGTTATGAACACAACTTAAGCAGTTGCGAAAATTAAGCCTGAAAAAATCAGGCTTGCCGGGACTCGAACCCTGACCTCTTCGATACCGGTGCAGCGCTCTAACCAATCGAGTAAAATTAATGAGATAGATAAAAAAAAAAGTTCTTTCTTTCCTGGCTCCTTTTATTTCCAGATTTGATTTCACTTGTGCTTTTAATAAGTAAATGTCCTTTTTTCGATTTTAGCTGCCATGGGACCGTGCAACACCCAAGGAATAGACAATGTCATTCCACTGAGTGGAGAATCTGGACGGCTTTACTCTCCACTGTATCCACAGACGTTTCCAAACAAGATGACCTGCACTTGGATTATATCAGTACCAGAAGGAAACTTTGTGATGTTAAAAATAACCTCATTCTTCCTGGCTTACATTTGCAAAGAAGGAACAAATCTTGAAATTCGTGATGGTCAGAGTTCAACGAGCGACTTGTTGAAAACTTTCTGCGGACAGACCTATGAGTCTGCGGTGTTTTCCAACGGTCGTTATCTCTGGGTTAGGTTCCAGTCTTCGCAGGATTCATTCCAATATGGAACCGGGTTTAATGCTTTATTTGAGACAGTCAACCAGTGTAAGTTCACTGTTTTCCTCCTGGCCAGTGATTGCATAAATTGTGATCCCTGTCAGTCTAATTTTATAAGTCAATCTTTTGTTATTGAAGGCTTTCAAACTTGCTTTATCTTCATCGGTGCGACAGCGATCTGCGTATCAAAAATATCTTCTCAGAAAATAAATTTTTCTTAGGCTCTGTTCCAATTGCTTCAGGACTTTGATAATTACTTAGCACCTTGCGTGCACAGCCCAAGAATCAAATTAAACTTTATTTACCAAGGGTCACACAAAATAGTTATATTAAGTTATACCACATAAATTACTTGATTTAACCTTGACTTAATTTTATATTTAGTACCAGCTTCATTCTCTTGCACTGCGCAAAATCTCCGCACCAAATTAGAGTCAGAAACCGGAACATTGGCCAGCTACAACTACCCTCTGCCTTACGATGACTCTGTGGAGTGCGTCTGGAATATCAATGTGGACACTGATTACAAAATCGAACTGTCGTTCGATTTCTTTAATCTGTCCGACTCCACTGACTGTTCTGAGGATTACGTGGAGGTGCGCGATGGAATGTGGGATACAAGTGATCTTGTAGGGAAGTATTGTGGAGCAAAGAAACCTTCAAAGATAACGTCAGACGCCTGGGACTTGCGCATCGCATTTAAGTCTAGTGGAAAGACGAAATACCCCGGATTTAAGGCATCCTACGAAACAAAGAAGTCAAGTAAGTGATGAAAAACGTTTAGAACCATGAAAGTATATTTTTCTTTGTTCTTTCATTTCCTTCCTTTCTTTCTTCATTCCTTCCCTTTGTTTCTTTCTTTCTTTCTTTCTTTTTGTTTTCTTCATTGCTTTTTTCTTTCTTTTTTCCTTCTTTCTTTCTTTTTTTTTGTTGCTTGCTTGCTTGCTTTCTTTCATTCTTTTTCTGTATTTCTTTCTTTCCTTTTTAAGCGATGGCGTGACATCGCTTTATGCCATCGAACGATCGGTTCGTTTTGTCTGTTTGGCCCGATCGAACAGAAAATCAAGTTTAACTTAACAAGAAATCGCCGCGTAAACACAAAAGCAAAATACTTCCGTGCAGTTAGAATGGAACACTACAATGTATAAACTAAAGAGACTTATTATACATGATGGGGTCTATTAGATTTAGCTGACAGAAATTTTTAATTCTTATAATACAAAGGGACACTGTGAGCAAGAGACCGTTTGACCTTTCTCGCAGCTAAAAAGCTTGCTCGCGCGTATATTTGTTGAGACAACATAGGGAAATCTAAAAAAAGTATAAAAATATAAAATAAAATATTACTGTTGTTCAATTGAGAAAATCTACGAAGAAAATGTATTATTTGCATCCTTGGTCTGTGAATTCATAACAGCTATACAATCACTAACAAGCTTCTTATGTTTAAAAAATGTAAGCTGCAGTTGGATAACAGTTTTTTTCACACACAAGGTGTCAGCTACTTTTATTTACTTTAAGTTTTTCCTCAAAATTATGTAAGACCCCTTGTGAAACGCCATCGCTTCTGCATGCATCGCGTGCCATTTTTTACTTTCTTTGGTGGTTTCATTGTTTCTTTCTTTCTTCTGTCTGTCTGTCTGTCTGTCTGTCTGTCTGTCTGTCTGTCTGTCTGTCTGACGGCCTGCCTATCTGTCTATCTGTCTATCTGTCTTTCCGTCTGTCTGTCTGTCTTTGTTTCATCGGGCTTGTCAATATACTACAAGACAAGTAAAAATTACATCGACACTATACACTTAATCAGTTAATGTCTTACAGGATATATGAATTTTCTCCGTAGCCGATGTTTTATACATCCTGAAGATCGTGGGAATTTGTCTTGGTGCACTGTCTGTTTTGTGCATTGCAATTTCTGGCTGTATCACGTGCTACAAGAAATCACACAACCAAGGTCACCCCGGAATGGTTATGCAAGGCACAGACAACACTGCTCATGTCGCTGATGATACAGTGAAACAAACCACCAGTTTTTAAACTTTGTATTTTTTTTTTTTTTGACTTGCCGATTCAAAAACAGTGTAAGTACTAAACGAAGGAAGCCATGTGACATGACCCGCCATGTAAGTCCTGTTACTTTGCAGCTACGAGCATGGCTAAGGTACCAGGGCCGTAACAGACTCGTACCCAGACGTTACTTGTTCGCCCTTCCCTTGATGCATTGCGCGCCGCCCAAAACGCGAGAGAAGCGACTGGGTACGAGTCTAGGGCCGTAGCCAGACCTTTGCCATAGACGAGGCAAAATCTTGCTAGTGCAGAAAAATTTGAAATCTAAAAGCTATGAATCTCTTTCAGTGACATAATTCATGACGGGGTTTTTTTGAGAAAATTAATCTTGTTCAACTTGGGACTATTTTCCTAAAAAAAAACATTGCCTCTTGCTAGTTACGGCCCTGGGGCCCGTTCTCGAGCCCCGAAAAGTTAACGGGCCCGAAGCCAGATCTCGAACCCTTGATTAAAGAGCTGTTTCAGATTATATGAGGGCCCACACAAAGTTTCAGGCTTTACAGTTCTCTGTTTTTAAAACACAGATAATTTAAATTGGCTTTCGGGCCCGTTAGTGTTCGGGGCTTTCGAGAAACGGGCCCCTGGATACGTTCATGCTCAGAAAGTACTCATACTGTTATTTTTGTGATTGGATAAAAACCTTACATAATAATTATTACAAAGATTTATAAAGGAAACGAATATGAGCCTGCTAAGCGTCTTGTATATAACTGGGAATATCAAGCCTGAAAAGCTTTTTATTACAAATGCATGGTAATATATGCACCACGTGAAAACACAAGGTCATAATGAGCTGGGTATGTGAAATCAACCAGTTTCACTTCAAAAGCTCAAGGGCCTAAAGACATATGGAAACTACGAATAGTGGTCCAATTTGGTTAAAAATTGCCATGCAAGTGTACTGAAGTGTACTCATCTTGGTGTACTCATCTTGATGTACTAGGTGCATTTCATGTACGAGAAGACCAATTCGCCAATTTTAGTTCCTTTTACTGAAGAGCAGTAAAATCCCAGTGTCAGTGTCCCTTTAACGGGATCAATCATGGGTTACCAAAATTTTGGGATCGCGAATTGAAAGATAATCACAGAAAACGGAACCGTTGAAGCACGACAAACCTCGTTACGACCCTTGAAAGCAGGCTGTCTCGCAGTCCGTTATTTAAAATGCTGAGGATCACGGGAAGGATTTCGCAAGAACATTGCGGATCATTCTTCCCAGGATCCATAGCGATGGTCGTAATCGGTAATAACCAAAGAAGAGTAGGGGATCTCCTTGTTATAGATATTTTCTTATTTGGGAAAACATTTTTTTTTACATGTTAGTGGTAAATATTTAAGAATTATCCTATTATGAAATCGCGCGGAATATCGTCTGTTGCCTAAGGCGAGGCCTTAGGCAACAAAATGCATTTTACAGTTACTGACCAAACACAATCTTTTGAGCAACGTCTTTGAACCTAACGTATGTTTGTATTATATACTGGAAGATATTATTGTAACAAGCAATGTAACACAACGGAGTCTGTTTGTCATCCGTCTGAACGTTGTCTGATAGACAGAGTCAAGCGTTACATACCAACTGTATTTTCATTAAGGATAAAACAGTTATGTTCGCCAATATGGGAACGTTAGGACTAAAATGTCACTTAATGGTGGAATGATACTGTTTGTCTGCCTCGTCTCCAAATGTTTGCCTGCGCAGCTGGTAAGCGTTCAAAAGGGGATCCGTAATATACCCCATCTACCTTCTTTAAACCCCCCGGGGGGTACTCAGGTATATTTTGGGTGGGTGTACGGTGCCGTCTGGGTCTCAAAGTAACACCCCGTTTTAGAAAGATTTTGCATTTAAAATGATACCCGCTCTAGAAAAACGCCAATTTCCCCCCTTTTTTTTTTTTTTTTTTTTTTTTTTTTTTTTATCTTCTTTTTTTTTTTTTAATTCGGGGGGACCCCCCCCCCCCCCCCCCCCCAACGCTTGCTATGTAGGCTATCCGGGGTAGCTTTGAACTACAATATAATAAAGCACGATATGTACATTTCGCCGATAAAAAATATATTAAAAATAAGGTTAAAAGCTTTTAAAAATATTTTTAACAGCTTTTAACCTTATTTTTAACAAAGTACGTGTAGTTTTGGATGCTCTGTAGCAATCTTAGAGTCCGGTATATATATCTTATTAACCATGCGCGAGGGCCGATGGGCGAATATGCCCGAGGCGACGGACGAGCGCACGAGTCGACAAAAAAGACCGAGGGGCACGCCCCGGCCCGAGCAGTGGTTAAGAGAACCGAGTTGTAGAATGCACCCGGTAGAAGATTCATGAAAACAGTCGGCCTTTTACGCGCGCTATAAAATGAGTTATATATTTCTGTTTTAAGTCATCATTTTCAAAGAAAAACTCCGAAAAAATCTGCGAAAAAAATCTGCAAAAATCTTGCGCAATCGCGCGAAAAATAGCGGGGACATACGGGAAAACCCGGTCTAATACTTGGAAAATTCGGCCCTCGCGGGACCGGAAATAAAGCAATCTGATTGGCTTATTTAGTTATTGGCCCTCGGACCACCTTAGTCGTGTAATAAAAGTTGGTACTAGACCTCCTTGGGAGTGGATGCCGGGTGGATGGGTCCCCTCCCCTCAGAGGTCAGGGTTTGACCGTGATCTGGGCTAGACAACGGATGTTCGACTCCTCTCTTCGCCAGGAATTGCTGAAAAACTCCAGGAAAAGCAGCGTTGGACTAGCGTCCTCAGGAGCGGCAGTATCATATTACGGAAAATGCTTTTGTGCGATATTTACACACGAAAAAACCATCTCGTATCCAGATGTTTTAATACTCACTTTCCCGAAGGTTGAGAAGATCTGGGTACGAGATTTTCTCTGGCGGTTATCTTATACCCAGTTCTCATTGACTGACGCTGGCCGTGGGAAATCTGGGTTCCAGATTACTCTGGTGGCGCATGCGGAAACGGCTGCCTGTGGTAATTTATAATAGTGACTGAGGCGTAGTTAAGTACCACCCCCAAAAACAACACAACACTTAACACAACCAATACCCTGCCAAAAGACTATTTCTTTAATGATTGCTTTATCTTTGTATCTTTTCACAATTTACAGAGTATCCCAAACTTAAACTTATCTTCACAAATGTATCCGAAGTAAATTAACTCAAATACAAAGTAGCTTTTTATATTTTTGAAAAATAAAATTATATCAAGGATTTGTGTTTTTCTTATTTGCTTTCATTCATTTGTCTATGTTGTTTTAAAACTAAGGGATTTATTTCTTAGCTGTGTGTTCTAAGTGGGTTAGACTACGGAAAGTTTAGAAAACGAGGGCATTGTGCAATTAAGAGAGATAGTCCAGAGATCTAAACATCTACCAACTGATGCTGCAAAAAATGTATGAATACCAGACGGAAGAGTTTTTTAACTGTTTATTTAAGGGAAGTGGTCATAACAAGTGTACTCGACGAGGACCCACCTTGTGTAGGGGTAGGGGGCTATGCAAGATACCACCTGTCTGGTAAGCCAAATGGACAACATTAGGCTCAACATTTGAGTTACGACTCATATAAGGTGCGCATGAAGATCTCATGACGCCCTTGTGCCATTGCTGGGGAAATGGCACAAGGATATTTGAACTTTTTTCTAGTTTCTACTCCTGACAGCATAATAGCTATACAAACAAGACATCATCTTTAAGGTGGGGAAGGGGGGAGGGGGTACATGTTGAGACCACCTGTCTTTTTGCAGTGGTAGGTCCTGTCTGAGTACAATAGTTTGACCATTTCCTAGAGAAATGTAAGTCCCTTTAGTCCTTACGAACATAGAACACAATATGTACTATAGATTCGCCGCAGAATCGACAAGGCAACCTACGAACGATTAATAATTTGCAAACGTTACCTCGACCGTCGGGCTGATCGACATGTTGCAAATCAACAAAACTTTCCAAAACAATATAACGAATATCTTTTTACAAGAGAAAAGGTGGAAATTAATAAACTATTCTTCGTCTTCACATTCCAATGTAACAAATTTAAATTTCATTATTTCACATTAACATTAGCTATGTATATCGCTACTTTTATTGCAGCCTGTATAACAGGCACTTTATTTAATTGAAAGATCAATAATGGCCTCCTATGCCGACATCTTTTTGTTTTGCTTGTCACGCAATTTCTCAATAAAGACTGCGTGACGCGTGAAACAAAAAAGTAACTGCGTAGTAGGCTTGATCAAGAAATTAAGAGCCAAGAAATAACTTCTACACCGCGACAATTAGGATTTTTTTTTTTGAAATTACCTTTTCTGATAATGTCTATTTACTTCCTAAGATCCCCGCAAAAATATTTACTTTATAATCATGATATCCCCCGCTTACTTTATTTTATTTACTTATTTGAAGTTTGCAAAAAAGCTGTTATTCAAAACTGCTACCAAAATAGCATCTCATTCGTGTATGGAGGTACTGCAGTGCGTGACTACCACTGTAAACTTTGTTAATCACGTGAGACGCGAATGACGCAAGCCTTCTAGCATGTGAAGAGCACGTGGTGTAAGATATTTTTAACATTCCCTATTTTTGCCGGTAGGTCAAAAATATTTTTAACCCTTGTTTTTGTAAAGTCAACGAAGACCAGACTTCAATAAGGCTTTCGGAAAATAGACCCATTTTATGCCCTCTTTTGACCCATCTACCAGCACTAAGAGCAGAAATTCATTTTTTTAAAAGAAAAAAAAAACTCATCTGCTGACAACCAGATCCTCGCACTTGTCGCTTAGGGGAGGACTGGGGCTAGTCGACCGAGGCTTCCCCTCGGTAAACTCGTCAGAATCGGCCTCGTCGTCGGTGAGGTCATTGCCGCTACCGATGTGCTCGAAACTGTCCGTGTTTTCTTCGGTAGAGCTCGCGTTCATCTCGTTACAAGTCGGTTTGATCGGACTGCACTCGGTTAGAGCGTTCGTGATCGTTATGTCATCGTCATCTTTCGTTGAATCCCCAGCCAGTTCTTCAACGGCTGCGACATCGCCGTTGGCAAGCACTTGATTTTTCAGTTTTTCAAAGTTTTTCTTCAAGCTTTCGTTCTCAGCTCGCAGAGATCTGATGATGCCCTTAAGCTCGGACTGGTTTATTTGCATGGTGTTTATCGTGCTCTCAAGGCTTTGAATAGTGTTCCGAGCACAAGACAGCTGTTCGCTTAGATTTTGAATCTGTTTTGTCTTGATGGTAAGGTCAGCCTCTAGCGAGTCCACTCGCTCGCTCTCGATCTCTTCAAATGACGCTATACTCAAGTCTTCCTCCTTGAGCACACAGTACTCCACCTGTAAAGAAAGCAATCAAAAGAAATTTAAACGTATTCTCGTAACCTTGAAAAGCGCTCATTTAGCTCACGTGACGCAAGCAGAGTTGCGTGACGAAGTACGAAGGAAGGGCATGTCAAGAGTGAGTTGGATGCATACCAGTAAATATTGCAAGTTTCAATTTCAACAAATTATTCTTGATTTTTGGTTTAAAAGTACATTAAATTGTAGGTTTTGGACCGCAATTCTTTAGAGTTTCTACTGAAATAAACGACAGTCAACTCAGATGCTCGGCCTCGTTGACTATTCGCTCACAGAAATTCAGGCTCGAAGCTTGGTATATAGAGCAGTTTTCAATTCAGTGTCGTAAAACCAAAAGCAAAGTAGTTGCTCTTGCCAATTACAAAGGATACAGACAATCGCGCGAAGCGCAGGAAAACGTGCGCGAGCAAGCTAGCCACGATTGGTTTTGGTTTAAATTCTGATTGACTGAGAAAGTGGCGCGAGATTTTTGAACCAATCACAAAGCGTAGTAGTGCAAAACCAAAGCAAGCGCAAATTGATTTCGACATTCAAGGTAAAACCGCTGTAACTCACCTCATAAGATTCCAGATCTTTACTGATGTCAAGAGATAGCACTTCACTGACCAGCCACTCCACATTCTGTTCTGCAAATGGCGGCAGTAATGTTTTCATTACCTCCACTGCACCTTCCAACCCATCACCGGATAGCAGCTCCTCTTGGCATGAGCCAAGCAGAATCAGGATCACCTTGAAAAACAAAGTCAAATCCAAAGCCGGAGGTCAGTCTCTACAGGCAAGACTCGACTACAGTATATGTACAGCAAGTTTTTCTCGGAACCATTAACGGTGGGTCTGTTCATTTCATGAGTTCGAGTTCGAGTTAGAATTTCGAGTTGAGTTCGATTTCGAGTTAGAATTTCGAGTTCGAGTTAAAATATCGAGTTCGAGTTGCTTGCGGTTAGCTCCACTCTGGTTTGCTTGCGGTTAGTTCCACTCCTATTTGCTTGCGGTTAGCTTTCATTTGGTGATAAGGGCGACACTATGCGTGACCAACTGGGAAAATGTTACCCCATAACTCGAACTTGAAATTTCTAACTCGAACTCACAAATTCGATACACTCATTAACGGTTATTTCAATATGATCGTCACAGGTGAAGGGGGTGGGCAGCATCAAGTAGATACAAGGGGGGGATTATAACGCAGGAAGAAGAAAACACAGCAAAGCAAAACAACAATTCTAGCCGTTACAGACGAGAAAATAGACAATATATTTGGATAAAAAGCCTTGAACTGATAATTAATGACAGAGTCCGTCTGCGCTTTTAGCACGTTCGTTCGTTCGTTCGTTCGTTCGCACTTTTTGCTTGTAGACTGTTCACAGCCATTCTATTTCCTCAGTCAATGATTATCTGAGAAAGCAATAAGGATACCAAAATTCCATTGAACGTTTCAAGCTTTAAAAAATTCTCTATATCTGAATGGCAAAATCAACGCCTAAACGGCGCCAAACACTTGGAAACGTGAAGACCTGCCAGGGATTGTTATTACAAATTTACGAATAGCAAACGGAAAACTGTTGTCCAGGATAACAAGCAAAATATTACAAGGAATATTACGGTGAACACTAAACTTCAAACCAATCCGTTTGGCAGTGGACCTATTATGAGTAGTCTGCATAAATCCATAAGGGACACTAGCTTACCTTAAATACCACCTCCATTCCTTGAAGAAACATCATATCTGAAAAGGAAAAACAGCTCCCTTGACTTTTACAGAACTCGCTACTTCCTTGTAATGACTGGAAAGCTTGATTCAGTTCACAACCATTGTTTTCCAACTAGCCAACTGGATACTAGGTCAGGAAATAATGTATCTTGCAAACAAGGCCGAAAGTTTTTCGGTTCTTATTGAACCAATCACAAACTTGCAAAAGAAATCGGAGAACTGATTCGTCGCAATGGCGTAATCGGAAAGTCGTTACTCAGCAACATTGCCTCTGAAACCGCGGGCTCGCATAATTTTACACTTACCTTTTATGCGCACGCCACATCGTTTATTTGGTAAATAACATGCATGCTAAGCAGCAAGCAAAAACACAACTCACCGAGCACTCGTGCCACAAAGCCTACTGGGAAGTGAGATGCAAAGAGCGTAAGGAACCATGGGGCAGCGTAAAGTGTTGGCGTGATTTCAAGCTCCAGTAAAAACTCGTACACGGGTTTGTAGTAATCATGTAGCAGTCTTGACAGCATGTAGAACTGTGTCTAGAAATGAGAGGAAACGAATTTCATTCAATATACAACAAGAGCATCAATTACAAGCTGCAGCAAAGGTGATGGCAGGCTTTTAGCCAGGCAGGAGTCCAGGAGTCCCATGGACGGCCACTTTTCAGAGAAAATTAATATAAATAACTGTATGCAGAGTTTTTTTTGGCAAATTTGGAAATCGTTGCAGTCATAACTGCAGAAAAAACACCTTGCACGCTTCTCAGGTCCTCTTATGGGGACAAAATCAGGCCTTATAAAAATTTTGGACTCCCACTTTTAAAATCCTGGCTTAAAGATGATTGCCAGTCCGTACTGCGCAATCTCCGCCTGCAATGTTTGTGAGTCTCACAAACAAAAGAATGTTTACTAGCAAAAATAAAAATTCCGGGACAAAACTTACCTTTTTCTTCATTATTAACGCTAGATATCCTTGCAAAACAATAATAACGAGTAAAAGAAGCTCGACGGTATTTCAAACGGACGTTTTAGCTCATCGTGAATTCTTGAACGAAACGATCCGTAATGGCGAACTAAAAAACTTCATGTACGCTATCACCGAAGTGTAACGTTTCAACGAATTCAAAACAAAAATGAAAACAAACCCTGAGTCTGCGCAGTACGGACTGGAAATCATCTTTAAAGCTATATCCCCCTACATAATCAGGGTTTTAGAATGGATGGCAGAAACTGTAAAGCACTTGACTGTTATCAATAGGCCCTTTGCGCAACTGGCCATATGGTACCAAATCCGCCATGTTGAATCACAAAAGAATGTGACAGTCTCCAAAACAAAGTGACTTCAACCAATCAAGCTTGTCTTTCCTTGTTTTGGATGCCCCAATGCTAGTTTGTCATCCAACATGACAGATGGTCTGAATTCAGATTTTCGATATCTTTAGGTTGTCGCGCGCTCTTATCGCGCGCACGCTTTTGAACTCAAATTTGTTTTCATGGCGCAAGCGAGCGTTTTCAACTGAAATCCTGACTTTCCACTGATGAAGGGCTAAGCCTGAAACGTCTGGAACTTTTAACTATTTTAAAGGCACTTTCAACTCATTTAGTGAGAACTTTATTATACTTTTGTACTTTTACAAGTGCCACGCAGCACAAGGAAAATTATTTTTCCATTTATCATTGATTATGACAGATGTTATACCATTTGACTGTAGGTTGCAAATGGCCCATTTCGTAGAAAGAGGGTGGTACACATAGGAAGTGAATTTGGGTGACCACTAGCTCTTATTCATAACAGAGAACCTTAGAATATTGAATCTTAAGAAGTACACCAAAACGTTTTAAGCTTGTGCCATAAAATCTTAAACAGTGTGACCGTTGCTCACTTTTTTCTCACAAAGAAAGCTATTGAGCTTAGTGTAATTACCTGTAAATCCTGCATGTCAGGTCTGTACTGCTTCCGAACATGAAGGGTGTACATCATAAACCTGAGAGTATCAAACGCCTCTTCCTCCTTCATGTGCATGAGTAGGATTCCTGCTACAAAGCTGAGCCCCTGACAGTAACCGACCTCCTCATCTAACACAGAGTAGGCCTTCAGGATGTTAAACAAACACAGCTGGCCATGTCCAAGCTGTGGAGAAAAGTATTGGTGACTGGGAAACGTGCGACCTGTGAAAATAGAGTCACATGTAATCATATTAGTACGGCAGACCAACCTGATAATTACATGACACTTAGAGCAGTTTTCAATTGAGTGTTGTAAAACCAAAAGTAAAGTGATCACTCTGCCAGTCACAAAAGACACAGACAATCCAGTTAACCAATCAACACGAAGCAAATACATGAAGTCGGTGTGAAGCACAGAAAAAATTGTGCGAATGCAGCGAGCCCAACTGGTTCTGGTTTTACTTCTGTTTGGTTGAGAAAGTGGTGTAGGATTATTAAACCAATCACTAAGGAATTTCTACTAAATATCAAATCAACAGAATCCTTCATGCTTACCCAAATCAATAAAGATAGAATGCTGGTGACATGTTGATCCTTCTTTGATCTCATCGTATGATTTTTCTCTCCATGTCTGCTCTTCTTGAGGTGGTGAGTGGAAGTCATACTGCTTCGCCAGGAACATCCATATCTGACCCCTCTTGGCTTTAGGTACACCTTTGAAAAGGAAATGTCAACAGTAAGAAAGACGGAAACTGGCTATACTCTGGAGTACAGACAGCATGTTTCATTTTTGTCAGTTGTGGGATCAGAGGAGATTTTTGGCTCATCGGTGCAAATTAATATATCTGCAGCATTAAAGGGATTTGAACAGACTTTTCACAGATTTTAACAGACTTTTGAACAGCCAAAATTTATATTTGTGTCGTAGGATACTTAAAAATAATGGTCCATTTTTATTAAAAATTGCTATTTTAGAGCACTAAAACTTGGAACACTTTTCAACCATTTTCCACTGAATCCGTTGATAACTATTTGCCTGAGATCTAATGAGATCAAGCATTTTTGTTTGGCTGGATCAGTTGAGATTTGTGTGTGTGCATTTCTATTGGGGAAAGCCGTTTTTTGGCAGAGGTTTTTGGCATATTCAGTTTACAGTTTAAGAGGGATTGACCGGTTGGCATACATACCAGCTTTGACAGCTTCTATCAAAATTTGCATGTCAACAGGTTCATCTCCTTTTGCAAGAATCTTGTTCCAGGCTGCAGCTGCGGCATCAGAACACGGCGGCCCAACTTCATTGTAGGATAGCTTCAGCAAATTGGCCTCAATGACATTTTGATTCACTGAAAGACACAGTGTTAAGGGATTACCATCTAGCTGCTATACAGTCAAATCATCACAAAGGACATCTTGGAAATCAAGTGATTACATTGTAGTTAGTAAAGAAATCATTGAGCTCCATTGGCATACAAGAAAAACAATTCACTAATTGTCAAACAATAGTGAAATCAAACCGCGCGCATTGCGCTAACATGGGTAACGGAGGGAAGGAGGAGCAGGGAGCGTCCAAAGGAAACATGGAGGAGAACAGTAGAGGGTGAGAGGCGTTAGATGGGTTTTGCCACCTGGGTAGAGGCGGTCAATGTTGCGGAAGACGGGGTAGAGTGGGGGAAACTGATGTTTGTGATCAAAGGCCCTATTCTCCCAGAGGAGATTTAAGGATGCAGATGATGAGTGAAATCAAACAATAGTGATGTTTTTAGAATAAGACCTTGGTTAGAGAAATATGGAGGCTTGTGGGATGTGCGTGTGTGTTTACATACTAACCCATGGGATTGGAGTGAGCATGATAACAAAAAAAAAACATAAATTAATGAATATTATAAAATGAGAAGTGTTCATTGATCTAATGAAGAGCCATGTGCAGCATTAGAAGATAAATGTTTGTGACATTTAAAGTTTTTTTTTTTTTCATTGAAATCTTGAAGAAAAGAAAATTAGTTTGACAGAGTAGGTAACTGTTGTGCAGTAGAAATACAGTTGCAATCTCCAAAGTGGCCCACTGTACCACGGACCAGAAATGTGAAGATTCACAGAGGAGAAAAAAAGACAGAGAAGAGACAGCTGTGTACCTTTCAAACTGTTGTTTTCCTTCTCCATTCTGATGAGTAGAATCTGTTCCATGATGGCTTTTCGCCACAGAGCCCTCAGTTCCTTCGATGATTTCTTGCGTCCAACCATTTCCGCCCATGATGCACTCTGAGGGATGCCCATTTCTGGATCTGATCAGAACACACAAAGAAACTTGCGTTTAGAACCAGACATTCTTACATGAACTTTGGGACCCAGTTGTTTGTAGCATGATAACATTTCAGATTAATTTATAACTTGTCTTGTTTTCTATATTTCATGTCCTCCAGTTTTGGTGTTGACTAATCTCAAACTCCACAAAACAATAGCAATGATTAACACCTTTTTACATTAGAAATTTGGACCCCAATCCTTTTTATTTCATTTCCTCAGAAACGAAATGGTATTGTTTTGGATTCTATGTGAACTATTTACACAGGAGGAGCCACTATCCAATCAGAAGAACAATCATGACAGTTCATTCGTTACAAATACAAATACCTGACGACTGCAATACTTCTAAGGGACGGACCATTATTTTTTTGGAGGGGGGGGGGGAATGAAAAATATTGAAAAAAATTGTTTGCAGGGCCTGGAAAGACAAAATAAATTGTTTGCAAACACGATATGTATAACAAAAAATAGTAAGAATTTCGAAAAAAATGTTTGCAGAGGTGCATTAAACTAAAAAAAAAAAAAGTTTGCAGAGGAAAATTTTTCATCCCCCTCCCCCTCCAAGAAAATAATGGTCCGTCCCTAAGTTCGATTTAAGACCTTTCTGTGTTTAATTGTTATGTAAATATTCTAGCTATATTTCTTTTATATTGTTGACTTTGTGAATTTTCCACCAATAAGAGTGCTTAGAAGAGCAAACAACTGGATGTCTTCATATGTCTTGTGTCTGCTGATATGGAAGGGTAAAGAAATTTGCACACATGCAAAAATCTTGACTGTTTTGCAATTCTTCCATAATTCTCGGCCTAGGATTTTCTGAAAAATTTTACAAACTCATCTCTTCTAATCCTTTCCTGTCATACTTATCACTTATATTATAAGAAGCTTATCATTTAACGATCCGGAAACGAAATACGGTACTATTTCTTTTTGAAATTGCTGCTTGTTTAATCCTATCACAGGTTGCCAAGCAGTAAACAAACAAATATTGCCTCAACCAAAATGTCAGATTTGTAGGAAACACCTTGAGTAAATTTAATACTTTGTGATCAGGTATTGACAAAGTAATAATATTTTAGATTGTCACCCTGATTGGCTAAATCAAGGTAAAAGAAATTATTTTGAGCATTTATTTCGTGATAAGTGAAAACCCGAACATTTCCTTGTTCGCACAGAATGAAAACACTTGAGAACGCTTGGGATAACCCCATCACAAAGCTGTGGAAACAATATCCTCCACAGCTTGTTCTTTCAAGCATCAATCTCTATATTTATTATAACTTTCTGGTAACCAGGTGGACAATTTATTATTTTTTTAATATTATCAAGATAATAAATATGACACAATAAAATTGGGAAGTGAAATAAAAAAGAAAATTATTTTCAATTATTGTTTTTTTTTTTATAAAAATAAATAAATAGAATCTTTCTTCCCTTGTGATTATAATAATGTATGTGAAAGTTAAGGAAAACTGAAAACAGGTTTGATTGTTTTTCCACGCAAGCTAAAAGCTTCCGTGCCAACTCTTTCAAATAAGTTTAAAAACGGTTACGGTAAAGGTTTCAGTTACAAAGGAAACTTTATAGAAAGGTTCTGTTGCTGCTGAAATGCATTTTATTTCTTGTATGTAGTAAGATAATTCCACTGATGAGTTTATTGAAGTTCAGTTCGAGTGTACGAGTAGATCGTAAAAAAACTATTACCAGTAATGAGAATTATACTAGGGCCGCCAAGCGGCCTGAAGTAATAATTCGGATTATATGAACAGACGAAGTGAGAAATATATGAGAAAACAAATGGTAGGAATTTCCCAGTTAGTGCTTCAAACCACTTTTTAACGCTAAACATATAAGGGGTACCCCCTTAAAAGCAAAACAAGGGCCTGGGTCTACCCATAAGGCCCTGGTGCCTAGGTCCCGCGGACCCATGATCCTTCGCTGGCTTTTTGACGCCGTGAAATAGACAGGCAAAGCAACACCCTATAAATACACCAGGGAAGGGTGAAGGGTGGGAACCTCATATATTTCTCACTTCGTCTGTTCATATAATCCGAATTATTACTTCAGGCCGCTTGGCGGCCCTAGTATAATTCTCATTATATTTCACAGACTCCGTTCGAAATATATGAGAAAACAAATGGTAGTTTTTAACGCCACTTGTATAAGCAATTAAAAAATCATAACACAGCCAGTTTCCAAGTAAACTTAAATGAGAGGAAAAACCTCGATGTCAGTGTAGAACGGCTGTTACATCTACCTTGAGGAAAAAACCTCCATAGCAAGGTTTAAATTAAACATGGGATAACAGTAAAATGTGCTGAATGCAGTTTAAGCACAAGACCAATAGGTCATCTAATGCAAAAAGTAAGTGTGAGAAATTTACTGGCGGCTGCTATTGTAGAAGCAACACACACTAGCATAGCTTTAAAATATGACTGTCTATTCCTGATGCACACATAAAAATTTTCTTGCCAGCCCACAATGCGTTATAACGGTTTGTGGGGCAGTCTAATTGAAATTAACAACTAAACGGTTGACAGAATGTATGTTCCTAAAAAGATAAAATAACTAAATATCGTTCAAGACATTATTTGGGAGAAAGCTTTTTGCCTTAGTCAAAGACGGGCAAAAAATGCTTCTGTAGGTTTGTCTGAATCGAGCCTGAAATATCAGATTTTCTAAGCATAATATAACATATAGCGAGTAAGAAAGACACCGCAAAAAACTCCGTTAGGAGAGTTGAGGTCAGAGATAAATGTAAACTCAGGGAGAACAACTTCCTGGCTGGGTGAACTTAAAGTGTTGGGGGCTATAGTAGCTTTTTATAACAATGAATAACGTGTGTACTACCGCCCGAAAACATACACCCATTTGCCGCGGTTTTGCTCAAGGCGATTTCGCCTAGGAACTCCGACAGACGCGGCGCGGGCGGATTTTTCTGGATTTACCGACGTCTGCCGCGGCAAGTGAGGCCGCGGTGTAGTAAGTTATAACGGCAGTTTAGATAGGCTACAGATACGCTTGTGTTATGTTCAAGAACGTAACATTTGCCGGTGTGATACCATAATCCCTTGCTTGGCAAAAAATAGACGGGTTCCAATAAACTTGGTATACGTGACATACACCAAAATAAATAATTATTATTATTTAAAACGACTTCTTTGGATAATTGTGGACCCAGACTTCCCTCTTGCTTTCATAGCAGATCAGTCGTTTTCTCGAAGGAGAAGTTTGTTTAGTTAAAACTTCTGTTTTTTTATAATTAAAAAGCCCAAGCTTTAAAATAAAAACTGAATGAAAATATGCTTGAAGTGGTATAAAATAATAGCAACTAATTAAATTACTCAAGTCGCTTAAAAACAAGGACTTCACGCATTCCATTTAATTTGGCACTGCAAAACTGTCCACATTTCGCTATGAAGGAAAGTTTTTACGCCAAAAATGCATTTATAATAATCAATTTACATTACACCATGTAATGTAAACTTATGTAAACTTTGAGGTTATGGAAAACCCTTTAAGCGATTTTCTTATCTCATGATCTGCAATCATCTGCTTCTAAACGTGAAATAAATGCGACAGGATACTGTCTTAAGTCTCTGAGTTTAATGTCGATCTGACAAACAAACAAATAAACATATGGGTATTCGCCAGGTTCACTTGTAGGCTTTTATTAGGACCGGAACGCAAAAGGCGGGAAATATACAGGCATTTGCCAAATGGCTAGTAAAATCAGAACGATAAGATTTGATAGCCATGGGCTTCGCGATGTGATATTCCGCGAAGCAGACAGTGAGAACAGCATAGAATCTTGCTGCTTTTTCCTGACGGAATGGTAAAATCACTAACATTGAAAACAATTATGAAACCCAGTAAGTGGGTAAGCACCGATGTTGGAATATGAATGATTTTCCAAGGTTACTTGTAAACCTTAAGAATGGTGGAGAGCCACTTCAGAGTGTTTTGACGACTTCCTTAGTTGCCGAAGTCAAAGGTTTATAAGGACTTGAATAGACTTTCACTTGAAGAAAGTTGAAAGAGGCTTAATCAATTCTGTAGGGCCAAACACAGGCCGAATGGGCGGGTCTTGAACCGGAACATATTCCCGTACGAAAAAATAGTCAATTTTGAGAAAAACTCGTAACGAGAACTGAAATGAACGAGTCCTTAAAAAATGTACTTGACATAAAAACTCCTGGTTAAAGCGACGCTTTTAAGCAACTGATGTTTTCCGTCTGGAAAGGTTCGGTACAATGAACTTCATTTGATCGGGTCTATCACTAGAAACATGGGTCCTAGGTTTTTGGTGCCAGGAAAACGAGTTTCCGTGAAAAAAAAATCGTGTCGTGTAAAGGAAAATCTTTCATAAAGATCCTTTTCGTGGTAACCTATGAAGTGCTAGAATAATACAAGAGCCTCCTGACCCGATACGTGGGTAAAGGTGGAGACATATAGGGATGGTATATTAAAAACCGAAGGCTCATCTCTGAGAACCCGCAATGATGTGGAGAATACACGGTACGGTTTTGGGGCGATTTTTAAGTCACAAGGCGCTAGGAGTAATTGTACTGTGCGAGTCTAATTGACTTCACCTTTTGACCGTCGTCAACGCTAATTCTGGCAACTAAGTTTGGAACGGTGCAAATCATACACATATCAAGTGGATTGCTAATTGGTCAAGCTGTCTCCTTGATGTTTGCTACAAAAGAAGGAACTATATAACTTTGTTTAGAAAAGTATTGACTGTATAATGCGCCATATCTTTTCATCTCCCTTTTTTGGTGACAGCTTGAGGTTAGCTCTGCAAGGGTTACGACCAGGTTCAGGCTGCAAGAAACACTCTGTTTGCAGATAACAAAAAGAGCCATAGTTGTAATTTTGAACAAATTTACTGTGGTAAAATTAAGTTTCTATTTATCTGTCTGATGTCTCAAAATAGACAGAAAAGCATTTGCTCTGCCAGCAGGTAAAGCTTGCAGCATGGTTAATTATCACATAAGTTGGACCTCAATCATACGCCAGGGGCACCATACATGGGGCCAGTGGCATTCTAGAAGTCAAGGCAAACAATGAACATTGGACCTTGTCCCTTTCTTGGACAGAATATCTCATTCAAAGGGAAACTTGATTTGACAATTGCTGATCAAGTTTTGGGAGCAGATAGTGCATCCACTTGAGGAGTTCCCAATCTTCCAGAATAAGAAGATATTGCTTATATATAATTATATATATTTGCAAAAGTTAGTATCCACAAATTTGGGGAAAGAGGATAATGGTTTCCAGGAGGTTGACTTGGAAGTGAGTCGAACAGACCATTATCATCACTGTAATACTGTACTTAAGTTTGCAGCTTCGTCAGATATGTCTTATCAGACTCTGTTTGTTTCTAAATGGTCTCTACGAGTGCCATCATTATAAGACTGCATTGAGTTCCCAGCTTCTTTAGATGTCTATCAGACTCGGTTTGTTCCTTGATAAGCTCGACGGGTGCCTAAAATAGGCTCTACAGGTGCCTGAATAGGCAATATTGGTGCCTCAAAGGGCTCTATTGGTGCCTGAATAGGCAATATTGGTGCCTGAATAGGCGATATTGGTTCCTGAATAGGCAATATTGGTGCCTGAATAGGCAATATTGGTGCCTGAATAGGCGATATTGGTTCCTGAATAGGCAATATTGGTGCCTGAATAGGCTCTATTGGTGCCTCAATGGGCTCTATTGGTGCCTCAATAGGCAATATTGGTGCCTGAATAGGCGATATTGGTTCCTGAATAGACAATATTGGTGCCTGAATAGGCAATATTGGTGCCTCAATGGGCTCTATTGGTTCCTGAATAGGCAATATTGGTGCCTGAATAGGCAATATTGGTGCCTGAATAGGCTCTATGGGTGCCTAAATAGGCTCCACAGGTGCCCGAACGGGCGCAGCAGAAGTCCAAATGACTTATCGGTCGCCAAAGGTTCGCTGAACTTCTATCCTGACGAGTCATTAGCCATAATCGACAGATCATCAGACTGAACTTGTTCGCAGCGAATCTATTCGCTGGTAAAGACTCTCGAGCGAGAGAAGAATCTCCTGAAGAGTATCATCGTCTTCTACGTGAAAGGTTTTTGCGTCGTTTGGCAGGACCATTCATCACGTACTTCAGGCAGACGCCGAGACAGTTTCGGCGGGAAGATGGCGACCAGCAACGCGTCCTTCCATGCGACTTTGTGTTGCCAAATGGATATCTTCAGCGATGCAATATATCTGAAGAGCGACAAAATATCGCTAAAAAGAAACCTGCTGTGCCAAAAACACAGAGGAATAGCCTGAAAAGGTAAAAAATGAGCAAAAAATACAAGATAAAGGGCAAATACTTACCGTAGGGTTTGAAGCACAAGGAAAAAAAGCCAGCGAAGGATCATGGGTCCGCGGGACCTAGGCACCAGGGCCTTATGGGTAGACCCAGGCCCTTGTTTTGCTTTTAAGGGGGTACCCCTTATATGTTTAGCGTTAAAAAGTGGTTTGAAGCACTAACTGGGAAATTCCTACCATTTGTTTTCTCATATATTGCGAACGGAGTCTGTGAAATATAATTTCAGTCACAGAGTTCACAGTTTGCATTTGTTACAGTATATAGTACAATTAAACAATGTTTTGTTGCCATAAAAACGTTTGTCTTCGTCTCTGTGTTAATAAAACATGTATCCGCGACTTTTTTTTGAGACCCTGCTAATACGGACACCCCGCGTTAATACAGACAATTTGGCCTGTCCCCTTGGTGTCTGTATTAACAAGGTTCCACTGTATTACTGCAGGGCTGCAAACGACAGAAGAACAACGGACAATGACCGACCACAATTTGCCAATGTCTGATGAAATTCCAACTGTGCTCGGACAGAATGTCCGGACAACCTTTTTTTTCTTGCTTTACAGTGCAAACACCAATGTTCTGCGTTGACAACGCATTAAATAAGCAGGTTCACATATAAAGCAGTACTGTAATATGTCTGACCTCACATTTGTTTTCAGACTACGAGCAGTCCCTATTTTTTCGCAGAGTCCGTCGAGCTTGAAGCGAATTTTTTTTCGAAGACTTCGTCGAGCTTATAGCGAAAAAAATTACGCGTGGGGGGAGGAGGCGGGGCAAGGCGAGAAGCGAAAAAAATAGGGACTACCCGCTAAGCCACAGTGTTTGAATTATGCGTTGCTCTCACAACGCAAAAATATGATTGGCTAACGCTTGGAAAGTTGACAGCAAGATGTCAATACGTTGTTAACACTTGCATGTCATATTGCGAAGCGATGGGAGCGGGAACTTTTGAGCTCTCGAAATCGCTTCTTGAATCGTACTTTGTCGCTATAAAATTGCATCTCCGAAGAACATTTTTAATTCAGTGTATGAGCAGCAAGCCGCCAAAGTACGGAGCGAAAATAAGAGAGGAGAATTCAACCAAAAGTAGCTTTATTCCACAGAAATTCAAGGCTCGTAAACAAGACAACGGCTGTTTTGCGCGAGCTTCGTAATTACAAGCCGGGAATAAACAAATTTAAACAAACAGAAGCGCTTTAAACACTTACATCAAGCTGCCTTTACATTAAGTAGCCCATAGAGTGTTAAAAAATAAACATTGCTGGAACTGTATAAATCGCCAGAGATAAAACTTTGCAGACGATTCATCAAAAAAGCTTTGAGTTTGATGCGTATGTGACAAACCCAACCAATTGACAGTACGTCAAAATGCGGAAATATTATTGGACACGGCAAATTAGATTTGAAATCGAAGCCAAAAATCACTCGGCCGTGAAAGGTCAAACGCTGTGGCTTAGCGGGTAGTCCCTATTTTTTTTCGCTTCTCGCCTTGCCCCGCCTCCTCCCCCCGCACCTAATTTTTTCGCTATAAGCTCGACGAACTCTTCGAAAAAAAATTTCGCTTCAAGCTCGACGGACTCTGCGAAAAAATAGGGACTGCTCGTAGTCTAATTTGTTTTGTCTGATCAAAATAGTGACTTAGTCGGACGCATGTCCTTTCAAGAGAAAAAAATTATTTGCATCGCTGTGCAAGAATGAGTTGATCTACATCAAAAGATTTTGAAGCTGTTTAATAAATTTGCAGATCGTGTTTGATCAAGTCTAAATTTTTGGTGCTTGTGTTTTAAACTTGATAAAACACTGCTGCTTGTTTATTAAACATTACATTACATGTGGATTCATTTACATCTTACCTGAAATTGTTTCCTTAGACTTTGATGGTGTGACTACACTATGAAAAATAGCCTGCAATAAAGGTACATGTGAAGTTGAGGTTTGGGCTTATATATGTTGTGGTTTTATTTTGTATTTGGTTTAAAATTTTTCAAACCAGTTTGATTTTTATTTTCTATTGTCTCACATTCATTATCATAATCTGAAACAAAGGGAAATAAAAATCAAACTGGTTTGAAAAATTTTAAACCAGAGATAAAATTAAACCACAACATAATTATATACATAAGGGGGCCTATTTTCTAGATCAACATTTGTCTTTAAAATATTTTTTGATTCCTATTCAGAATTTTTTTTTGGTGCATTGGTAAAAGTCTTTAAACATAACGATTTGAAACCCAAACAAATCCTACAGTCCTTAAGTTACAAACAATGTATCTATCTCTTAGTATTCTCTACCAACGTTATATAGTCAAGCCAAATGCCCCATACAGCTGAGCTTATCCCAGTTTCTGTAACATTAAGCAACTAGGAGTTACTCCCCCCTCTGGATGGGATAGCTACCCCCAGCATTAAACTTGCTGGCACCCAGATGGGTGGAGAGAGGCACTCTATGAGAGTTAAGTGTCTTGCCCAAGAACAAAACACAATGACCCCGGCCAGTGCTTGAAACCAGGCCGCTTGATCCGGAGTCCAGCACGCTAACCATTAGGCCCCTGCGTCTTCCATATCTTTCTTAAAGAGCTATGACTAAATATAAGCCCATGGCTTACATTCACGAGGGATCTTGCATGTGAAATTTAAGGATATTTTGGGGGGGAGAGGGCAGTTTTAAATTATTTTTTTTTTAAACTTACTTGTCTGTATCCATATGAGTTATGTCTGCTGAGTCTTCTGTGATAGTTAGAAGTTGTTTTAGTGGGCGTGTTGGGTGGTGTTGTCATTGATCCTAAAGGACTCTTGTGTGAAGGGCTGGTTTCCCCACTTGCCATTCCAGAACCCTGTTTTGACAGCTTCTGTGGCGTGCTTGTAAAAACATCATCTCCCTTGGCTGAGGTTTCTTTCAGTGGTGACATGGGTGGGGTGGGGTTAGAGCTGTGAGGGGTGCTGTCAAGTGTCACACTTCTTTTCCTTCTGAGACCTGGTGATGGTTTGCCGCTTGGTTCCTAGAAACAAATCACACATGCATGCCATTTTTTTATAACAATCAAAACATCCACTGGCAAGCATCTACAGAAAAACAAAACATTGCAGTCAAGAACAAGGTAAAGGAACCAATGAGATGAAAAAATGTCATTAAAATTTATGCTTCCCATTATTACCAAAGCTTGATAATATGGATTCTGATAAACTTGCTCAGATAACCATGTACCATATTTCCCGATTAAATGTCGGAACCGAATAGAGTTGAAAGTAGGTCCTCAGTTTATTAGCAAGACACATGTTTGCCAAAAATAATGAATAAAAACCATTGCTAAATAAAACCGGACTCGAGTAGGAGTCAAATAAACAGCTGGTCCACCAGGCTGAGTTTGAAATAAATGCCAGGGGCCTTTAATCGAGAATATACTGTACTGTGTAGAGCTTCAATCTAGCCTTACCAATTGAGCTGCTACAGTCATTTATTTTGTTTTATCCTAGCAGTGCTGTTAACAGATTTTACTAACTCTTACTTGTCATTTATACAAACTCTACGTGAGAATAAACTTGTATAAAACATTAATTGTGATTTACCATTGTAGATCCTTCTTCCATCAACATTGTTCTGGCTCTTGCCTAAAGTGCCACACGAAACAAAGTTAACTTAAAGTACAAAGTTAATTTGCGTTTTCTTACAGGGTTCCACTTGTCAACCAATCTCAACTAGTCATGTTTACATGAAGCAAAAGGCCTTCAGTATTATTTCATTCTTTGTCCATTTTTTAACACACATATTTAAAAAACTCATTTCTTACCAAGCATGCCATGATTACGTCTATTGAATAATTTGTATTTTCTTACAGAAAACACTGCAAATATGACAAAGTTCACAAAAACTTCTTCTTACCCGCTTGCTCAGGAAACTTTCAAAGGAGCTTGTCAGAGACTTTTTGGCTTTTTGCAGCAGATTAGGACCTACTTTGTCCTTTTGAAACTGCTGTCCCTGAAAACAGATAAATACAAATTAAGAAATGTGGATGTTTGGTTTAAATCTGGTGTATACTGCCATCAGACAATTTAAAAACAACAAGCAGTCATTTGAGAAATCATCCTGCTTACATTGCTGCAAATGTGGTTAGGTGGGAGGTGGGGTACCAATAATGTTTATTTCCCTGGTATGGAGTTACATTTAGCCATACCACTGAGACATTATACACTGTTGTAACCAATCTCCCTGGATGTTGGGAAGGGAATTATCACCCAATCCATAAAACTTGGTACTAGCTACAGAACCTGGGAAGTTCAATATCACAATGAAATAGATGGCAATGGAATAAACAGTGGTCAAGCATGTGATGTAACTTCCCTCACCCAATGCTTGCCTTGTGTGTAATTTAAGCACAATACCGTAAATGATCTAATAAACCCCCCTGGGGGTCTATTAAATTTTATGGGTCCTAGGAGGGGCATTAAATAAATATGAGGCCTTTATTAGAGAGAGGCGTTTATTTCACTTTAACTGTAACAACATCAAGGAAACAAATAAGACACGTAGTTTGCTTGCAGAGTAAGACAGAAAACAGAGTTTGTGAGTAGGAGACTAATCTATTCTGGACCATTCTGTGCTAATGCAAAGCCTTGAGATGTCCTTCATAGTTCAATATCATCAGGGTCAATCATGTTGACATCGTTGGCCTCTTCGATGTCCGATTCAAGCAAAGACTAAATAAATTGCATGATTTTTCTCTATGGCTATGAACGTTGCCTTGGGATTTGTGGAGATTCTTGGATTAGACATAAGGCGTTTATTAGAGGGGGGCGTCTAATACAAACTTAACACCTGAGATATTTATATATTTATTAGA
This sequence comes from Oculina patagonica, assembly GCF_052425735.1. NCBI lineage: Eukaryota > Metazoa > Cnidaria > Anthozoa > Scleractinia > Oculinidae > Oculina > Oculina patagonica. The sequence continues at coordinate 30,825,227 of NC_135762.1, forward strand.
TACAAGGCATTTATTATATCATTTACGGTAAATGTTCGTGAGTGTCTTGTTACCTGTCCAATGTGTGTATGCTGTTGTTGCCGTCTTTCATATATCCCCCTCAGTATTGCCATGATTACTTCATTTTCTTCACTCATTCCTGATGGACTTTCAGCCTGCAATAACCACAAATACTTGGTAACAAACACATCCAAAAGAATACTATAAGGAGAAGGAAGCAAAGGGTTTATGCGTGACACGTGAAAAGGGCAAAAATAAGTCTGTGACACGTGAAAAATAGGGATACGTGATTTGTAAATTCTGCTGTTTCAAGTACCGTAATGATTCGATTTAGCGCCCTCCTTTCAATAAGCGCCCCCTTCCGAATAAACGCCTCTCTTCGAATATGTTTTTGTAAATAAGCGCCCCTATTCCAATAAGCGCCCCCATTCTAATTAGCGCCCCCGTTCTTATAAGCACCCCTATTCTAATAAGTGCCCCTATTGTGGATAACTGCCCATACTGAAGTCATTGACGTCAACTAGATAAACTCCTGACCGTTCGCCGTACAGTTCATGTATATATTTACTGCTAAAATGAACAATTATTTTTTTATTAACAATTTCTAACTGTTACAGTTTCTGTTATTGTTAGATACATTTGGTTGTTTCTCAAGAAATTAAATAAGCGCCCTGTCCCGAATAAGCGCCCTGTCTCGAATAAGCGCCCTCCCTCGAGGTGCCAAAAGTAAATAAGCGCCCCGGGCGCTAAATCGAATCATTACGGTATACGTGACACTTGAATTTGGTTAAAATTTGTGCGTGAAACAGGATCACAACACCCCCTTTGCTACCCACTCAGGAGCAACCCACACATATCTTGACCAATAATTATATTACTGAATTACCTTAAACAGCTCTGTAAATTCACTCATCTCTTCATCGGTGAGGTTAATTCTGTGTTTTTGCAGCATGTCGTATTGATTTCTAACTGTGTGGCCTACAATAGACAAGAGATATAATTTGCAAGAGATTAGAATTCACTACAACATTTCTCACTGCCCTGCCCCATTGTGCATGTTGCACTGGTAAACCAGAAAACTCATGAAATAATTCACATGTGTTAGAAGAACTGACACAAGATTATTTCATGGTAACCATTTAACTAATGTACCTATGTAACACAAATTAACTAGGAAACACTACCAACAGTGCATAAGGCAAATTAAAGACTTCATTAGGCTGTGTCAACCATCAGGCTGTTGCTTAAAACTCCCCCAACCTCTGGATGGGGAGGAGTATTTTTAAACCCCCCTCCCTTTTTATTTTTGCCACTGTGACAGCAAAAAGTCTCAAAAGTGGCTTCCCCAATAACACAACATATTTTGCTGAATTCTGACCGCTCAATCTGTGGTCCATGTTTTACAGCACACAAACCATTAAGCCACTCTGCCTCCAACAAACAGTATATAAAGACCTACAAATGTATTTCAGTGGATTAACCCATGTCAAAATGCATACCCTCAAGTTGGACGCACAGCTGATGCAGGTGATGAAGAGGACACATGTCGCACACTGACGTGGGACCTGTTGCCTGCCATGCATTGTTAAATGCTCGCCTTAAGGACTGCATGACATCATCCACCTTATAAACATTGTTTGATGTTAGCTTGTATTGTTCATTTGACATTAAAAAAGCCATTTGACTGTAAGCATAGATCTGTAAGTATCATCTAAAAAATGTAAAAAGGGCCCCTTGTCAACTGATTTTCAAGCTTTCAACCACTTAACAATTTGTGGCTAAGCATACCATTTAGCTATCACAACTTAAACTAAGAAATTAATAACAATAACATTAATTATATTTGCAGTCAAACAACATTGTACTGACAATAGGGTATTTGTCCTGAAGCAAGTCTAGAATTAAGGAGAAGGCAATGAAACATGTACGTAGATGTACAGTGTGTGCTGGCAATTCCTAGCAGACAAATTCGGATATGGTCACGAGGTTTTGAAAATTTTTCAAACATATTAAGTGGCCAGAAAGAAATGTATGAAAAAATAATTAATGTACAGTATTATGAATAAACCTACCAGTAGCTCAGATTGTCCCTTGAAAACATAGCAGTAATACTGGGCAGTTTTTGGTTCATGGCAGATGAAGCCAAAATGTTCTGGTGTCTTTGTTCCCTGTGTTGTAAGAATGATCACAAGTGAAGATCATATTAACAATAAATAAAAAAAGGGAACCTTGAGCCACGCCCATACTGCCAGAGCTTATCCCAGTTTCCGTAGCATTAAGCGGCTAGGAATATTTCTACTTCCCCCTAAATGGGATACTAGTCCATCGCAGGGTATCCCCCCCCCCCCCCAGCATTATGTCACTGGCACCACCGCGCCTCCCTTACAATAACTAAAACGTTCTCTTAAATTACCCAAGACATATTTTTGTTTATCATTAAGTAGACATCTCAAAGGTGGGCAACAAAGCAAGTGGGACAAAGGGCCAATATCCATTTACAACACCTGTCTTAAATGCCCACATACAGTACATACAGCACATTCAGTGTACATGTGTGCATGGGATATCACATAGCAGGATGATAGGCAATGTTCTATAACCAGTTGTTCTTCTCTTTTTAGAAGCATGATCTAAATGCAGAACAGGTTTAAAATTTAGAAGCATGATCTACATGCAGAACAGGTTTAAAATATCGAAAACTCAAAACAGCTTGCATATAAATTAATTCCATCTCAATACAGTTGGATCCCCTGTCAGCAGGACACTCTTGGGACCAGAAAAAGTGTCCGTTTATGGGAGGTTAAAACATAGGGTTTGTATGTGGGTAGGATGATGACTGACTTCTGCAAGCAGACACTTAAAAAGTCTGCTTATTAACATGTTTGAACACAATCATGCTGAGCCTCAAAGAAATTTTTTTTACAAACCTGTTGACAAAAGGAAACTTCTCTGAGTCGTCTCTCCATCAGCTGCATTTTGCTCACCACGCTGAGACACGCAATCGAGTGGATGCTGATTTTAAAGAGAATATTCCTGTTCTCACTACTAACGCCTCCAAAACTAGAATTCCTTGAATGTGTTTTAATGTGATGTTGGCTCTTCATAGCATTGTTAGTCTTGGAAGAAGAATAAATGTTTTTTGTTTTGTCCCCATCACTTGCAGATCTGGGTCTTCCACTGAAGTTGTCCACTTTCAGATGCGTTTCACGCTTGTCAACTTCTGCTGGATCTTCTTCGCAATTATTCGTTCCACCCAGTATTTTCTCGCCATCAAGACTTTTAGCCTTTTTCGCTGCTTGGTGCTGGTTAGTATGGTTTTCAAACTTATTATTTACACTGGCCGAAGGGCTTTCTTTCTGTCCACCCTTTTGTCCATTCAACTGTTTCTCAAGCTCATTCATTCCTTTCCTTTTATTAAATCTTTCCACCAGGTCATCGATGAGAGTGGGAGGTGCTTGCCTGTGTGACACTATCACTCTTCCGACATACCACAAAGGAAAAACAACAGCTTGAGTTTCACCAGTAGTTTCACCCACATTATTTGGACTGCTATTGTTACTGTTGTTTGTTGGTTCGTCACATACATTTTCCTTATTTGATACAGCAGTATTTTCTGTTTGCTCCGCAACCTGTTTGGCTGCGTCACGGATACTGTGCAGAAAGCCTGTAACCTGCAATAACACAGAGGGAAAAACAAGCTTTAGCAAAGAACAGCTTCACCTTTAAAAATCAACAACTTGGTAAGGTTAGATCCTAATAGTATGTATTAATTAAAAAAAAACTTGTTTTCATAGTGGATAGGAAAACATGTTTGACCAATACCCAAGCACAAATTGTTTGTTTACAAAAAAAATTACACAAAATATACCGTAAAGTTCTGTGTATAAGCCGCACCTTTTTCCTCTAAATTCAAGTCAAAAATCGGGGGTGCGGCTTATCTACGGAAACATCTCTGGTTGGAGTTCTCAAAGGCCTAATTAATATTCATAAAAACTTCTCAAGACGTCATTGAATGAACATATAACAACCTGAAAACTTTGTTGTTGTTCACTACCTTTTAGTTCCTCTGCAAAGCTGTTTGCAGTGAAGCCTGCCAGTCATTCGAATCGTGTCTTTCCGCCGCGTGCGAGAAGGCACCAAGATAAACGCAAATACTCACAAGGCAAATGGCCGACCGCTTCGGTTTTTTATTGACCTTCACAGCAAATACATCTGCTGGATTAACAAACTCTTATTCTGCATGAAGTTTTTATCCTGTTGCGGGTAGCAGTTTCCAAGAATCTTGAAATAAAAACGTGGTTTCTTCCGAAGAAAATGCCGCCATGTTTGTTTTTAATGCCCAGACTCCTCTCTACAACTCAGAGCTTGGCTACTAAGCATTCGTCATTCGCGAACGATTCGAACGAATTACAAGTGTTTTAGGAGTGCTTAGAAGTGATAATCTCGAAAAAATGATATCAAGAGAGCATCCAAATTTAAGATATTGTGAACTCAAACTAAAAAGAAGGTATGACAAGTGAAATTTAGCTTTCTTAAAACTTAATTTATATTAAACATTGCAACAACCACCGTGTCAGTGTTTCGAAACCGTGCTTGTTTGCCCTTGTTTGTTTACCAATAGAACTTCACTTGAACTTCAAACTTTATTGTCTGTATATTTTTTTTTTCCAAAATTTGAGCTTCCAAATCGGGGGTGCGGCTTATCTACGGGTGCGGCTTATACACGGAACTTTACGGTAAGTTGCAGTTATTGAGCAAGCAAAAGACATTCAAATGAAGTCATCCATGGTGAGAACTTCTAATGAGTTTGAATGAGCGACTTATATTGGGCGTATAGTCTTATCAGAAAACAATCTGCATGCAGCATTCGCATTTGAACCCAAAATCTATTAAGGAACGAACCTATAAGGTGTTATTAGTGAGTGTTACAGTGGTTCAAAAAGTGCTGTAATGCAAAGTAAAGAGGGCATGTTGGCTTTATGTCACATCGTTAGACATATATACACAAATGCAACCCTTAATGAAAAAGTTCTTGACAACCTGTATGGTTTCAGATTATAACAATGGAATGTGACAGTTTCGTTGTTTACACAGTAACAAAAAACAGTCAGGTCTAATTGCTATAAAATTATATTTGAAATAACTAATGCTTTAGTTCTAAGATTGCGCTAGTCGGAGCAGCTCATGTTTTAAGCTAAAATGGGGATCTTTAGTAACAAATTATGCAGTATAAACAACCTTCCAAGTTTATTTTTTTCTTAAGTGGCCATTTGGCCACCAACTACTCAAGTTTTGGTCGCCAGTGAAACACTTTAGTCACCAAATTAAGCTGATGCTTTCAGTCATTCCCTCTCAATTTTAGTCGCCAGGCTGGTGACCTTGGTTCAAATTTAGTTGCCAGCTCCAAAATTTTAGTCGCCAGGCTGGTGACCTTTGTTCAAATTTAGTTGCCAGCTTCAAAATTTTAGTCGCCATGGCGACTAAAATGGTCTTAGCTTGGAGGGCTGATAAATGATTTGACACCATAGTTCAAGGTGTCCAAATGAAAAATAAAAGAAAGGATAAAAAGAAATTTATCTATAAGGACAAAGAAAAACCTTGGTTTTCATTGCAGGTTACAAAGTTTGTCTACCTATACATATGCAGCATAAAATTTTCAAAATCTCTTTGTTAAAAATGCATTAACATGAAACAGTTGTAAGGCAACCGGTTTTTTTTTAAACAATGCGGTTTTGGTGTTTGGAAGAATGGTTATCAAATTGTTTTGAAAATAATACACTTTTTGCAGTGTTTCCAGGAAGATACAAATCAGTTTTCACCACCACCAAAAAACAGTGAAAAACCAAATACAGCCAGAAAACATTTTCAGAACAATCTTTATCTGTACTATGTATGCATGAACAAAGCCTTGTAAAGGAGGAGTTCAAAATTTTATTTTGAATTTTCTTTTGTTTTATAAATACATGTACGCTAATTTACACACAGTTTTGTTTTAAAAAGTCGTAGACGCCGGCCATAAAGAAAACTTGAAAAATTCCTGACCCTTTGCAAACCAGAAAACAATAATCATAGATGTTGAACATTATTTTCAGTGCCATCTAAAAAGGGAAGATGAAATGAAAAGTAGCCAATTTACACTTTAAATTAAATTCACTTTTATTGTTTGTTTTGCTGGAAATATTGTAAACTGACCATGTTGCTATCAAAAACACTAATTTTTCTGTCTTTGACAAGACATTAAGAATAATATTTCCCTGGCCAAATAGTTATTATCCCGACTTTTCTCTGACCTTGAAAAAAGATCTACCCGACTCTTTCCTAACCTGTGTCAGCCATGTGTTTATTGTCTTTGTCACTTTTATCTGTATTTTGATTAGCAGCAATTTAGAAATTGTCATTTCAAAAACAGTACTACCAGTTACAAAGGCTGGTAATATCCATTGTCAGATACACCAACCAAATCTGCATAAATAGTTCTGAGAAAAGAGTTTAACAATGTATAACATGTTATTCAGTGGAAATAGGTTTCTTTTAAGTTTTATAAATAGTCGGTGTCTCAAAAAATGCAAACAATAATTATTGCTCAAAACAAATCTTTTAAAGAAAAAAACGTTGATCCATTAAGTTATATTTTAATTTCTAACAATACAGTACGTTTTTAAATATATTAGCATATCATGTGCTTCATGGATGAATAACCGAAATTAATGTCATGTAAACATGGAAAATTTTGCAATCTAATCAAGCTACAAACTTCCCAGTAAAAAGTAAAACCAACTGTTGAACAAAACCTAAGAACAAATTAATTCCCAGGGCTGTGACATTGTTTGTTTAGGAACAAGGAGATATTGTGTGACAGATGAAGTATTTTGCATAACAACGCTTTACATGTAGATGTGCCCCTGATATTACCTTGAACTTCAAAAATAAATGTAAATGTACGTGATAACATTTTGTGAAACGTTCTACTTTTCAATCATTCAATCAAATGTTAACAACAGATGTCGTGGGTAAGTCACGTACAAAACATTAACCACCGAGAAAAAAAAACCAAGATAATTCTGGACAAAATCCGATGAAAATGTACTGTAAAAACAAGGTTATTCACGGGAGTTAAAAAACATTCCCTTGATTTTATGGACGTAAACAATGCTTTGAACAATAAGCAACGAGGCATGTTCAAGCAAGGGAAATAACAATAACAATATTGAGAAAAAAATTTCGCACGCAGCAAGAAAAGATCCCACGAGAATCTTTGACAAGAGTTTTAGGCAGTAAATAGAAAATAAAAGCACGATTTGAAGGGAAATTTGAATGCAGGGTTACATCACCTTTCAAAGAAGATATCAATACCGAGATTTTCTTATTCCTGTAGAAATCAAAAAGTTACGACAAAGTTGAGTTTCTATCAGGTACACATGAACAAAAGAGCAACACGAGTTTTCTTTTAAAGCCATATCATGTTTCTTCTCAGAGTGGTTCGCGGAATCCGCGCTCAAGTAGCTTTAGGTTTTAGGCTACACTTTCAGGGTTTCAACATCGGAAATGACCGCAGACGAAATCGTACCAGAAAGGAAGCAAAGTCAGGCAAAATAACAAAAGACAACAATTCACAAAAACTATTATTGTCAGTCGCAAACCCATTGTAAGTGATTTATACGCCGGATCTGCTAGGAGTATTGATGGAAGCTTACATTAGTTCAAAGAGAACAAGCAAAAACTGAAAGTGCTTAGAGAAACCTTGCAAAGCTAAATTCAACTAAATAAACAGAGATCTCTTACCGAGCTTGCTTCGACGGCTTCAAAAACGTAGCAATAGCAGGACGACACTTCCTCTGGGATTTTTGTCAAGTAGGCAAAACATTTTTTGTCCACAGAGCGCGCGCAGCGTGTAATAGTCTGCACTTTGTGTTGAAATAAAGTGCTTGTCGTAGAGCAATCGATGGCTTTCACCATCATCGCTTCCACGTTCAAATCGATGAGGTTGCGGTCGTTCTTTCTCCTGATTTCTGCGATAACCCATGGCAGCATGTGCTGTGTGTAACGTTTGTCAAGGACTGCATTGCCGAGGTAGATAAAACGGAAACTGTCGGCCGCTTCATATTTTTGTTGTTCGCTAGCTGATGGTTGTTCATCGATCGTCGTGCATGATTTATCAGGGACGTCCGTCTCTTCAAAGCTTCCAACCCCACTGTCTAAGGAATTAGACATCGCAAATTGGTTTAAAGCTGGGGGAGTGGTTTTGGAGCGTCGCCGGAGCCTCTGTTTTTCATCGTCCCCGACCTCTCGCTCTTCTCCTAGCTCCGCTTCCATCAGACACCAAAGCAAGAGTGAACAGGCACATGCGTGGTACACGAGCATCGCGGCTTCCGTTCTGGCTTAGCCTCGACCTCGTGCTGACAATTTTGCTGACGCAGGGTTTTTTACAGTCTATGACCTTTCAAAATTTTAAATGCCTTCAGACTGTTCAGAGCCTTTTGTTTTGCGTACCGCATTATTCATCTCAGTAATTTGCAATATTTTTCTGGTGTGACGATTCTAGAAAATGATAAACATGAACAGGAGCATGGTCTTGGGCTCCTGACATGAAAAATAAGTCCGCTTTGCAATCCCTCCATGTAATTTGCGCGTGAAATCAGTTTGTTCAATCAAATACAACTCACCCATCGGTCGGTTTTTTTCTCAAGTTTCTCGTTTGCAATCTTTTTCAATCTGCATCATTTCTAACCACCCTTGTTTTTTTCGCTTTATTTTTACTTTTTTGTGTTTTTCTAGTTAGAAAGCTATTTTTTTTTTTTTTAGGTTTACACCTGAAAACAACCTCGTTTTAAGGCTTTTCCCTGAAAAAAAATGACTTGAAATGCTTGGTGATTGGTCAAATTTGTGACCTGCATTTTGTCCGCAATACAGTACTTACCACTTTAAAACCTTTTTTTTAGTTACCTATATAAAGTTAGTGCTTATGGAACATTCTTACGAATTCTTTCAAAATCCGCAGTATTTATTCACTTACTTGATTCCCCGTACAAAATTCTAATTGTCAGTGTATTTTCTCAGAGGTGTGGAGTTTTATAGGGCTTGGCCCTGAAAGGTACTCCCTAGGTATGCTATCTTGTGCCGCCCATGAGTACCAAAAGGGCGATGGTTTTCGAGTTGTTTTACATGTTAGAAATGTTTTCCTTTTGGTCTAAAACAGGGTACGCGCTTTTAAGGGATTTGCACAAATGTTGGACTTCTTTCTTTGGGGGGGATAAAAGACACAAGAAAAAAATGACTCTACGGTGATTTTGATGTACGCACATGTATTAACGAGAGTTTGGGATCCTAAATGCTGCGCGGGTAAATAAATTACTGTTGTTGTTGTACCTAAATACGATGAGTCAGTTTCACGTCTGAAAAAAAGAATAGGGTTTCGGGAATTATCCGCTGTGATGCATTTCTGGCAGATCCGTCTATGGCTGAACACGAAAAGGATAAAATCAGCCACACAAAAAACACCGGACTAAGCAGCGTAAATAACGACCTGTAACGGCGAGTAAAAACAAAGACGAGGGATAGATAATTGCTGAAAAATGGATGGTAGTAGCCTATCAGGCGGTTTCCGTAGCATGAGGCGACTAGATGTGTTTGTAGTCACCCCTGAATGCAGGATGCTAGTCCATCGCAGGATTATCTCCCAGCATTAAAGTCGCCGGTACCCATTTATACACCTGGGTGAAAGGGACACGCGGTGGGAATAAAGTGTCTTGCCGGACAAGAACACAACGCAATAGGGGGGGGTTCGCACCCCCTGCACCCTCCCCCTAGAATCACCACTGAGCCCTGATCACACTAAAAAGTTTGCTTGAGGGTTGTGTACTGTACAGGATGCTATTCGGTTGAGCTGTTTTCCTAACCCGTTCTTGGTTTCGTATTGGCTTCTGCGCACGGGTGCATTTATCTCGCAGAGTTCTTTTTTTCTAGCTTTTGTAAATAAAAATAATCGGGAATCAGGATTGCGACCCGGGGATTGTAATTAAAAGTTCGGATCGTGGATACTAGAACAAAGTTCCGATAACTCTGGTCTTCGTCGGTAAGGATTTTAAATTTTTCACCGAGTAATTCAAACAGATATTTTCCAGATCATTATGTTGTCAGTCTCGGAGTTGTTCACTGGTCAGTCAAGGAGTGGGGGTGATTAGGGGTACGTAAATCAGCCGATCTGTGCTGTTTTTTAGCCCAATCGATCAGTCAATCCGTCACTATTTTTGCTTAAATCCGAATCCGCGTTACTCGAAAACTATGTGGTATAAAAACAGTTTGGATGCAGGGGACCACGCAACGAAGAATAAAACTGCTTGGCTTGTCTGCTGCCGGATCTCTTGTTTAAGAAATGCTCGTACCAGATTGATTGCAAGGTTGGTACAACGGCAGGAGGGCAAGATTTATTAGCCAATATTTCAACTAGCAGAGCTAGTCTTCTTCAGGGCCAGTACTATAATGGTTATTTTCTATGGCTATTTTATCCTTAGACTATAGTACTGGCCCTGAAGAAGATTAGCTCTGCTAGTTGAAATATTGGCCAATAAATCTTGCCCTCCTGCCGTTGTATCAGCAATTCAATTAATTCTGGTTTTATGTGGTATAGACAGATAGTAACACTCTTATGCACAGTGGATGTTGTCATGCCAAGTTTTTAAAAAAGTTTCGTTTCATTGCTAGTTTTGCGACAATTCTGCCAACATACCGACGAAGACCAAAGTATCCACGTAGTATCCACGTCCATCCATTACTTTTTGAAGTAGACTACCTTTCACTATTACTCTGGAAATTTTAATATGTAAATATTGTAATTTTAAATTCATTTTTATTGTGTAACTTTTTTAATTTAGTTTAATAATAATTATTGTAATGCGCTTTTGAATATTTTTATAGAAAAAGCGCAATATAAGTATTAAATATTATTATTATTATTATTATTATTATTATTATTATTATGATCCGAACTTCCTGAAGTAAAGAGTCCAGAAACCGCGCAAAAGTAGTTTTTTTTTTCTCAGCTAATCCGCGAGCAAAGCTCTGTATTTTCGAAATTCGAGAATTGCAAACCTTTTCACCCCTTGCAAGGACATTTTTTTTTTTTTGCTGCCTACTCTGGTCCAGTCATTTCGGCCTCGATCCTGTTATTCCGGTTCCATTCCGGTCCGTCGACCATTCCGGGTCATTCCGGTTCCAATCCGGTCCATCCGGTCCTTGTCCATTCAAGTCGATTCCGGTCCATTCTATTTCAGTACATTCCGTGTCATCACGATCCTTTCCGGTTTTATTCCTGCCCATCCCGGCTTATTCCGTTCATTCTGCTCCGGCTATAAATAAGATCAGTCGTTGTATATCAACTACAGTAATCGCTCTCTTTCTCCATTTCGAGTTCGGAGTTGAATAATTTACACCCCCTCTAAGCAATTCGCATCTCCCTCTCACGTGACTTGGAGTCGAGTTTCAAGATGTCGATGAGGGAGAATTTTGCTATGTGTCTGTTTACATGAAACATTGGAGACTAGCATAACTCTGATCTTTGCCAACGCCAAGTGCCATTCCTGATATTAACAGCTCCAAGGGTGATTAAGCCAGCTGTTCGGCGGAAATTGCTTTCTGATCAAATTCAAGGTGAGCCGATGTAGCAGGCTGTTTAGAAGCTGTTTGTTGTTGCCCATGCATATAGCCGTTTCGTGTACATGGCATGTGTTTATAAATGAATACTGGAAGGGAAATTAAGCCTACTTGCTTGTTAATGGTATCATTTCCTCTGTTGTCAAGCAAGCTAACTTGTGATTCTCGTCCTAGTGTAATTCTAAGAGACTGTTATTTACAAGTAAGCTTTCCGTTTGTGTTGTAAACGACATCCGTGTACACAAACTAGAAACGAAAGGAAAAGTTTTGCGATTCACAATTAGCTTGGCTTTAATTCACCGTAGACCCTCTTCAGTGGTCGGTTAAAAGCTGTATTAGTTTATGATTATCAACAGCCCTTTACAATCCTTCCATTCTCTAGATGCCGCTCTTTATAATTACACCGTTGCTAGACGCATTCGAGCTTTTTTCTCTTGTTTCCTCTTGTAGTTACCGACACATTCAGCTTTCCTCTTTTGAACTGAAAGGATATTTTAATACATAGTGGTTTTGTATCGTCTTGTACTACCGTAAATATAGTCTCATAACAAATTGTTGTCTTGTTTCAAACATGGAAATTATTTGCCAGCAGTTTTGGGTTTTACCTCAAAAATTAAATGCAGGTTTCAAGGTTTGATAAAGAGAAGTCAGTCAGTTATTAAGCTTAAATTAGATAAAAATTCGAATCGAAAGTGATTGCATGTAGCATGATTTATCACTAGTCGTTCCTGTATCTGATAAAAGGTCTTTCTTCTTGCTACAAAAAATATCAAATTGTCAATATTATAACTGTGCTTCTAATATTAACAGTTTGTAGTTGAAACCGGTTAGCCATAAACACATTGTCTGTCAAAATTGCTGCATAACAAAACAGTGTGCCCACCTTACTTGTGGTTCTATTCTTGGCAGCATTTTCGTTTGCTTAATTTTTTTATTACACTGGTTGTTAAAGGTTATAACAATGTTTATAACCCTAGAGAAATTAAAATTTCCCATTGCTGCAATATTAATTGATTGAGATACCGGTATAGCTTCTTGATATCTTTTGTCTGCGAAATGTTTATTTTGCATAAAATACATTGTCAATTACCTACAGTGGCAAGAACGTTGTATTTTTGGCACAAAAGATAATTATTTGCTGCAAATTTGAACAGTCTGTTAAATTAGCTTCAAGGTGTTAATAAACTGTGACATATTTTAAATCTAATTAGCTCTTTTTTTGTCTATCAAACAGCATTTTCGGTAGTTAAATAAATGTGCAAAGTTTAAGAAGTCAGAATTGTAATGAAATGAGTGGCATTGGAGTTGGAAAACATGAAATTTTCATTAAGTTACTTTTCAAGTTATTAATAAATAAACCTATATTTTACCCACCTTTTCTTTATTTTAATTGATGAGGGTTTTGGTGGTTTGTAAGCATTACCTTATAGCAAAAACAGTGCATTCCTGTCCTTAAAGAACCAGTGTTAAAGTTGATATGTGAAAGTCAACATTTGTGAAATGTCGTAGCCCTGGTTGTATATCAAAAATCTGCATAAATTACCAAAGAGCAAAACCTCAAAAGAAGATTGAGACAAGCTTGCATACATTATTTTACTGCATTCAACATAAGCTCAAACTATCCTTGTTACAAATTGTCATAATTCTCTTAAGCTTTGAGTATGGCCCTAGTGGGAAAATTGAGTACAATTGTAAAACTTGTCTCTTGTAGCAGTTTTTGGTTTCAAAATACATCATTAAGAAATGTTGTTTACATCCTGTAAACTTATAGTAACTAAGATATACATGGTATAAAGGTTTCTTTTTCTTGGACTAATCACTAGCCTGAAGTTTATCTATCAGGCATGACAGTAAGATAATGCAAAGTTATGTCTGCATTCAAGCCTAGTGGCCCATCAGGGTAGAGCTTATCCTGGTTTCCATAGTATGAAGTGACTACAAGTATTTCTACTCCCCCTCTAATGGGGTGCTAGTCCATCCTAAGGTTATAACCAGGATTAAATTTGTCAGTACCCTTCTATACAGCTAGGGGAGAGAGGTGCTTTGAGAGTAAAGTATCTTGTCCAAGAACACAACACAATAACCCCAGCCAGGACTCAAACCTGGACTGCTTAATCCGTAGTCCAGTGCACTTACTATTAAGCCACTGCACCTCACACCTCAGGCATGACAGTATTACACTTACCAAAACTGAAATTGTTGTACAGGCAAAGCAATGTTTGTGGATGCTATAAGTTTTTATTAACGATTCTGGTAATTTACAATCCAGAAAGTAAGTGTTGCACATGGGTTGTTGAATGCTATTTTAATAGCTGTTATTGCAGTTGAGCCAGCAATAATATATTCTTTTGTTAAAAAGGATGCGGAAGAGGCGAAAGGGTCAACACATCAGTGAACACAATACAGAATGACCCAGCCTCGTTTGTATGTCAAACCGCTGAGTACTGCAATAACAGCTATTCAGGATATTGAAAAAAAGAGGAGCTGTTTTAACAAGAAGATGGTTTCGATCATTGTCTTCTCAACTGCAGTGTCTTTTATTTACTGACTGCACAAGTTAGGTGCTACAGATAAATGCTCGTGTGTGGTTGGGAATGCATTGACTCCTAAAATAGCTGTGATCTTTTCTTCTTCCAGGATGGGTCAGACACTCTCAGAGCCAGTGACCACAAAGGAGACATCATCTTGTTCTAATAAGCTTTACAAAGTTGGCTCTTCTTGTATGCAAGGATGGAGAATAAGTATCCTTTATAAACTTGCCAGTTTATCATTGTTAAGTACTTCATGTAAATCTACAATTTGATGAACCTTTTAACAACTTACTGTGGAATCCCAATTTTTCAAACCCACAAAGGGACACAAAACTTGGTTAAAGAAATCAGGTGTTTGTGAAATTGTGGTAACATCGCAGTTTTGAGTTAGTGAAGCAAATCCAAGTAAAACAACTTTTGTTTCAAGTTTCAACTGACCAGAGGAGGTTTTGAGAAAACAAGGGTTTAAGTAGAATTAGGATTCAACTGTACTGCCATTGGGTAACTCAAACACTGTTATCAGTTTACCATGCAAAAATTTCAGGCAGAGCACACCATATATGTCCAGCTGTGGCAATTTGTCTATGAGTGTAAGAGTCATGCCGAGCTCTCCCTCCACCACACATGGGAAATGTGTTGCAGAAATGCATTGACTCCCTGTCCCATGAAGATATTGTGTTGTTTGTACATGACACAGACCTATTATGGACAGTTTCTGAGCTCAAAACAACATGTAAAATCCACCTGTTGCCCCAAATACTAAGAGACGTGATCTACTGTAGTAGCTATTCCCCACCAAAACCTTACATTCCTGGTGTTGAGGTTCCCTCAGTGTGAACTTTAACGTACATGTACAAGTTGCATTAATTTTGTGTTAAAGAGTTGTTCAACTAAAACAATCCTTTAACTGTATTGTTAAGACATGGAAGATTCACATACAGAGATTTTGTCTCTCAAAGAAGATAAAGGCACTGCTTTTTTTGGAGTTTATGATGGTCACGGCGGTAAGTTGTACTGACAGTACACACGAAATCATGTAGACACATGTACGCATTTAGGCTTGCATTTGAGACTTGACTCAAGTAATACTTGCACCCTATAATATACTTGTTTGTTTTGTTTGTTTGCCCAAAATAATATTGAAGCCTGATTCTATTAGCTTTGTTAGTTGTTAGATCCCTTGTCTTTGGCATTTAGCAAGAAAATGACAAGACCTGCTTTTCACAAATTTTAAATAATAAAAAAAAATAGAAATTACACTGTATCTTTTGTCATCAGGTGCTAAGGTAGCACAGTACTGCGGCAGATGCGTTCACACAAAGATCACTAGTCATCCTGCTTGGGGTAAGACAGAGTATCTCAATGTTGCATTTAATATTTTAAGTATAAATAAGTACGTATAGCTTTCATGTTTCATATCAAACATTAAGCTTGTCTTGGAAATTGATGAGTTCTTTTACTTTTTCACTTCATTCAGCAAAGGGGAATGTATCAGAAGCAATAAAAGGAGGTTTCTTGTCATGCGATATAGACATGCAGAAAGGTATGTTCATGACCAAATACTAAATACTAAACAGAAATTGACAACTCCACTAAAATGTAAGTCTGTGGCCTGTGGCCAATTTGGGGGGGGGGGGGGGCTAGCGAATACATTGAGCTCCTCTCCTCCTTCTGTGGTCTACTGTGCCAGGTTTATAGTGGTTTTACTTTAATGTCACTGGCAATCATTGGCAGACAGCAGCTGGCAATGGGCTGGCATTCTATCCCTGTGACCAGAAGCATCAAGCCTTTTGGTCACTGTGCCAGGAATCTCAGTCTTGTGCCACTCGTACTGGCAGCTAGTAAGCCGGCTTTGGTTTCTTGCTGGCAGAGAAAAGTCTTGACATGATAAAAACTGAATATTAAGGCTGAGTTAATGCTATTTTACCAGCTTCATTTTAAAAGCAGAATTTCACTGTTCATTGTACATCTAGGGAACAAAAGTAAAAGGAAATATCAGATCAATTGTCATTTGTTCTTTTGCCTTTAATGTGATTTCACTATAAATTTATTCTTGTTTTGATTCCAGATGAACAAATGAAAGATGAAATGGCTGGAACAACTGCGATAGTAATCATTCTTAAAAATAACAAAATTTATTGTGTAAGAATCTCATTTTGTGTTAAATTTTATGCTCTGATATTGTTTTTTCTTATTTCACATTCATGACTATATGGCCAGAACATTACATTAGAAAAGAAGTACACACTAGAATATTACAAGGAGAGACAAATTTTAAGTCCAGAAAAACGCATTTGCAACCATAACAAAACTTACAAATAAACAAATTACAAATAGTTAGTTTCCAAAAGGTCTTGAGAACAGCAGACACGTAAAGATTTTAAGAAAAACAACAATTTTTTTAAGTTTCAAAGACATGTTTCGACAGAGCATCTAAATCTAAAATTATCCTTCTAATTCACACATTTTCACGTTCTTTTGTTACTACTTGTCTTAATTAGCATTTTTTCCTACTTATTATTCAACTCACTGTGCTTTGTAAACCATTCAACTGAAGATGACAGATGCTCTGTCGAAACATGTCTTTGAAACTTAAAAAAATTGTCGTTTTTCTTAAAATAGTTAGTTACAGAAAAAAATACAACAAAGAATGTTGTGGTTAAATTTTACCATTGGTACAATTTGGTGGTGTATGGTGATATGCGATAATGAATATTTATCACAAAAGAGTTCACCCCACCATAACATATACTTTTGTTACAACATAAGAAGAATTTACCTTACACCAACCAAGACTGTTTTCTTCTATACACGCGCTGATTGTTTTTTTGTTCTGTTTTGTGTTTGTTTGTTTTTTATCAGGGCAATGTCGGTGACTCCAGAGCAATTGCCTCAAAGAAAGGAGCAGTAGAACAACTGTCCTATGATCATAAACCCAGCAATGATGGTAGTAATCCTAAATAATTTTTGTTTACATTTTAATCTTTTTAAAATCTAACAGCAGACATTTTTGTTTGTGTGTTGTTTGTTTTTGCAGGGATTTATTACATTTTGAAACTGGAAAAGGATAGCTTTTCAGTTCTTGAAAATGGGCCACTGATGAACTTGCTTTAAACAAACTAAAAGTATAGCAAGAAACTTCAAATCAAGCCTTGAAAATTATTGTAGACATTGCACTGTGACATTAGACTGTTTTTAGTGTGGATTTTATTTTTTGTGAATTATAAAGCTGTTATGAATGCAAATCACAAATCAATGAGTCCTTTCCTTTTACGATTTGAACTTGTATTACAAATTTTAACTTGATGATTTCCTTGGAGTCGAAAGGCTAGTAATTGAGCACTGTGAAATGTGGTTATTTTGCTTACACCAGTTTAGAGGGTTTTGGATGGTTAACAAGGTTTCATTAAACAATTATCCCTTTCTCTTTTAGATGAAACAAGAAGAATTATTGCTGCTGGTGGCTGGGTAGAGTTTAACAGAGTAAATGGTATGTCTACAGATAGTTTATGGAGTGCTAAGCAGTAATAAAAAAACCCTGGAATTTTGTGCAATAGTGTTGGAGATGTGGTGGCCAGTCTAATGGTTGACCTGTTGCACTCAAGATTTGGCAGTGCAAGTCAAGCCCTGGCCAGGCTCATTGTGTTTTGTTCTTTTCTGCCAAGCTGTATGAATTGGAGAGAGTAATTAAGGAGCAACGCGCATTGCAAATTGCAGCAGCATGTTGTGCACAAGGACAAATCTTTGCAGCACTTTGCTTTAACTCGTAAACGAGGAGGTAATCAAACTACTGTAGAACATGTTTCTTTCAAGTTGTGTAGCTCACAGTGATTCTTTTCACCTGTAGGCAACTTAGCCTTATCCCGGGCACTCGGAGATTTCTGCTTCAAAAAGAATGATAAGAAGTCTGCAGAGGAACAGATTGTTACAGGTATCAGTGACAGCTACTGTTCATTGAATTATCAGTTTCTCATAGTATGTACAGCTATTCAAAATATATACTAAAATGTAAGAGACTGTGTTTCATCATTATTTCTTAACACAGAGAAGAAAGTTTAAAATATTTTTGACAAAGTTTGATGTGTTTGTAAATGTGACGAAGCACTGTCTTGAGTGTTTGACATATTGTCTCATAGAAAACTATACCTACACCTGTAAGAAGAAAACAGAGAAATAAAATATTGTAATTTGAAAATTTGTGACAGTCATAAAACTACGGTAATTAAGATCCCATACCCATGCCACAATGCCGCCTCAAGTGTCCTCATGGGCTCAATGAGGATAAGTACCCACGCCACCAAATGGTTGTAGTTATGACTTCCTTCCTTTAAACTTGACAAATCATTAATAAGTTTGAGAATTACTTGTCACAATCCAAACTCATGTCAGAGATTTGGTTAGTATCCACAGTTGGGTCACCAGAGGCCTTGATGTTTTAAACATTTGTTTGATATATGATTGTGCATTTAAACAGTTAATTACCAAAATAAATTATTTATTGTAGACTTTCTACTTAACTTCCAGAAGATGCAATATTTGTGTAATTAATAAAGTGCCATCTTTTAATCTGTTTTAGCTATGCCTGATGTCATAACGAAAGATGTTACTACAGATCACGAGTTTATAGTATTAGCATGTGATGGTGAGTTTCGTTTAGGCCTTGTGACTCTAACACTTAGCCTCATGCACACATGCTGAAGGAATCCTTGACATGTCTGTGTCTGTGATCAAGCAAGTAATGGGAGGAAGCACCAGTCCAGAGGAAAGAGGGAGGAAATAAGGCTCATTTTTATCTACAAGACATTGGGTCCTTATGGAATTAATATTAAATTTAAATTCTAAGTACCATATCTACATGTACCATACCATATCTACATAACAGTCCCGTTTCTCCTTTCAATACCCTTACACGTGTGCTAGGCACCTGAAAAGACTGTCAGTTGTATTCGAAGAGCTTGACCATGACAAAACTGGCTCAAACACAATCATTATTGCATGCTAGATAATGTCGACTGTGGCACAAAGAGTCCATATTTTTAATAATATGGTTGTGTTTATTATGCGACACAAAATTTTCTGCTTGTCTAGTTTTCAGTGTTTGCTCCCTGGACCACATGGCCAATTTGCATTATAATATTAAAGCCATCATGGCAACTAAAATGAAATTGTTAACACTGAGTACATTGTACTCATTTACAGGTATCTGGGATGTGTTGTCCAATCAAGAAGTGATAGACTTCGTAAGAATACGAATAGCTCAGAGAATGGAACTTGAACAGGTATTGAAACTGAATATTTAGTAAATAAACCCCTTCAGGTGGTTGGTATATTAGAGGATTGTGCCTGAGGCTGAAAGATTGTTGCAAAATGAAAAGTTGGCCGAGAAAGGGCAACTGTGAAATTTTGAGGACAATCTATCAGGCAAGGGCATTATCCTCCAATATACCAGCAAGCCAGAAGGGGTTTGTTTATTTTATAACCATCCGATTAATTTCTCAACATGCTTTATCGCCAGTAAATTTATAGGAAAAAACCTACTTAATAAACCTGGCGTAACTGTAGTTGAAAAAAATGTAAGTTGATTGGTCTACGTGATTTTTTTAACTCTGTGGTTTGTAACTCTGTGATTTTTTTAACTCTGTGATTTCATTAAAAGTGAGAATTGACAACGGTGACTTAATCCGTTTGTTTTGTGCTTGCCTACAAAATCGGCAACAGATAT
Organism: Oculina patagonica; assembly: GCF_052425735.1. Lineage (NCBI taxonomy): Eukaryota > Metazoa > Cnidaria > Anthozoa > Scleractinia > Oculinidae > Oculina > Oculina patagonica. The sequence continues at coordinate 30,845,129 of NC_135762.1, forward strand.
CAAGGGGTGTTCTGACAATCCAGGATTCAATGTTAGCAAATTTAACCTGTCTTTATTTCATTTTTTTGTGTTTTTGTTAGATCTGTGAAGAACTCCTCACAAGATGTCTCGCCCCTGACTGTCAAATGGGTGGACTGGGCTGCGACAACATGACAGTGATAATTGTGTGTTTTCTACAAGGAGGAACTTACGAAGAACTCTGTGAGAAGTGTTCAAGACCAAGTGACTCTAATTCATATAATGGCAATAATTCACCACCGTTTTATTCTTGACTTTGAAGTACACGTCCTTGGCGTGGATTCCTCAGTTACTATTGGAGGTGTGATCATTTTTAACGTTGAAACAAGCATGACAATCAAGATTGAAGCATGTTTTAGAATGGAGGTTGAAGCATGTTTTAGAATGAAAGTAAATGAAAGAAAAAGGGTCAGGATTGCAGAAACTGAAAACATTGACAAGTTCTTTGGGTGTTTTAACTGCCTGAGAAACAATCAAAAACGACAGTCGCGAACGTTCAACGTTCAGCAGAGTTTACTGACGGAAATGGATTTTTAAACCCTTGCGTGTTTCTTTTTTTCTTATTTTTAAATGTAATGTTAAGTGGGTAAATTTGCCAAAGGGAAAAATAATTATTATTGGCATTTCGTAGATTAATTTGGTCTTTCATTGAAGTACTTGAACATGAGTCAAGTCCATGGTATGTCCTAATGTGCCCAAGGGCACAGAAAGGATTGAGTGAGAGTGAGTGAATGAGTTTATGGTTATGTTTTGGAGACGGGCGCATCTCAGGTGAAGTTCAGTGATTGAAATGATGGGACCACGAGGCAATGATTGGTCAGCTTATCCAGTCCTGTGAAGTCATGATAAGGAAGATGAATGAAGGTGAACCAACCCATTCTGCACATATTGACACAAGGTGGAATCATCTCTGTTGCAGTGTACACAGACATGTTCTTCTTTGTTCAATTCCAAGCCAAGGTTTTACATACTGCAGTTGATGTTAACTTGCAACTGATGCAGACACCTTGCTGCAGCTCGAAAGTTGATGTCTACCAAAACAAAGCAGGGAAACTTCTGCTGCAGGCGGATAGCTGAAAAGGGCAACAGGGTGGTTTAAATGACATGAGTTCACTGCATGAATATGAGTCGATAGTTTTAGTGCAGCTATAATTGTGCAAGTTATTTTAGGTTGCTGTAGTTATTTTTGCGCCCCCTCATTTTTTGGCTTAAACTTTTACAAATAATCTTAATCACCTTGACAATCGTTTTGTGAAGAGTTCTTTTGTATGTCTTTTTTGCTTGTAACTTGCATCTACAATTGCAAGATTTCCAACCATTTCAGTTGCAGCAAATGATTTAAATCTGAATTCTCCATACAGTATAAATACACTCCAGCAAAGAGGTGACGAGAATTTAAATAAAATCATTGACTATAGGATATTGTTTTAATGTGATACCAAATTCGTAGAACTAACATCAGTTAAAGGCCAAAGCATTAATGCCATAGATTTTCTTTTTAAAAAAAAATCTACGGCATTACATGTTTTGGCCTTTAATTAAATGAATCTAGTGTGAAGTTGTCAAAAATGGAAAGTTCTGTTTTGTAAACGTGTCTACTCAGTCATTTTTGAAGAGTGTTCACGTTAAAATAGATTTTTAATTTCAATTTGTATTTCAGAAGCATTTGTAAAGAGTAACTGAGCGCACAATTGACTACGCAATTCTTGCAGGACACGTGCTATAATTTTGACCCCCCGGGGGGGGGGGGGGTACTCCCATAAATTTCGGATAGGGGTGTGCCGCCAAGGTTCTTAAACCCTGACCCTATTTAAGGATAAAGACAGCGAAAATTGATACCCTTTTTAAGGCACAAAACCGAAAAATGACACCCTATTCAAGTGGAAGGAGAAGCGTGCCGTGACGACCCAAATAACGGCTAACCGCGCACGGCAAGACACAAATCTTTATAAAATCGCTTTACTAATACCTGAACAGAAAATTCCGTTTTAAGAGACCTTTTTTTTTCGTTTAGCTGGGCGTTTATTTTAGCTAATAGAATTTAGGTACCCTATCTATGGATCACACCGGGAACACATTGCCAAAAGGAGCAAAAATGATACCCTAGTTAAGGACCGAGAACCTCAAAAACCATACCCTATTGGGCGGCACATACCTATATAGGCCACATATGGGAGTACCCCCCCCCCCCCCCGGGAATTTTGATGTGATTCCAAATCAGTTAATTCCTAATACGGTTATACCTCGACTCCAGCCCACACGAGGGTCGAACCGCGTGGCGCCTGAGGAAGAGGTATTAAGAACACTAAAATGTACTGTAGTAGTGTTATTGAGAACGTGGTTGTTTGTCTGATCTCTATACATAATTATTAGAGAAAGAAGTTTCTTATGTTTTAAAGATAAGTTTTTAAGACAAGAATTTTTTGTGAATGGTTTATTTAAATTGTGGGCTGTTCAAAACTTTGCCTCAAAAAAGAACCGATTATTTTCTTTCTTGATTTTAGTGTGTGTTTTCAATGATCTTAAAAGTATGTTAGTCTCTTTTGCGGCTGTTGTCAGGACTGTCACACAACGGTTCTTGTGAAGATGCCTTACGTGATACCCAAGCTAACAGCTGCGAAACAGACTACGGATATTACTGAATTGAAGCTGGTTGTACATAGTAATAAATCAAGTTTTATACAGAGAACAAACGGGTGTCTTGTATTTTTGGGTCAATGGGCTGAATTCCTTGTTGATATGGAGTAAAATGGCTTGGAACTGAAGCAAGGGGACTATCTATTTGTCAAGTTCTCGTTAGAAGTATCCGAGGAGTTTTTGATTCGAGTTAGTACAAGAGTTCAGTACTCTAGTAGCTGCCGTAAATGACCCTCTATTTGCTGCAGTTGTATTTGTTTTCTGGACAATCTAGGGTCACTGAGTTCTGTTATTTTTTTTGTTCCTCAGCTAACTGCTACAGTTCCTGGGTGTCAGTCCCGGAGGCGGGGGGGGGGGGGGGGGAGTCGGGTGATACTCTTGTATGTTTTGGGCGGGTATTGTTAACCCTTTTTTTTTTTTTCCTTTTTTTTGGGGTTTTTCCTGTTTTTTTATTTTTTAAAATTTTTTTATGTCCGTTCCAGAAACAGTTCCATTTTTTAACACCCCGTTTTGGCTGCTGATAATTTAAAACATTCGTGCGTTCAAAATGTCATACCCCGTTCTAGATCGGGAGCCCAAAATCACGACCCCATTCGGCGGCACATACCCGTATAGGCATCTTAGGGGTGTCCCCCCCCTCCCCGGGGTGTCAGTACACCTCAGGGTCAATTCGTTTCGTGTCATGTGACAGGGGACAACTATAAAAGAACTCAAATCACTTATCAGGCAAATGGTTGTACAAATCCCCGGCTCTAAAGCTACGAATACAGTTGCCTGACATCGCTTCGGCTGACATGCTCTGCAGAAACCTAAACAGCCGAGTGGCTAGAGGCAGCTGTATTCGCAGGCTCAGGCTCCAATAAGTTGCTATGTATCCAGTCTCCCCTCTGCCGAGAAAGCCTGGGTATTAACAAGGTATGATGAAAATCTAGGACGTTGGCATGCATTCTCGTCCCCATAGCCCTTTCGTTTCTCTTAGCCGGCTGGGCCTTGGCACGAGGAAACAAAGGGCTCTGGGGACACAGGATTTCCAGTCCTAGATTCAAGGACTTCGGTCTTCATGTATGCAGTCAGACGTTTCGAAAGAATGTATGAGAGAGTCGTTACGTTTTCGACTTCCGTTTTGGAATTTTTGTTCCAAACAGCCAATCAAAAAAATTCGAATTAATTCAAAAATCCTATGTCCCCAGAGCCGACGAGAATGGTTGGCATGGCATGGCTTACTTAATTCCAGTACCAACATCGAGCAAAAGAGAAATAATCAGGTTTCCCAGATCACGGAAAAAGAAATGATTTCAAATTCAGGGAAAAGTATTAATTTCAATTTGGCAAGAAAAAACAGAATTTCCAATCACTCACTCACTCACTTAGTTTATCGTAAATACTCTTTTTCTTTAGCCATCGTAGTTTAACTAAAAATAACACGCAAACTGCGGTGATAAACATTACGGACAAACGCGTTGTTAGAAAAAAAAATAAAAAATATAAGTAAAAGGTCTATTTTTTCTAATAATGCGTTTGTCCGTAATGTTTATCACCGCAGTTTGCGTGTTATTTTCACTTCGTTTATATTTATATATCTTTTCTTCTTTTTGGCAGTTCGATCTCTACCAGGCGTTTCCACTTGTCTTATATCTTGCAGGAGCCCAGTTGATGGGCTCCTGTATCTTGTCATAAGTTTCTAGCTAGCTATGTAATCGTTCAAGAACAATACCTTTGTACGCACCGGTTGTTTGATCGGAATAAACTAATCAGTACATGAAAGCCATGAATAAAATAACAACTACATGTACACCTCTTAAAAACAGTTCTTTATTACTGATTTGCTTTTTAGTAACTTTTGCTACGCTGCTTTAGTCTTATGTAGAGGAGGACGTGTTGATGTCGGCTACAAGTTAACATTCATTCAATTTTTTTCACACGACTTTCCGCTCTTCTGAGATACGTATATTAACATCAGTTATAACATATAAACATTATTAGATAATATAATAATCAAACACATAGAACACAAAGAATTACAGTAGAATACGGATTTCTCGAACCTCTAAAGAAAACGAAAATTGGTTCGAGATATTGGGAGTTCGGGGGTAAAATTACAGTGTTCAACTCATTGAACTCATTGAGGCAAATCCAACTGGGGGACGCAACTTTTGGTTCGAATTATCTGGAGTTTCGAGAAATCAGTATTGCACTGTGGATTATTTAATCGTTTCTATTAAATCTGGGTGGATTGAAAGATATTATATTAAAAGTTTCATAAGTTTTTAGAGAAACTTCAACAAAATCGTCAACAAGTTGCTAAGATTAAAGACTGGTTACCGACGCCTTATCCCTAAAAGGAACTGTTTTTTAACTAAAAAGCGAAATCTGTTGGAAACTTTTTAGGCTCCTTTGAACTCCACCAGTGTCTTGCTGTGCGTTCAACCAAAGAAAAGAAAACCAAAGATTCCACGCTACAAAAACAAAACAACAATTAAGACAACTAGTTTCCGGTGCAGACAAAACGCTCGGTCACTCCTATGTTTGACGTCAGTTGTTTTGAAACTTAGAAACTTATTATGGATTGATTGTTGTAAATTAACAAAAAGCTTTTTCTCTCTTAAAATTTTTTAAATATTTTTTTTTTTTAAAATATGGGGACTCTCTCTTTTTTTTTTTAAAAGAAGGGGAAATTTACTATCGATTGTTTGTTGTAAATTAACAAAGAGCTTATTCAAAACGACCGACAGCGTAAAATTTAGAATTTACTCACACTGAAAGGAATTTGAAAACATTTTTGTTTTTCAAAATATGGCGAACTCTCGTACTTTCTTCGAACTAGGAATGGAAACTTAGGACGAACTTTCTTAATTGAGTTAAGCGCATACTACCATAACTTGTTACAAATAAGACAAAAGACGATAGAAAAAGACAGAACTGTTCAAAGTTTTCTAGAAAATATTACTGACGTGTTAGAAATTTTGGTAGAAAAGTTGGAAAAGAACTTTTCGTCTTGGCTTTCGAACAGCTACCGTGCTGAAACTGAAATCAATCGCTGACACAAATAGTTGACAATTTAAAAATGCCATTTACAATGATTACTTTCCCTATTAGCAGTGACTCTTTTTCAGTTATTTGTCTTCAAAAGGATACTCTGTTAGCAGGGAAGCAATTGCGTGTTTGTTGCAGTTCGTTGTTGATTGAAATCAGTATTAAATTTTATATGACGCCGTGTACAATTCAGCTGTGAAGTAAGAGCGTTTTCGTGGTTCATGATTTTCAAAGAACTTTTCTTTATACTGCATGTTTAGACCAAATCATTATTATAAATTTTCATTCATCGTCGAGGTAGATTAAAAATCCTCGACTGTACGGTTATTAAGAAGAATATGGGGATTTAAAGACGAGAAAGTCGAAACAGAGCTTTATAGAGTGCATTGATTAGATCTATCGGTAATGATGGCAGAGTTAGCAGCGGCTATCTAATATAGAGAACATATTTAGCTAAAAGGTAAAACGACTGAGAAAGAATTAACTCTAGATCTTAAGGGCATTATAGGAATTTTTAAAAATCTTTTTATTGGAGTTCTTAATTTCTTTCTGCATGGTATTTTCGTTATCTGTTTTGAGGAAATAAAATATAATTTAAATTGATATTCCGCTATACCGCGAGCAGTGTCATCAGAAAGCCTTCAGCATTCGACTAACACGGTTTCACAACTTGCATTCACTTGAACGAGCTAACATTATGCTGCTGTATCAAGATATTAAACATTCTTCGGTGTAAGCTACAGTTAGGCCCTCAGTTTTCAGCTGATACTATTATATCGACACATATTTTTCAGGGACGGGAGGGCGAACCACCCTGATGAAAAGTCCACAGCATTACAATAGATGTTGAATAGAGTAGTCGCCCGAGTTTTCGTATAAAATGCGACAACATAAATTGAAAAAACCCCAAAATAAGAGTTTTGCTAAAACTGTAAAACAGAATAAGCGGGAATAAGTGAACTGTATTCTTCGATACTGTAGTTACAGTTAACAGTTAAATTTTTGTCAGAAGTACTTGAAGTTGGGGGTGAATACATGTAATACACTGTTTTTCCTTACAAGTTTCGTTAAACCAGGTTAAACCAAACCTGAAGTTAAGAAATATTTTACTCCATAACTGAATACTTTCAACCTTAAGTATTAGTTAACTTCTGAACTGGCGTAAAAGTACTTGAAATGCTACAAATAACTTCTACAGGATTCTACAAGATAAAAAACGTAACGGAGCAATAACTTCATCTATTTATGCATACAAAATATCGGTTCACCGTACTTCACCGAAACTGAAGAATTGAAAATGTACTGATAAGACATTGGATGTATCTACCTCTATTGTTCAAGCTGCTATCAGCAAAATACTCCGTAATGCTAATCGCAAATTTATATAGTGCTGACTGCCGAACTAATCATTGCAAACTACTTAGACTATTTAAAACGAGTAATATCAAAGCTCGGAAAATTCGCGGACGATTGTTAGCACAAACCAAGCGGTCACTAACCCTTATGCCTTTGATTTAAATTCTGCTGACAATGGGAAACTACAGTCGCCAGTAATCGCTGCTTGTTCAAATCCGTTTTAAGTTCAGACAACAAAGATAGCGTACTCTTTCTCACCGTAGACGAAATAAAAAAAATCACTGATCCAGTTTCGTGGACTCGAAAATCCGGTACGCAAAATAACCTTACAAGTTATAGACTAGCTAGCCGTATCAAAGTTCTTCAATTTCAGTTACCGTCACAAATAACATGTTTGTAACTGAGCTGACCGCAAATTCCTGTCGATATTAACGAATTCCAGTGCTGGTCAACCCACGTCTGGAGTTTTCTTTCATTATCAAGATACAAACAAACATCGGCGTTGCGAGACATACCGAGAATTCCCGACACACCCACGATTGAAACCGATTACCCGAAGATAAACACGGCAGGGCTTCGCGCTCGCCTGATGGCCGATTTTGATGAAATAAAATACGCTTTGTTCTGCTAAAAACAAGCATTGTTAACTTTAAAAATAGAGTTCAAGACTTAAGAAATAACACTACAAAAATATATACATTATTACATTTATTTATCTTTTTAATCCGGTGAAATTGTAGAATTGAAGAAATGTGTTTGTTTAATTTCACGGAGTCTCGCCAAAATTTCCTCGCCAGTTCAAAAATCTCGGAACCTTTATAAATATCGGAAGTCCCCGAAGTTTTTAAAAATAGGGTTAAGGTATTATGAAAGCCAACAGAATCATAATTTTAGTTTGCACTTTTAGCCTTCATTTCGTATTCAAAGTAGGATGCTGAGTTTTAACAAATAAATAGTATTATCAATTATCTTACTTGAATTATTCGTGAAACCAGCTTAAAAAACACCTCAGGCAAACTGGATTAAGCCGTAACTGATATGTGTGTGAACTTTCTATCATTGTGGGCGGTGTATCTATCTACAGACTACCTTGTTGGTATAGAAACTAATGTTACAACAATAGAAAGCTCTCGTGAAGATAATACACATCAACAAAGCGAAGACAGGCACGCGAAGAATTTAACTGAAGGGAAAACCCTCTTTATCCGGTGTTTAAGTGGATATCTCATAGCAGTTCTGGGAATTTCAGACCTATGCCAAATTGTAAAAAAATCCAATTTATTTTTGCATTCCATGTATTTAAAAATATATAAAAAAACTGACACAAAAATAGATTTTCGAAGTGATTGATAAAGATAAAGCTAGATAAAGAAAATTCAAATAAAATCGGTTAACTGACTAGTATCTATGGAATAGTGCAGTGATTATAACGTTTTTAAAGTTAACTTTCAAAATAACATTATTTTTTCCTGATTCATATGGTAGCTTCTTCTGTAAAGAGCGAAGAACAGCAGCTTGCCGTTTCTGTTCAGTCATTGAAGTACGAGGCAAATTCAATAAAAAGGTAAAAGAGTCTACAAACTTTTTCTCATAGTAATTAGTATTGTTGTTACGGCGGTCGAGAATTTCCTTCCGTTGAGCTAACAGTCTTGATTATTCGGCCTGTGTGGACCCTTGTGTTTTCTCTACGATGTGCTAAGACCTACATCGAGGTTATAAGCACCACTAAATATCGTATATGCAGACCATTCAGTGTACGGTATATAAGTCTTAATGCTTTTCGGTAAAAAGTACTAAAATTGGCGAAAAGGTCTTCTCGTTCACGAAATGCACCTAGTATATCAAGATGAAGATATAACATAAATTGTTGTTGAAGGAAAAAGGGGGTCATAATAATTTTTGTGTATTTTTCCAGTCCACCAGGACAAAACTTGAAAAAGTCAGCCTGAAAGTTCCTGATGGCATCACAATAATATCACTTGTTTATCGCTTCAGTACACTTGTATGGTGATTTTTAACCAAATTGGACGTGACTATTCATAGTTTCCATATGTCTTTAGGCTCTCGAGTTTTTGAAGGAAGTGAAACTGGAGACAGTGTCCCTTTAAAAGGCAAGAGATTTGTGACTTGAACATAACCATAAGTAACTCCTTATGGGCTGATCACCTGCAGCTGCTAATAAAAATAAGTAGCTTGACTTCGGTTCGAAGAAGGACATTAAATACTTTACTAACTATAACTGTTTGTTAATTTTGTACGTCAATGAACAGCCAAGGACATGCATAACTACCCAATAAGAAATCAGTTCTTCTTTCTATGGTGTTCTTAAAACAAGTTATGATAGATTAAAAAACGCGGTTTTCACCATAAAAAGGTCTAAAAAGTGATAACAATTTAACTTTGATTTTGAATTTTTGTAGATATGGGGATTCTCGGTGTGTTTCAGTAGCAGACGAGTAGCTTCGACCGTGAAGACACTGAAGGCAGTCGCTGCATGTTTTTACTCGTCTGAGCCAAGCTTCAGCAATGACATTTTTCGGGACTATTTTCATGATTTCAATATATAATAACGCAATGATAAAAACTAAACCAAATCAGCAAAAAGTAAATGAGGGAGTTATGAGTTAGTGATGGAGTTTTCGGTTTAATAGTTCGTGATTTTGTGCAGTCACTGTCTTTAGCAATTAGCGGCCAGTTCCTGAACTGTGGTTTGTTCGAGTTTACTCCAAGGCGAGCACAAAATCATGTAAAAACATTCTACTGAACGGTTTCAAAGGGTATTGATGGCAGAGAACTAAATATTAAAAAAAATAATGTCTGAGAAATTTACTTTAATTAAATCCAATGAGAAAACGGAAAATATCAACACGATCGGTTTAATGAGCTGAACATTAGATTAAGTTTAAGAAAGTTCCGTTATAGCAACAACGGATAAACTTGTTATTAGCACAATCACATGGTCCGCTTTTTACAATCTTGTACAAATAACTGTTATTATATACAGTGCTAGAACCCAGCCCCGAAAACATACAGGTGATTTACTTGAATGCGTGGTGAATGTAAAAGCCTTACATAGGACGTCCGAGTACGTTAAACACTCTCACAAATAGATCCGTTTAATAGCATGCATATCCTGTCCTTTTACTGTTGTTCAACCTTTTGTCATTCGGCGTTTTGGAGTAAAAATTAAACTCGGTCTTACAATACTGTTTAAAAAATATATTTGCGCAATTTTTATAAGGACACTGTTCGGCTATTCCTTTCGGCCTGTAATCTTTTTTTTCAGTGTGAATTGTTTAAAAGGCGCTCTTTAGAGCAAAACCGAGTTCTAAACTGCTATCAAAGGGCTATCGTTCCGCACAATTATTTATTCAATCCTCTTACGTTTGCTATGGCTGATCGACCAAGAAACTCTTTGCTTACTGTATACTGATATGAACTGATTATACTGATCGAAAATCAACACTCAAAAGAATAGTACATGAAGAATCTGTAGAACCCCGATTTCTCTTCTTTCTCTATACTTTATTTTTTCAGGTATTAAACGGTAGAGTTGAAGTAGAGTTGAAGTATAAACCGTAAGTCTTCACAATACCACTGTTAAGATTTAAGTGAAAATTCAAATCAATAATTACTGCCTTATAATATGCCATTAAATTTCGTTTTTCCTCAAGAAATACAGTGGAGTGATGATCCCAATTTCCCTAGACTGCCCACAGCCTTTTTATTTTTCAATGCAAAAAAGCGAGAGAATCGGCAAGCGAAGCGAAAATTTCTTCGAGAGATCGGGGGTAAAACTACAGAGAAGTTAGCCTTGAATTTCAGACGGCCCTTTCTGGTCGCCAGCTCTTGGCGACCAGCGAGGGACGTCTGAAATTCAGGCTACAGAGAAGTACCATCCAAGGGAAACAAAAAATTGGTTCGAGAAGTGGAGAGCTTCGTGAAACTGAGCGGCGATGAAATCGTTCGAATCAAAATTCTGATCTGTACGGGCTAAAAATCTAGAATCTACATTGGAATCCAAACCCCGGAATCCAAACGATCTCACAAACGAGTCTGTATGTAAAGTATCTTTAGGAACTACAGGTTGCTCAGTTTACATCACCATACGAGACTACTGTAGCTGCACGTTGTGAAGAAGACATGATCGATATTTTTGCGTTATTTTTGACACGCACTAATAACCGTAACAAGTGCTTTTAAAAACTCACTCTGTTTATAAAACAAACAGTATCGTTATGTTGAAAGGAATTCCTGAACGTCTTTCGTCCAGAGATCGAGCGAAGCAATTTGCCATCGGATTTCGGGCAAAAATGACAATTTGGGCAATTAATTATCGGTTTTTATGCTTCTACTAGTTCCACTGCATGCCGTGGATCAATTTTGGGCGATATGTGTTGTTTCGAGTAACAGTTACAATCGCTATACAGTTACTCGTGTTTTTATCCACTGTGTAAGAAGTATTTGGATTTCTGATTTTTTAGTTCACAGAAAGAAGCTTTACAAATGTTAGCATATTTATAAGGATACAGTTTAGGCCGTCAGTGATCTGTCCCAGAGCGATGAAGCCAGTCGGTTTTTCCTAACATGAATAGCGCTTGAACTGTCTGCGACGTGACGATACGGTTCTGTTCAGCATAAAATGCTGATTCGTGAGGACAGGAAATCGATCCCGAGAAATGTGTTTGGTCACTTGAGCTTCGCCGGAAAACCGCAATTGACGTCATTGGCGGGCTACGGCATCGCCGCAGGAAATGACCTTACCAACAAGAAATTCCGAAAGGAACTCCAAGAAAAACCGCAATCACAAACAACAATGTAACAATTTAATATGATCGTGTTAGAGATCTCAGATGAAAAAGTTGTTTTTCTTATCAAAACAGTTTGGTAATAAACTGTAAAATTTCACACATTTCGGCTGTTTCTCGGCGAGGCAATCAGTTTTGGTATTCGAGATTAGAAGCGATTTAGTTTTTATTCCGCCGGCGGATTTCCATGTTAAGTCGTCCAAAATCAGGCATTATCAGCTAAAATTTGTATTCAAATTATAGCGAACCGCTCTAAGCCAGGATTTTGTAGTCTTCTGTGACAATCGTATCAAACTCCACAGGTTTAAAATTGGATTTTCTATTTCAGGCAACCCGACCTGCTTGTCGGAAACCTGCATTATCATGCGATGGCAGTCTGAACTCCGATAAAAGTTTCGTTTCAAAAAAGATAAACCTTGACTGAAAACATCAGCAAGTTGACTGTAAAAAACGTGTCGGAGCGCGATCAGCGACAATAACAAATCCAAAATATCCACAAAAGCGCCAGAACAAACACGAACGTTAAAAATAACAGAATATCAGACAGGTCTCAAAGAGAAACTGTTGAGAATACTGATATTGAAAGTCCGTAGAAGTTTATGCTTAATAAGGTATACCCCGCACAATCAGCGTACAATCTTGTTAATACTGCTGGGACGTTATTTTTGGAACAATGTGTTGACCTTACCACTTGACATCTGGGCGACGCCCAGAAAAGCTTTGTTCCCGTTTTAGAAGGTCTTTTTTAAAATTTGTAAACAGTCTGATATTGTAGACATCGGAAATTGTCAATGACCCCTTTCTTTCAATTTGTGACACGGTCGGCAAACTTCGGCTTTGCGGCTCCGCCTACGAAGATAATACTCGTGTGCCCCCCACTACGATATCAGCTTTCGACATTCCGATGTTATTTACGGCTGCAGGCCGAAGCATCTCGGCGTCTTATCGGTATCTCGAAATGAAAGCCGATAGCGATCGCTGCGGCGCTGGAATTCACGATAATCTCCTCGGGATTTTGTTATTTTGAAACGAAACAGACTAATTGAAATATTTCTCGTTCTTTGGGAGCTTGCTTACGACACAAAAGAATAAACGATTTATTTACGCAGAAAGGTTGTCAATGCAAAAGAGAGTATCATTTTAGCATCCACTTCAGCTCCGATGAAAGCTGTTTGCTTTAGCCGAGATTTAAGTCAACACAAGATTTCTTTGCATACCGTTGTAAAACTGTTACATTTTGAAACAAGTAACAAATTACTGGGTCGTTACGCCTTGCGGTGGGTCGATCGATTCGAAGGAAGTAGAAATTATCTAAATGAACTCCGTAACTTCCTCTGGTGTGGAAACTATATAAAAGGTAGATAAGACAGTTTTAATGGAGTCTTATTGTTCAACTGCCTTGTTTACATGAGTAATACAGGAACTGTTCGTATAAACAACGGACAAAATAAACGAAGTTTATTTTTATATACCATACCCGGGAGGTATTTCACATGTTGTTGCAAAGTTTGATCCTTTAAATGGTTTTTATTACAATTTTAAATCAAATCTGAGATCACAAACAAAAACTTTTGAGCTGTAATTCACTGGTACTGTCCTTTTCCTAAACAACGAATGCAGCCTTTTCAGGATAAATAAAAATGCTAGCCGAACTAACGCGATATTAAATTAAACCGGCAAGCTAAACTGAAAAGCTTATCTTTGACCTTTTGATATCACTTGATCGGCGGCGAGTCGATAAACACTTACTACGTCACACTCGTAAAAGATCGCCACTTCCCGATTTGGTCATGTTTTCCGACGATGCGAACCATAACAATAATTTTCCCACGATCCGACACACAATACCTTGTTTTGGTTCAGTGCCTTGATTACTTCTCAAATGCCCCTGAGGACTAGTCAGATGTTTTGAAGATATGTAAATTGTAGCTTTGAATGCATCCGAACGCTTACATCTTGTTAAAGTACGATGAGTAGGCGATCGGACGTGCAAGTTAGATACGCTTAACAAAACTTACGATCGGTTGTGGAATGCAGATTCGTGGAATTTTCTAGGACGGAAATCTATCTGTCACTCAAAACAAATTGAAATTACAACTTGCCATTGTTTTCAATGTGTTTATTTTACTGACAAAGGATTCATTTCAAACGTCAACCTTTTAATAATCAAGTTGTTTTCATCGCTCTAAGAATTACTGTGTCATCAAACTTGAGCCAATCAGATGGCTCCAAGAGTACCAACGATGACCCCCGGCAGCTAATTGGGTCACCATTGACGTCATTAAGTGGAGAGCTTTAGAAATCGGCGTGCTGTGATTGGCTAGTTGCAAGACCCAAGAGGATACTGATTGTTTGCTTCTAACCGCAAGGAGATTTTGTCACCTACACGCCTTCCTTTTCCATATTTGGTAACAAAGTCGTCCTGCGAACTCGGCGAACAAGATATAAAGCAATGTCTTCGGCCGATTCAAATCAACAACGATCGGAAACTGAACAGTCAGTTCACCAGTGGGAAGAAAGTCATTCATAACACAACGGGTAGTGGGAGATACTCATATTATCTGATCACTCACAGCTGACCAGCCATTTTAATACGGATCTCAAGTAATCATGGCCCTTGCTCTGCCAGTGTCGGTGATTCAAGAAGCGAGAACAGTGGTCGATGGCAACGCTGAGTGTGATTTGGCTACCACCGTTCATAATTTTGTACGACCAATGCCTCCAAGCACTCAGTTAACGTCCATGGCAAAACTCGACGAAGTGCAACAGGTTGGTTGAATTTTTGATCACTTATTCTTGCGTGCGGCGATAAAATAAAGAGAAAATTCCTTCAGTTAAGTTACGAAATAGTATTCTTGCGACAGAGAAAATACAGAGCGTAAGCAATAATAAGGAGCTCACTGAAGCGTAACTGTTGTTTTTTGATAGTTGAATCAGATTTTCTTTTGATTTTCCGAATTATACAGCATTTAAATTATTCGTTTAAATTTTATCTGCTACCGGGTATGTGGGTGGACATAAGAAAACGCGTCCGTTATAATTATAGATTAGCAGTTAAAATGATTTCTAATTATTGATCCTTGCTATTCATACAATTAATGGTGTTGTTTATTTCACTGAATTTCTTTCTCGTGTAAAGTTTAGTCATTCATTTTCTTATATCGAGAAAATCAGTGATCAGCCTTATAGTAATACACAAAGATGAATGACATCGCATGATGAAACCAACATCAGTCGCAGTGAAATAAACAACATGGTCAATTTCTGATGTAAGCGTGCCTTTACTTAGGCGCCATTTTGACATGTTGTGATGTACTGCAATCGTTTCTCAACTGATTTCGTTTTCTTTCTTTAGACAATGTGGGAGATGGAAAGATATCTTCAAGGAACTGCTCCTTCACCACTAACGTTCAGTCCCTTGATCACAAGAAAGAGAAAATTTCGACGCGAGAGCGCTAACGTCGTAAATGACTTTTTCACTTTTGACGACGACTCTGGCGATGATTGTATTGTTGTCGAGCAGAACAACAACGTACCGCTACCGGAGAAAGTCTTTGTGACCGATGTGGATACATTCACGCTTCCTCCAGCATTTACGAACACTACAACGATAACAACAATAAATCCGGTGCCTGTTGTGACGAGCAATATTCACATGCCAGCCGACAACCGCTTCCATCAACTCAAGGTTGTTCAACCTCCACGCGATTACACTGTGATTTATCCTCCAACTCCACCGAATTCAAACCCTGGCTCACCAGAAATGGCCGCCCAGCAAATATATTTAGGACCACTGGGCCCTCCGCCGCCTTATACTCCTCCGACCGTCCTGGTTCCTCAAAAACGCGGCTCACCCGAGCTACAGAGAAGAAGGATCCACCACTGTGAACATCCAGGTTGTAACAAAGTGTATACCAAGAGCTCGCATCTCAAGGCACATATGAGAACTCATACGGGTGAAAAACCCTATAAATGTACCTGGGAAGGATGCGAGTGGAGGTTTGCTCGTTCAGATGAGCTTACAAGGCATTATAGAAAGCACACAGGAGCCAAACCGTTTAAATGTCAGTTCTGTGACAGGGCTTTCGCCAGATCGGATCATTTGGCGTTGCACATGAAACGCCATCAACCGCAGCAGCAATCTTAGAGAGAACTGTGTGAATATATAAAGAATGAACTTCTTCTTGTACACGACGAGCAGTAGTGGTGCTACCATTTGCTCTGAACTGAAAGAAAAAAATGATTAATAACTATCATTGCAAGATGAAGTGTACACATCGAGTTTGAAGATGTGGTGATTCGAAGGTTATTTGTTCAAGTGCAGGGCAACCAAGACATTATCACACAAGATTTTCTTGTGTTTTAGTTAAAATCTTCTAGTGTTGAACTTTATCCATGGTTTTGTTAAATAAAGGCAAGGAAATGACAGCTTAACCTTTCAAATTAAGCACAGAAATAAGATTATCGCTCTAGTGCTTTTAACAACATCTGTACTTTGTACAAAGAATGAACTTCAACCCGTTTCATAACATCCATCACAAGTTGAGAAATCTTACAAAGACAAAAAAAGGAACGCAATCAAAAATATTTTGTGTAATAGAAAAGTTTGTAAATATAAAGAAGTTTTTGTCAAAAGAAAAAGAGATGTATTTTTATGTAATGGAATTTTAGAGGTTATATTTATGATACTGTGTTATTTTATTCAAAAAAGATAAGAAATCTATCAAAATAAAACAAAAACAGTTGGAATTTTATGTCTTGTGTAAATTCTTTGGCAAAGCATAAACCCGCAAACTTGTGCGGTTTTATGTCAAAATGTAATTATAAAATTATCGAATCGTTTCCCTCCAGGGGTTTGCGTCTGTCTAGCTTGTTTCACAATACACTGTAGTCACTAGTGTCGAGATCTTATGCACGCAAAGTTGGTTTTGCATGTCTTGATCTTTTCAGTGCAATCACTTCTGGGAAAATTGATATGAGACGAGTGTGTTTGTCACTTTATTGTCCCTAAATATGACCATTTTATTGGTCAGTGGTCGTGAGTGTATTCTGAAAGAATAGCGTAAAATTGTTTCGTTCCAATTTCTCAGTTGGCGCGTTCTATCCGACGCGCACAACCGATAACCTTGTTTTCTTAGATAGGGTTTCTCGTTAACGCGTTTGGTTTCCAGTTCGCGTCAAATTCAGAGTAATCGAATCATTTAATTTCTTCCAAATATCAAAGACAGCTGCTGTTAGATAGCTTATCCATTCCTATGCCTTTTTTGTTCGTTCAATTTACGGATTAAAGGACTAAAAAGATAAGAACTTAGTACAAACAGACTTGGATAAATCAGCTCAATATTCTAAGTCGGTCCCATTTGCGGCTTTATTCATGAATTTTTTATAATCATGAAAACGAACGACGAGATAAAATAGCGTGGTCCTCTGAGTGCAGCTGTAGTCAGCCAAGAGCCGTGATCAGTTTCAGAGCGCAAGTTACGCGCGGTAGGAGGGGTGAGTGTATACTATAAAGCCGCAAACCACTTCCAGGGGGGCTCAAGTATTTTGAAAGTTGTTCTTGGTTTCGATTCGTTAATTGCTTTTGTTATCTCGCCAGCCATTTCCTCTTCTACTGATTACACAACAAAAGTGGCACGAAAGATTTCATTTTCGTTCTTGCTTCTGGAAAACAAGCCAGGTTTTCTGTTTGAGTCGAACAATTGTTAACAAAAGAAGACGCCGCAAAAAAGTGATCATGATGAAACAGCTAGCACCTTCTTTTGTTGGATTGTTTGAATGGTGATTGCCGACTCAGCTTAAATCGGCGTAATCCAGCCTATGTTTTCATGTCAAAACTTGGAAATTAAGTCGAACTGTAGCAGATGATCTCGCTGAAAACTGATAAAACTTTAAAATTGAGCAGACTCAGAGCTGAACATGGCGCTATACACCATTTGTCGGGTTACGGGACGGCCAAATTAAGGAGACTGGCTGTGCATGTGTGCACGTTCTGCAGACAATTATTGTTAAACAGACAAGACGTAAAATGAAACAGAACTGAAGAAATGATAGATAATTAACAGGCACGGTCTTTTCTTGTGGCAAAAAGTCACGGCATAGCAGACATTTTAAAAAAAATGTGACAAAATGAGTTGGGAGTTGGATCGATGTTTCAATTTCTTTCCCTTTTCAAATTAGAACCTAGCTGTTGAACACTTAATATCTTTATTTTTCAGAAGAGACAGTTTTTATCAAAATTTAAAAAAATGTTATAAATAAAAAAATTGCTAGATAGTATGTTCAAGTCAACGAGTCACTGAGCTCATGGTCCTGATGTAGTTTGTCCAGTACAAAAGCAACTGAAAGAGTTTATCCGCTAATGCAAGCCCTTTTAATTTACAATGGGATTTTCCTTGCAAATTAAGTCCTGATAAAGCTAAAGAATTATAATTTGGTCAGCTAAATGATAACTTTATAGTCCGGTCCCTAAGGCCTGATACCATAAGGGATCGAGAAACAACCGTCCATATAAACGGGGCGCCGGTTTCACTGTTCAATCAAATTGTTTTTACATGTAAATTCTTGATGTTTTCATTTAAAAAATCGCTGTTTTTCAGTCGTATCTTGTTATCAAGGATATTGTTGGTATAAGTCCATTTCCTGGCTGGTATTATTTTCAATGCTCGCCGAAATAATACCTTCTCAGTTCCTTCCTCAACTCGAGTCGGATCGTCAAATTCTTCAGTGTTCAGAGTAGAGGCATCGGCGTAGAGAGCATAACATGATGGAAATGGTACACTTCTCTAGAAGGCCAAAATTAAAGGTTTTAAACAGGGCTGCTAGACGGCCTGTAGTTAGCGAGTGACTTGTTCGTGCGTCGTTAGATAGTTTATGTATTGGATAGGGGCCGGTTTGACAGAGCTCTTATGATATGAGAATATACTTCAATACAAAACTTTTTGTTTTGTGTTTTTTTTTTCAATACAGGTACATGGTAATCAAATTCCAGTATAAGCGCCTTATCAGTGTCGCAGTGAACTACAGTGTCTTAAATTCGCCGTTGAAACAGATGTAGCCAAATCGACATTCACTCGAACTTGCTTAAAAACTGACCTGACAGCTTGATGTACTTTCAGTATATATAAGCTTTTCCTTCGAAATCTTGCTCCGGAAGCCTTCTTTTCTTTGTAAGAAGCGAATCACCGATTTTTTTTTTAAGTACAACACGACATCGAAACATAGCTATGCTCACACTTGTCATGGACTCTCGCCGGTCCACGGGAAGTCGACGAATGTGTAAACTTGAATGATGTGTGTGCTCTATAGCGTGACCTGGATGCCTATTTGTTTTTCCGGCCTTTTTCATCAACAGAATTTTCACGTGGGCTAAAGTTTGTAAAACCGATAAAAGTTCAAAGTGCTTCAAATAGAGTGGCATAGCTTTTTACGACTGAAATACAGTTTTCTCTGGCTGAATGCTCAATTAATAAAAATTTGATAAACAAGATTTACCCCTTGGGCATATTAACATTGAACAAAGAGAGCCAGGTGTGATATTGTGGTCTTTAGAATCGAGGAAATTATAATGGCCCAGAAACCTGTAACGGTTTGATGACTTTTTTGTTATGCAGGATCAAAAACTAAACCGAAAAACAAAACTGAATAAGTCAGTTGTCTCTTAACCGATTTAAACGAGATCTTTGTAAAGCTGACATTTTTCTTTTCACGTTTAGATTCTGTGGCTTAACCTCTTAAAGCTGGCTGAGATCGCCGGGAAGTGAAGTAGCAAATCAGGCTTGCGGTGATCTAAAAATAATAAGATCTAAAAACTTCTTTTGTAAACAAGGTGGCAAGTGGACCAATATGGTTTCCGTAGGCACGTACAGCTCGAATGAGATTAATCTGAGCTTTTTAAGGCAAAGAAAATGACACGTTTTGAGAGTTGGATATTGAGCTATGGTGATAAGGCTCTCAGAAGTTTTATCAACGTGGCCAATTACTACATCAACAACATCACGCTAAATGGCCATGAATAAACATTATTCGGTCTTAAACTACTACAGTCTTTTTTTTTTGCTCTCTAAAACCAGTGAGAGAGTAATCAACCAACGGCAATTTTTCGACTTATTTTGTGTTTATTTTTTTCATGTACATAGAGTATTGCGTGGACTTCATATTGGCAGCTGTCTAAAACGAAATATAAGAAAATCAAGTGGCGGCAAACCAAGACTTTGCGGTTTCATTGTTAACTTGACGAACTAAACGAACAACTAAACTGTGAAAAACTACCTTTTACACCAAACCAACAACTTTTCGATCGTTCGTTCCCATTGTTGTTTACTTTTAGCTCTACTGACTTTCTGAAGAAATTTTCACCTGTGTGATCCGGGGTTACACTGTGTTTGCTAACTTTGTATAGATATGTCAGGTATTCTGAGAAGAAACTAGTTGTTAACAACATGGATAGTGAAAAGACTTTTACTTCCACGGTACTGTTGAGGCAGCCGAAAAAAGCTTAATATAAGCTATCCAGCTTATGTGGATTTTGTTTAGCTGCTACTAAAGTTCGGTTAAACTTTAAAAAACAATTCTGAATGCGGTACTCCAAAAGTGTTTTCAAGAGTTCTGAGAAACAACTTTTACGTCACAAGACCATTAGAATGCAGCGCTTCACCTAACATCAGTGACCCTAAAAAACTTTCAAAGTGAAATACACTGCGTTGACGACTGTATTGAAAAAAAAAATATGATAACATTTTTAAGCACTTTTAAATTCGCTGAGGACGTGAATGAGTTTTTAAAGGAACGACCGCGGAAATAGGTGATAGAGATGGCTATGAGGGCAAAAGTAGTTTTATAGGATAACAAATTCAAAATAATAATAAGTTTCAAATGATCAAGGGTCGTTCGAGTTTGTCCAGTCACGTATCCTTTGAGCCTAGCGTGCTAGTTTGAAGTTTTCTTTTGAAACTTTACACTAATAATCGTTTTAGAAAATTAGTTAAGCTGTGCGGCAAGGCACGCGCACTCGATATTCGATATCGTATAGGGACGCGTGGTGCTGCATGTAATTACGACTTTGCCGCTCTTAGCAGTATCCAGTTGAAAATATTATCCAAGCGAAGTACGCATTGTTTTCTTCTCTGAAATATTTGAATAAGAATAGAAGAGTGTTGTCGCCTTTAACTTCTTTGTTTAAAATCGGCGACTTGCGGAAAAACAAAAATAGCTTTCCGAGTCGACACGAGTTCGCTTCGTGCGTCATCGGTTCTGTTCTGGTCGATTTGCGGGTTGCACAAGTTTTCCGGGTTATGGCCACGACGCCGGCGAAACAATACAGATAATTGTGATGACGCAAGCGGATGCAGTCGTCGGAGAGACTTCGAGAAGTCGGAACGTGCCGAAGTTTCCACGGAAAAAGACACGTCATCGACGCATTTCTATTGTTTGTTTTGTTGCCGTAACGGTTTGTAATATTGCTTTAGTACCTTACTGAGAGCGTCATGGCCATTAAAAAAGTTATAAGAACAATATTTAATAGTCTATATTGCTCTCTAACTGCCTTCTTGGTGCTATGATCTATAAGCACTTTAGAAGTGAAGGAACGCACAAACAACACAGATTTGCTACGTAATCAGAAAACATACAAAAGAGACAATTGCAATGCATTAAATTAAGACTTTTTCTTGTCAAACTGCTGGTTTACAGAACCAATACTGTTCTCAGACCCTAGTATAATCCTCATCATCCAACAACAAACTTCTAGTAATCTCTAAGCCGATTCGAGCGGGAACGTGTGGGAGGCCTCGTCACGCGTGGGCGGCTAATTACTGTAGACCGTTATTAGTGCGATAAAATATATTTGATCGAAATAAAGATGTACTAGAGTTAGTAGAGGATGACACAACAATTATTTGTCGGCAGTTTAAGGTTTAGCGCGGCATTAATATGACCTTGAACAGCAGAGATACGCGCGCACAGTGCCCAGTGGGTTAGGAGATTGGAGACCACATACGGGTGACGCAATATTTGCCACATTTTATGTGACGAGTCGTCTACACGAAACATTTTTTTGTATGTGACAAGTTTTATTTGTCACATGTATAAATGCTGACACGCCAGCTTCTCAACAAATATATTTGTCACATAAAAATTGGCCATTTTTTCTCATATACGCGAGCAAATCAAAATGATAAAAATTGTCACAAAGAAATTGCTCGTGTAAACTAGGCTTTAAAGTGCGTGTCGTCAGAGACCCAGACTGGACAGGATGCTTCGAGAGGTCGCATCTTTTTTGTATTGTATTTTTTTTTTAGGTGAAACGTTACTCAGACAGTCCCTCTCTTCACACAGGTGTATAAATAGTAGCGGTGAATTGAAAATGATCAGTCAAATTTTGATAGGGCGGGACGGCCAGAGTAGGAATACCGTATTTTCTCAAATAAACGCCCCCGGCGTTTATTTCAAACTTGGCTTCGTGAACCCGGCGTTTATTTGAAGCCGGCGTTTAATCGGGGCCCGGCGTTTATTAACGGACTGCAATTTTCTGCCAATTTTTCAGATTGATTTATTGTTACCGATCTTCGAGACTAAGGGGCAGTTTGTCAAGGCGGGACGATTTTTTCTCTTCGTTCTGCCCCGCAAAACTGTCCCTGGGTATCCAAAGGTGATCATTTCCCAGAGGTACACTATTACGGATTGAATAGTTTATGTTGCAATCAAGATTTGTGGCAAACAGAATATATTTACTTGTTAGCTTGACCTCAAATAAACGCCGGGACCTCAAACAACGCCCCCGGCGTTTATTTAAAAACTAGCAATTTTGACCCGGCGTTTAATCGGGGTCCGGCGTTTAATCGAGAAAATACGGTATATCAAGTCACTTGTACTCCATGCCAAGACGAATAACTCAGGGAAATGGGCAAAACTATTGTACTCAGACAGGACCCACCGCTCTGCAAAAAGACAGGTGGTCTCTTCATGTACCCCCCTTTCCCCACCTTAAAAGATGGTGTATTGTTTGTATAGCCCCCACTCTATCAAGAGAAGAAACTAGGAAAAAGATTCAAACCTCCTTGTGCCATTTCTCAAGCAAGGCAAGCTTCGTGCACACCTTATATGAAAGTCTCGACTCAAATTTTAAGGCCAATAAATTTTGTCCATTTGGCTTTCCAGACAGGTGGTATCTTGCATAGCCCTCCTACCCCTACACAAGGTGGGTCGAGTACACTTGTTTCCGCGACTAGTGACTTGAAGTGGGGGGGGGGGGGGCTTAAAAGACTTTTCTCTTAGTAAGTCTTCATGTTTTCTCCGCCGTGCCTGAAAAAAAAAAACGGGGAAGCTCCGCCTGGAAGCGGTGTCTTTTTCAGGCCGGGACTTAAGGGGATAATTTTTGTAATTTATTATTTTTGAAAGGTAAGAATAGCAGACGAGTGGACGTCAAGACACAAAGACACACTACTTTTTCAGTTCAACTTCTATTTTCATTCCGTTATATTATCATAAGCAGGTGAATTTGCACCAGGCAATCAACACCTGAAAAATAAATCCGACGCAAATGTTTACCAAACACACTCACAGAGCGCATGGTCTACTGTACTTCTTACAATAATTACGTAATAGTTATTGGCTTCAAAGCTAAACTTAAGCACTGTACAAATTTTACCCATGCTCTTAAAGCCACCTTGCAGCACTTCGCAGAAAGAAGGAGTGCATGATGCCAAGATTGTTGAACAATACTTTGAAGCACAAAAAAAGTTTGACTGTTACACATATTCAGTCTCAAGTGAAAGACATAGGCTATAAACATCTGGTAAAGTTTTGCACCAAGCGAGCTGGAGTGAAGACCCAGCAGGGGACTCCCATGTAAAGGAATGGAGATGCTTGTTGGAAAATTAAAATTAAACCTCTAAAAGAGCCCAATCTGGGCAGGGCCGAATATTAAAGGATATCATTTTTGATGCTTTATCAATCTTGACAGGCAAAACAGTTTAACAGCATCTTTTAATTCTTCACATGCAACAAGAACTTGATGGCTAAAATATTGGTGTTTGTCCTGAAAACCTGTAAGCGAATCGACAAGCATCCCGGTCCATTTCATATGGAAGTCACCCCCCTGAGTGGCGAGGGTCCCCTGTACCTCTTTAAAAAATCACAATAAAATATTAGTTAAATGCATGAATCATGCATAGCACTTTAAATTGTAGGTTAAATAATTTTATAATTAAACCACACATCATGAATAGATAAAAAAGCCCTGAGCATGCAACATAATTTACAGCAAAAAACCCAAATCACACATCCTATAGAAAGTACAGGGTACCCCCCCACAAAAAAGAAAAACATCACCCAGTATTACAAAACTAAAAGTTTCATGCCACTATTTAAATGGCAGTGCAATTCACTTTTAGGCTGTAAACAATTTAGCCCATATAATAGGTTAAATGCAATAAAATAAGAATGCCAAAGGCATAAAAACGTCTGAAGTAAAGCTTATAAAAAAGCAATGATCGATATATGTGATCTTGGGTGCGGCCAGCCAATTAAAAACTTCTGCTAGTAAGCTGTTCTTCTACAAACAATTTAAATTACTGGAAAACAACCAAAAATTCTAAAAAAATTATTTGATGCAGGGTAAAATTGCAACTGATGCATTTTTTTTGAGTCAGCATCACCCAACAAAGCAACACATGAAAACTGGTGACAAATGGTAACTATAGTGAAGCTTATATCTTTTCTGCACCCGAAACTTCCTTAGCTTTGCAAAAGAAATCAAGACTCTTGGCCATGTGACAAAAAACTGAGACGACAAGATTTACCAAATTTGACTAAAATTCAGCAAGAAAAATTTCTTGAAGGACCATTCACCACCCTCTTGAAAGTCCCACCACAATAGCTGTTACATACATTATTAATTATTTGTAATAATTTTATTAGTTATTAATTTTAGCAACTTGAAATTAAAGAGGGCAAAATTACTGCAACCAAACTAAATGTCTTTTGTGGAACTACAAAGATTTGTAGACCACTTGAGGACCTCTGAAGATTTTAAATATTATTAGAATCAGCAAATTTTTCCATAATCTCCTGAATATTGCCAAAGTCCACCTAATGTCTTAGTCGCACTAATTTCCCCCTTAAAATTATGAACAGCAATCACTTTTTGTTATTAAATTAAAAATTAATGTATCTTCAGAATTGCACATACTCACAAATCAGGCAATTTCTGCTAATTTCTGAAAATGTGCATAATATTAGTTTTACCTACACAAATACTATAAAATTGTCACTAATGGATAGTCTTTCCTGTGTGTATGCCGAGACAAGGCTCTGGTCAACCAAAAACACTGTAGTGTTGCTGACTCATAAACAAAAGATCTCAAAATCATGTCCACAACAGAAGGGTGACAATGCTGTTCGGTCGAGCAAGGAAGCATTTTTTTTGCAAACAACAACCTATACATCTGGAGAAGAGCCCCAGGATTCAGAGACAAGAAAGAGACTTTGCAAAATCCAAATTGTAATAAACTCCACAGCTAAACGTGCATGTATGAATCTAATATTTACATTAAATCTGATAACTTAAGATCCCAAATCACATCCTTCTCCATTCATTGGAATGTGCAATATATAAAGCATACATTCCCTAGTTAATAATTCTTTAAAGCATTGGTTTAACCGTAACACAACACTTATGCACAAGCTCAAAAAAGTTGAACTCAAGAAGGAAATTAAAAAACTTAACCATGTTGAGAAATAGGTATTTAACATGGTAAATAAATGTAATGAAAAAAACAAACAACGAGCTTAACTTATAATTTAAAATTTTAACCTATGTACACTATCTTAACCTGCAGATTGTAATGGTGGTTCACAATTTTTGCTGTGGTATTTCATTTCCACCAAAAGGAATCTTAAGCCATACACCTTTTCATGTGTTAATAAATTAGATTTCTGCTCAAAAACATGCAGCCTGAGAAGTAACAGACATTT
Organism: Oculina patagonica; assembly: GCF_052425735.1. Taxonomy (NCBI): domain Eukaryota; kingdom Metazoa; phylum Cnidaria; class Anthozoa; order Scleractinia; family Oculinidae; genus Oculina; species Oculina patagonica. The sequence goes on from NC_135762.1 coordinate 30,870,955, forward strand.
CTCTTCAGGCACAACACTCCTCAAGTCTCTTTTGACACTGATGTCAAAGATCCAAGCCAAAAAATGCCATGCTGAAGGCCACACCCTACAGTGAACTGTCTGATATCTCTTATTAGTTACATTTAGTGTACTAACTAATCAGAGAAACTACACAGTTCATGGGCTGCATTTTTGATATTTTCAGATTTCAAATGCTGATCACTACTAGAACTGAAGGTTAAAAAGAAAAGAAATGTATGTTTTACCTAAGAGATTCTTCACACGTTCCCAAATTTCTTCACATGGGAGAATGTTCTTTGGATCTATCACAACTTGCCAACCTCCCAATGAGAAATATTGAATAACGAAGTCTCCAGCCGCCATATGCTGCTTGAGTCCAAAGAAGCATTATGTCAAAACTTGAACTGCCTTTATATTGTCGACAATGAACTTGCTTTCTTCAGTAATGCTCGTAAATTGGACATTCCGATGCAACCTCTTCGGTGAGACTTCATGCAGCTACTGGTACTTCTAGTTTTCATTCTTAAGCTTAAGAACAGCTTTACTTATTAAATAACTGCTGCAGTGCCAGTATGGTCACATTCATTACGATGTGCATGTCCCATTGCACTTTCAACAGTGCCAATCTTTCCGTATTTACAAATTTGACGCATACATACTACTGTACTCCAGTTGGGTGATAAAAGAACAACTAAAATCTGAAAAGATTGCTGTATTCTATACTGATGCAGATCAACGAGGAACAGACTTCGAACTGCCAAACATGACGGCTATTCCAGCAGCGTCCATTTGAAAGAAGTCACTCAAACCAATTCAGTGCCGCTTCATGTGAAGTGACAGGTGATCTGACCTTGAAAAGCACCTGTCACAGTGCGAGCATTTGAATGGCTTTGCACCCGTATGTTTTCTGTAGTGTCTTGTAAGTTCATCTGAGCGAGCAAACCGCCATGAACAGCCTTCCCAGGAGCATTTGTAAGGTTTTTCTCCTGTGTGAGTACGCCTGTGAGCCTTGAGGTGCGAGCTTTTGGTGTACACTTTAGAGCACCCTTCATAATCGCATTTGTGGGTTCTCCTTCTTTTCATATGATCAGTTTTGCTTAAAAGGAAAGAAAAACTTTGTTAAACCCTATTCCTTTCAACACTTGAACAAACCCAAGAGTTTCACTCCCAGAGTGAAATCTCATAACCATTAACTAAAAGTGGTTAATAGAGGCCCTGCCGGGGTGGGGGTTCTCGCACGTCGCTTGTCGTGTCGCTTGTAAATTAAAAATGTTCTGTGTCACTGTCGGTTATTAAATTGAAGCCAAATTGCCTGTCCTTATCGGAATTTAAGTTTTTCCATAAGGCTTGTCATTTGTCGCGGTTTGATTTTATGTGCTGTGGCTACTTTTTGGGCCATGTGGCTTGTCGGAATTTACCCTGGCAGGGCCTCTTAATAATATCTGTGGAATAAAACAACTGTGTGTGAATATTCGAATGAAGGTATTAAGCAGTTTATTCAAGTGGTACTATTTATTATGCTGCACAATTATTTGACTAGTGTGGATGAATCCCTAGTGCAACAAGTCATACGAAAGCTTTTTCAGCAGTATTTTCATGTGGTGCTGCCAGTTATGTTGTACAAGTTGGTTCAAGGCTCCAAGTCTATGGAAACATCCACATTGTGCAACTACTCAAAAAAAAAGGATTCTGAGCAGTCCCTTGATGTCTCATGTGTTACACAGAACTAAATTAAGGACACTTTTGTCCTCATTTGTGAGCACATATCTGAGTATAGTACCTTGGCAGGTAAGAAAGAAGGATAAGTGTAACTGCAATGGCTTATTACTGCTATTTTTTTAATGTTATTTCTTACAACAGCATACTCACTCAGTTTTTCGAGGTTCTCTAACACTGCTTACATTTGGTTCAGTCCTGAATGGAGACAGTATTAAAAACATATAATTACACAAGGAAGTTCAAGTGTTCAAGTCTTTATGCTAGTGAAGTGGTTCATTTGGCCAGTGCTTATCCTTGAAATGACCAAGGGTGTTTATACTCCTCCTGGATGGGTTGAGAGTCCATCACAGGGTCACCCCAAAGTATTAAATACATTCATTTGGTAGTCGGACAGCTCTACTTACGGCCACTTAGTTTGAAACCCTGTTTTAACTCCCATACAAACTCTGTATTTTAACATTCTCGTAATTATATAAGTGGACATTCCTGTAAGCGGCCGCTGACACTTTCAGAGATTACAACTAAGACTTTTTCTTTGTTTTTAAGCTCCCGTAAGCGGACACTCCAAAGAAAATCCTATTAACAACCTCTGTATCTTTGCTTTTATCAATCAACTTTACATCGCCGTTCGTCATTATGATTTAACAGTAATTTTAGTACCATATTTCAGTGTTTTTTTGCATTTTCAATACAGTACACTGTATTTATTGTTAGCTGGGCAAGCTCCCATAAGCAACCATCTATTGCCCACACCTCTAGTGGCCGCTTGCGAGAGCCATTCTCGTAAGCAGCCAGCTCCAGTTACGGACACTCTTTTCGCATCCCAAGGGTGTCTGCTTACGAGAACTTCGACTGTACCCATTTAAACATCTGGGCCCAATATTATTGTTCAAAGAGTGGATAACACTACCCACTGGATAAGTCTTCACAAAACATAAGTATGTTCTGTGTGGTTACACTATCCGCTGGATAGTGATTTATCGGGTGGATAGCACTATACACCCAGCTTTGAACAACTTGGGCCTGGGTTTTTGATGAGCACTGCAAGAATCAAGTGTCCTACTTAAAAACACAGCACGGTGATTCTGGTAAGCACTCTAAACCATCTCGACTGCTTAACCCTTTAACCATTGGGTCATTTGCACACTTTAACCATTGGGTCAAAGTGCTTCCTGTAACATTTTTGAGAAATATATCTCATATAAACGGATACAGAGGCGATGACATTTCCCAAGGGGGTCTTAAATAATTTTCTGAAAACATTTTGTTAAAAATTAAGTAGCTGACAACTTCTGTATTGAATGACTGTTCAACAAAATTGAAACAAAAGTTGTGTTATCTTGTAGCATGACATCTGGTATAAGCCTGATATACGATATACAGTACTTCTCTCGAAAGCCAGAGGTCAAACGTGGTCTCGTAATTGTTCTACACAGCCCAACTGTAGAAGAGGTCTGTTTACTGAATCTAATACAACTTGTCAAATATAATTTGTCTTATATTTTGTATTAATCCCTTCTTATACTCTCCAGGACTATTTTGCTTCACAGCGATTTCTTGTTGTGGTAAATTTGATCTTTGTTCAAGTCTCAGTTACAATCTGGACTTTTTTCTAATTGATCGGGAAACAAAGGGCAACATTAAACTATATCCTGATTGGTTACCTGAGTTTAAGCGTCACTTCCAGATCTAAAAATATCTTGTGTGCACAGACCATTATTAATCATGTCCATTGTACTGGATTTGGAAATCGAGTTTTTGAAACACTCGAAGGTGAACAAAGAGTTAGTTGCCTATAGCACAGTTTGCTTAATATAGTACGAAGCAAGTTCAAAACTTTTTTCCTTGAGCTGCCCAATTTTCAAATTTTCTTGATATTTATTAATTATTGAACTGTTAAAGTGTTACACACAATTGAAAACAGATGCGTCGGAAAGAGACGTTAAGTGTCCAAATTGACCAAATGAAAGCTGACTCAGTATTCATTCCAGTTATGCTAATAATTCAAGTTTCATGCATAAATAAAACTGCAGAGAATCGAGTTTCTGCCGGGCAAAGAACATTGCTTATCTGATGGCAACACTTACATTCCGTTGACAGATACTTTAATGAGGGGCGACAGACGACTTGTCAAATAAATGTATCAACATCAATACAATGAGAATGCTGAAAGACTTACTCATCAAACAAAATTGGAGGAGGTGAGTGTGATCTGTCTACGTAGTCTTCATCGGCCATCATATATTCTTCTTTTAAGTGATCTCCTGGAGATACGATCACTGTTGGTGTATTGTCTGTTCCATTACATCGTCCTCCATATCGACCTGGTGATGCCTCTGTGACCTAAAAGCAAAATACATTCAAGATTAATTTAAATGACCAAAACAACAACTGTACAATAAAAATAATTTAATGTAATGTATATGAAATAATTCATATATGAACTTCATATATACATCCGCAGTTCATATATGAATTATTTCATATACATTGCATCATTTCACTCCTCTAGCGGGAAAATATAAACTCACAATTGACCTCGCTCCCAATGTGTGGCTTCAATAGCTCAGTTGGTAGAGCATCGCACCGGTATCGCGGAGGTCACGGGTTCGAATCCCGTTGAAGCCCTGAATTTTTTTCAGGCTTCTTTATTCCAATTGCTTAAATTGGAAGTTCACTGCGACGATCATATATCACTTTCAAAAATAATTTAAGTGTAAATTAAAACTATATGGCATGAGATTCCTTTTTTATATTATCTTGATTTTCCACCTCTCTGCCAGTGTTCTAATGAGAGAACATTTCGATATACAATTAAGTATACCGGTAAAAATAAGCGAAAATAAGCCACAACGTTTCGAACTCATCTTGAGTTCATTATCAAGTAGATAAGAATAAAATAATGGTGGAGTTTAAGTTTAAATGCAAATAGAGGTGATAGAGTATATTAGAATATTTTAAAAGAAGTGTTTCGCGGTCATTAGCGTTCACAGTGTTAGTGCGTGCGGTATTTAATTAGGTAAATACTTTCGCACGTATTGAGTCCGCCTGCGTGTTTAGTGCTGGTTTTCTAAACACGCAGGCGGACTCAATACGTGCGAAAGTATTTACCTAATTAAATACTGCACGCACTAACACTGTGAACGCTAATGACCGTGAAACACTTCTTTTAAAATATTCTAATATACCGTATTTTCTCGGTTATAAGGCGCACTCGGTTATAAGACGCACCCCAAACTTGGCAACTTTGTCATGCCAAGTTTCCAAACTGAAAATTTTGCGAAAACACTCGGTTATAAGACGCACCACGAGTTTGGGAGTTAAAAAGATGCAGTCATCAATTTAAGGACAGTTCTCCATACAGAATTTGAATGTTTGAATGTTGCTCATACTCCTTGGCACAATATTTGACTAAAGAGGTAAGATTTCTTGCTGATATAAGACGTAAATTCGCTCGAGGTAAACATCTTTCCATCGTTCATGCTTCATCTTGGCTGCTTAGTAACCTGGCAGATGTGTAGTTACCAGTGACCACTGAGTTTGTAGCTTGGTTACCAAGTTCTCAAGCATGCTTCGTCTCACTTCGCACTTTGTTTATCGAGTGTTTTTCAAAGATTCTCAGGCTTTTTTTAGTGTTTTCCTTGTCTTCTAAAGTCACTTATCAACTTTCCACGATGAGAAAGGTTTGTTTAATATAAGTATGCTTGATTTTCTTTCTCTGTTTCAACATAATGCTGACAAAAGCAGTTGTTACCAAACCAACTCGTCAATACCGGATAATAAACTCAAACTTCACGTTGAAACTTGCTGTTTCTTCTTCTAGTGTTGTAAAATATTATAAAAGTCAATGACCAACACTAAGAGTTTTCTTTTTTTCTTATTTTAACTGCGAGTTCCAGTAAAATGGCGGCCATAAGATTTTGTTGGGCGAAAATACTCGGCTATAAGACGCACCCCAATTTTGGCAAAAACTTCCTAAGAAAAAACAGATTTTCCTTGAAAAAACTGTACGCCTTATAACTGAGAAAATACGGTACTCTATCACCTCTATTTGCATTTAAACTTAAACTCCACCGTTATTTTATTCTTAATATTTACTTGATAATGAACTCAAGATGAGTTCGAAACGTCATGGCTTATTTTCTCTGCCAGTGACATTCAAAACTCATAAGAGGCTTGTTCTTTGACAAATAAAAAAATAATGTTGATTGGTCATTCCTTGATGTCAGGGCTTGAATGTAGACCACTTGACTGGGATTCCAGCATAAGCTAACCATATTCTAGATGATAATTATAATGATGTTGTTGATGATGATAATGATTCTTATATTAATATAGCACATTTACAGAGCTCAATGCGCTTCACGATTAGAGTTAAGGGACGAGATCAGACATAGGCACGTCAGGCGCCTTTGGCAGCCACTATCCGTCCATGTATATGATCTCGTCCCACCACCCAACCCATGGATACTTGTGAATAGACCAGACCACAACACTGGGAACTCCGTGCCCTACTCTTTGCGATAAGTGTGTTTGTTCTTGAGCGTCCTGTGCTGACCATAACACTGAAGATGCAGGACATGGGGCCTATGGTTTATCGTCCTTATCCGAGAAGACTACAACATCTAACCATTTGCAGCATGCAATTGCAAAGGCAGCACTTTTTAGACCCTGAGTGTTGATCCAGTCTGAAAGTCGAACCCGAGACCTCCCACACAACAGTCCAGCACTCTACCAACTGAGCAAACCAGTCAGGACATGCCTCTCCCCTGTTGTTTGCAATGTGTGGTTCCAGAAAATATCCATACTCCCCCACAGAAGGGATCGGAAATTCCGGGGAGGAGAGGGGGGGGGGGGGGGGGTCACAAAGACCCAAAACTTTCAAGCAATGTATGAAGCTAAATTGGAATTTCCAGAGGGGTGGGGGGGGGGGGCAGTCATAGGGCAAGTCCCTTCCATGGTGGGGGTATGGATATTTTCTGGAACCACACAATACATCAAGTCTCTTATTTACTGTTTTCACCCTACCTTATATTCATCATCATCTGTGGTAACAACCCGAATAACTGTAGTTCGTTCAATGTGTCCATCTGGGTCGAGCTATTAAAAGGAAGGGAAATTAATAAGTTAGGAAGTAAGGCATAGTCTGTGTTTGAGCCTAGTGGCCCATCAGGTGGACGATTATCCTGGTTTCTGTAGAACGAAGGGACTGAGGAGTATTTCTACTCACCATGGTTGGGATGCTAGTTCACTATAGGGTTACCCCCGGGGGGGGATGCTAGTTCACTATAGGGTTACCCCCGGGGGGGGGGCACTTCCTATAAATAGGCTAATGGGGATGTGCCGCTAGATGGGGTCGCATTTTCACGCTGGGCTGACTATAAGGGGTCGCTTTTTCAAGCATTTTTTATAGGGTGACTAGAATGGGGTCACACTTTTCCGGGATTTTGAGAGTAAAAAAATTCTGGCAAGTTGTGATTTATAAACGGAAAGATTCGCCGAAAAAAATGTTACCGTACATTTATTGTTTTGTTAATATTTGACAAACGGCTCCCAGAAAGGGACTAAGTTGAGGTCATGAAAATTACATTTACCCAAAAGTGACTAAGATGGGGTATATAATTGGCCCATAGAATATGACTATAATGGGGTAGGGGTTCTGAGAGGCAAGTGGCACATACCCAACAAAAATTGACCCAAGTAACCCCCCCCCCCGGGGGTTACCCACAAGCATTAATTTGCCATTACTCATTGGTACACCTGGATGAAGAGGGGTACTGTGATTGTAAAGTGTCTTGCCAAAGAACACAATTGATCACAGAAACCCCAACCAGGGCTTGAACTTGGACCACTTGGTCCAGAGTCCAGCGCACCAAGTCCAGTTGGGCCTCTACATCTCCCATTAATAGTTAAATTCACCTTTACCTCTAAAAATTACCAAAAAGAGTATACAGAACAAGATGTAAAGCAGTATTACTTGAGGTTGTTGCCATGTACAATAAATTATATAAAGTGTAAGCTGGTTGAATAAAAAAAAGTTGAAAAAGAAATAAATACCCATGGCATTTATAGAGGAAATATTAATAGTACATAAAAGTTTTATACCTGTATGACATGAGGTTGGGACAGACAATTTGCGGAACTGAAATACAAAGTAACAACAACATTACAACAACAATCAACAAAAAGTTTCCTCAAAAATAAAACTCTCCTACTTGTAAAAAATCTTGTAAAAATCGTTTTTGACACATTTCTAACGTTTTCAACATACTTTTTGGCCAAATCGTGAAAATAAAACCACGTGAAATACTGTCTGGCCAAAATCGCGAAATCAAGTACCCATAAGGTAGCAACAAGTTCTCACAGGGTCGGCCAGGGGGGTAAGCGGTATACCAGTATACCTGAAAAGATGTACCCGGATACCCAAAATTTCCCCTCAAAATCAGCAAAATACCAAAATTGGAATAACACAGTATACAATAACCCAAAAAGGCCCAATTTGAGGAAAAATACAGATACCCAGTTTAAAATGCCCTTGTATACCGTATACCTAAAACCCCTAACCGACCCTGTTCTCAGAACATTTATTAACAGAAGTGCAAAACATCCCTTATTAAGATCTTGATCTATGGGTGGAAGCAAAATAATCTCATGAAAGTTTTTTTCTAATCCAACAAAACAGCTGTCTGCAGTTTATGAAAAAGCTTGATGTTTAAAATGAAGACAAGCAGTTAATTACCATTCTTTCATGACCACAAAATTTGAAGAAATTTTCCCGAGCTTATTAATTTAGCAGAAATGTTCTTCAAAATGCAATAAATGCCAGTCAAAATGACACAATTAACCCTTTTATACAAACACAAAGCATATTTGCTGAAATTTATTGCAGTCATTCAAAAAACTTGGTTAGCATATTTGGACATAATATGTTTGATTGCAACTTTGTTGTTTTGGGTGGAGTACACACAAAACAGACTTAAGGGTGTGGTTATAATGTCAAGAACCCAAGCCACAGAAAAAATCAAACTTATCTGGAACATAACATAGATGCAAACACAGTTTTAAAATTCATTAAAAGAAAAACCTAAAAATTATTAGCAAAATCTAACTAGTTTGCACCACTGCATGACTGTCATTAGCAAAATGGAACTCATTTTGAAATCAGGATTTTATCTCAAATCCAAAAGATTAGTCTAAGCTACAAGAAGCAGCTTTCAAACCACCGCGTTCTGTTTTTTTTTTTTTCCCTAAAAATTCTCAAAACTTAAAATTGAAGGCAAGAATTTTTAACCCTCACATGCAGATCTGAGGACCCATTTTTTTTCCTTTTCAGATCAAACAACAAATAAAACAACGAGCGATCGTTTTCCCCAAGCAAGGGTTAATTTATCCCAAAACAGAGGCCAAGAAAATGGGCTTTGACAAGACATATAAGAATCCGTTTGGGTAGCTATAGTTAGGACTTCAAACACGGCCCCCACAAAGGAGAAAAGAAACTTACAAGAAAACTAATTTTAAAGCCGGATTTACTGCATACATTCCACAAATGTGACCGATCGTTAGCTAGAAATATTTTATTTCAGGAAGCATTTTTTCAGTCTTCTATTCAAAGTGAAAATCGTTTGGGAAATTTTTAAAACATTTACAGGAAATGCTAAAAAGAAAATGGTTGAGAGAGTCACAACTACAATATAAACATTGAACTTGTGGACGAATCGTCGTATTTTCTATCATAATACATCAAGATTATTCCACATCCAATCGTCGATGTTTGACAAAAATATAGAATAAAATGATAAATGATATAAACGATTTATTTTATGTAAGATATACGTAACAGAACAAAATATGACGTTATAGAATTATGCTCACAAGTACGTAGATATAATATCGATCGACGAAAATCTATTTGCCTCGATAGCAGGAACTTTTAAAAATAGTGGATTTCTTTTCCTCTGTTTTACAATAATATCTAGAAATACAGTAGACAGGATAAATCGTATAAACAGTCCGCGATGCGCACAAACTAATCGAAATTCCCTTGGAATTTCAAGGATTCTCCGTTTCCTGTTTGTAAAATATCCATAAACTTCAGACGCGAAACGTCGTTCTCAGTATCACATGCGAAATTCTTGGAGAAAAAATACATCACAATACTTCACTTCTCTAAACGATGTTTGGGAGCGAAATCGAGCAAAACCACATCACAACACAAACTCCCGAGGCTGTTCAAAGTCGCTGTTAGCCCCTTTGGAGCGTGCACCGACAAATTTCGCCGGCATAAAGCACGACGCGCTGGGTAGCAAAGAAGTTCTAAATGCTAAATCCCTCAAACCCTTGTCTGCTAAATCGTTTATACGACAAATTCAATCAATTCAAACTTTCCTTACCCAGAAATTTGGTTGCAAGCTTCACAGGTTCCTACATCCTCTGAAAAATGCGAAACGAAGAAAATATTTTACTTTGTGTAACACTCGTCACATCACAAAGCCATTGTGTTCGCCGTCCTAGGAACACAAAGTGCGTGAACGCAAAGAAATTTTCACAATGCCGCTCACCTTCCAGTAGAGATGCATCGAACTGGCATGCCTGATCTTGTGTTTTCTTCGCTCTCTTCTGTATTGTCCGTGTATGAGTTGATCCTTCTTCACTCGACGCCATGTTTCTGGTAGCTAAACACGACTTGACCACACCCGAGCTAAGCCAATAAACCGCACTTCCCAAGGGTGGGGTGGGGGTGGGGACTCGTCACGTCCCTAGGGAGTGGCCGGTAAACTATTTTTCACGTTTTACGTTTTCACCGAAAGTAAATTTCAACAAATTCCGATTTTCGGGTGTCGCCTTTTGCTTTTGGATATCTCGGATGAAATTGAAATGTTTAACAAATCAATCCAAATTGAATGCAACAGTTTGGTAAGTTCTTCCACTTAAAACTCAGGCACCGCCCTTCAGGGGCGTGTCAGCCTGTGATTGGATAAAAAGAACAAAACTCTTTTATTGTCGAGTGAAGCTGTGTTTATGTAAATAAATTGAAACTTGCGTTTTGGCAAGGAAATGAAAATCGTTTTTGAACAAATTCGAAAAAAAAGATCAGAGAATTGAAACTAGCGCTCTGGTAGTGAAATTAAAAAAAAATATATTTATGAACAAATTTGAAGGTAAAAAAATATTTCTGCAACTTAGTAGCATCGACTGTGTAGCCTTCGCTTGTCTATACAGTCTTTTACATAACAATATAATACTTTAATGTTATAGTATGAATGTGATCTGTAGTAACATAGCAACTAGGAGAGTCACATGAAAAAACGCAAAACACCTTTAACCACCCACTTATCGGAGAAATTAAAACCCCGATAGCAAAAAAAAATAATCAAACAATCCACAGTGATGTTTCCTCTCGCAATAGTCATATCTAAAATAAAGAGATTTTTCTGGATGATTTATTCTAAATTATTTCAATACAAGCCGTGAAAGGGACTGAAAGCTAGCAGTTCCTATTTTGCCTCCCTCGGGCGAGAAGCGTGCGATAGGATCATGAGTTTTTCTCGCGTGCGTCCCACGCCATCGAAGACACTTCAAATGAATCATGAATTCATGTGAGGAAGCTCAATTTAGTCAGACTTTCAACAACTGTTGTAGGCGTGAATTCACTGTAAAAAAATGAAAAGCCTTTTGTTTCAGAAGGCGTTTATTAGAAAGTTGCAAACATGAAAGACGCCAACGCGAGTAAAGAATATAATTGATAAAAATTATGAAGCAAAGCCCAATAAGCCTTGGATCCATTTTGACAATTATTCTTTCAATGTGTTAATTCGAGTAAATAATTTCTTTCAGCGCATTAAAAGAGAAAATACGCGATACAAAGTTCGTCGGTTTGTGTCTTTGTTTTTGTTTCAAAATAGCATTAATTTAGACATGAACATAAACTATGGTCTTCAACCGGCATGATATGTAATTGAGACAAAGAGAATTAATATCAGACTTTTGCCTGAACGACATAACAATTTCACGGCTTGCGTTGTTAAAAGCTGGGCTAACTGATACGCTCGAGAAATCTAGAAATTGTTCTCTCTCACACTCTCGTCTCGCTACAAGGCTGTCGTTTATCCTCGCTTGTCAATAGAACCATAAACAGCGGAGTTGAAGAGGCAGACAGTTCATTTAATTTGAGAGTCGAAGATATTTTCCTTTATTTTCAGGCCATCTGCGAATGCAACCTGCCTGCCTCTCAATAAACTTGACAGCAAAGTCAGAACTTTACAACTGACTCCAAAGGTCTATCTACAACTATTTTATCCGAGCGAGAAACGACAGGCTATAGAAACCTAACCTGCGATCGGGCGTTATTTTTCTCGCGGCGGAGGGGTCAACGGAAAAATGAACCATTTTTTTCTCCTTCCCTCCGCCGCGAAAAAAAAGAAAGCCTGATTGCAGGTTAATAGAAACCCTGCTACCTTCGGTGGACTAGCATGCAAAAGAAAAAAACGGAGACTGTGCTTTTAAAATCTAGATCTGCCATGTGTTTTCCCGGTAGGTTTTATAGTTGTTGTTTTTTGGTTTGGGTTGTTTTTTTTGGGTTAAAACACTTCTTCCTAATTTGCAACCGAGAACAGTCGCCAATTTTTTTAACTCAGGAACTGCCTAGCCGCTGTGAGTTTTGCGGATGGTAAATTATTCCTTAACAACAATTTTTCATTTGTCCTCAAATACCAATGATTCCATCCACTTCTAAATTTAAGTCTAGTTTAGCTTTACCTACAAAGCAAGTGCTTGCCTTTACAAAACTGGGTTTTCCCGCAAAGAGCTCGCTTGGCGCGAGGGAGTATTTAATTTGCCGCAAGGCTTGCCTCTCGCTCGAGGCCTTCACAAAGAACAAAGGCGGCCGCAAAACACGAAATAATTTACATTAATGATTCGCTTTGTATACCTTTGTTTTTCTATTTATAAAGCAATTTTGGTTGTAGTTATACCACATGTAGGATATTCGGCTTTTGGAATATTAGTGGCTAAATAGATAAGCAAGTATGTTGGCCGCTAAATGCAAACTGCATAGCAAGCGATCACATGACAATGGTAGAAAAATGCGGAAGGAAAGAAAGTCATGCACCGCATTGACCAATATTTTACAGCTTACACGCACAAGGTTACATAGTTTACGTAAAAAGCAGCGTATAAAAAAGTTTAGGGATCGGAACGATCGCTGAACTGAAATCACAACAAAACTGATCTTTAAATATAATTACAAATAAGGGCAACCCTCGGAATTTTTGCTTTCTAAGGCATAAAAGACGGCCCTTTTTGAGTAAAATGCCGATTAAAAGATTGCCGGCCGAAAGATGAATTTTTGTCTTGCATTAAAACCTTTTATGTGCCGAATTTATGCAAATAGCAAAACAATATTTTGATCTTCTCAGTATTTGCCGCAATACTCACTCAAAGAAAAAGGTCGATCAACAATCGGAGAATCTTCGGAAATCTCCGGTCTTGAAACTGAACAGAAAATAAAAAATTGCTAGAACGGAAAAAGTTGCTCCAAATATGAAAACGTGCCGAGTATTTTTGGGACAGTCTTAGCCCCCCCTCCCCCCCCCTCCCACGCCATGGCGGCCCGCCTCAATCAAAAGCGCAGAGCCTCACGATCTAGAGAAAAACAAACCGACGGAGCCGTAAGCAGAGTTTTGATTTCGCTTATAATCCAGATTTTCAGATATCGTCAGCGTCGTAATATAAGCAAAAAGAAATCACTCAGAGGGCCTGAGAACAGGCATTGTGATTGGTTTGTTCTTCCGATTCTGCTTGCGTTTCTGAACGTAAGCAGGAGCGAATACTTTACCTCAGTGGTCTCAAAAATTGACAGCCTTTACAGCCCTTTAGTTCTATTAAAACTGGCCGATCACGCAGAGCAACTTTTCAACTAAAGCGGGGATAAATGTGAATTTGAATGAATTTTTTTAACAGGTTTAAAGAAGGAGTAAAAGAAAGAAACTTCACCTTGGGCTGCCACCTTGCCGTGGTGGTGAAGCTTGTGTGTCTCGATGACCCAGAGAGCTGTGCCGGCGGGGACTTCGGTCCCTGGCAGGTCTAACCATGCCGGATTGGTCGAAGGGTGGAGGCCAGACGATGAACAGCCCCTGGTCCTCCAGGTTGGGGGTTGGGCTGCGGGCTGATAACCCGCTCCTGTAAAAAACACATTATAACCGAAACCAGAAGCAGAATAATTTCAAATGATCTGGGGGACAAAGTGGTAACTCCTCACACCATGAGAAGTTCGATGACGCATGGGGGTGAAAGCCACACGGAAGCCCTTGGGCAGATGAGACCACTAGTCCACCCAAAGAACGTCGTGAAGAAGAGAGAAAATTATTTTTGAAACATCGCTAGACAGTTGACCCCACGCAAGAGCACCCCAGGTTGTCAGGGGACTGTTTAAGTGTCCATCTACTTATCACTTATTTCTCTAAATTTCGGGTAAATTCCATAACTGCTCTGTGAAAAACTATTTCTTCCAAATAATCCCCCAAAATCACCTCAAAATTTACAAAACACCGCGGAGCAGAGGGTTTTTGCATAGAAACCTCATTTGCGTTTACACCTGACTCTTTAGTTCCCGAATTTCACCTCTCTTGCTCTCTCTTTTGACTCTTTTATATTCCAGACAAAGAAAGAGCGGAGATATTTGAAATTTGGAAATGAGCTGGATGGTTTGACGAATTATTGGACACAAAGATACGCATATTTGAAGTTGCTACTGGAAGAGACTGGGGAAGAGAGTGGATTTCCATCATGGCGGATGGAAAGCCTTGGTTTTACACCATAAGAAAACATAGAAAAAAGTCAATTGCTGCCGCAATATTTGCGGGCTGGTTAATGAATTATGGAGCTAATAAGTATAGGTAAGATCTGATTTCCTTTAATTCTTCAAAACGTAGCAGGAATTACAAAATTTAACCCTGCAAATAAAGCAATATGATTGATCTGAAATTTTTGGTCATTAAACTTATACAGTAAAAACCCGCGTGTAAGAACCTAGAAATTAAGAACCTCCTGGCAGAAATTTGCTTCCTCAATACCCCAAAAGGTTCTTATATGTGGGGTTAAACTATTTTATTTATAATACAATAACTGTATTTTATCAAAAAGGATGTCTTTAGAGATCAAGAATTGCACAGGGAAGCTAAAAAATGCCAGTAAGTACCCCAAAATATAAGAACCTGTTTTGCCAAACTCTAAAAAAGCAGGTTCTTACACGCGGGTTTTTACTGTATGTAGGCTTGAGCTCAAATCTATTGATGTATAAGTATTTCTATGTTTATTTTTTGACAGAGAGTACATGATAAGAAGAGAATTATGTCATGAAGCTAAGGTAGCTGATACTTTTGATGTAAACTTATATACATTTTGATTAATTATACTAATTATGGAAGCTTACATTAGTTCAGATAACTACAAATAATTTTTTTATTAATTAAGGCTTTAACTTTATTCCGTGATTCCAGTTATAGTAATAATAATTATAATAATAATAACAGTACTTAGCATGCACTTTCCATACGTCTCAGTGCGTTGAAAATAAAATTACTTTATTTTATGCTTTTCTTTATATTATCTACTCACAATAAATAATGGTGCATTGTATTTGTGATATCTTATTATAATTATTTAATTGGGTTGTTAGTAATCCACGTAATGGCGGAACGCGGAACAGCGGAACGGCGGAACGAGAAACGGCGTAACAAGATTTTTTTCCAGTTTTTTTTTTAACATTAACCAACAAACAAACATTAAATATATCTCACAAAACAAGGGCATGTATATGTTCTTTATCCTTCGAGGTCAATCTAGAGCCACGATGTCGAGTTTATTTTGAGTTAGGATTTCAAGGAGAAGCGCGGCCGGCCTTCGGACTTGCTCGCGCCGATCATGATCGAGACAATGAAACATACAAAGTCGAAGCAAGTCAACAAAGCCGTTGACAAAAAAAATAGAAGGGCCTGAAAAGTTACTGATTTCGTAAGAAAAAAAACAGAAATGAAAAGCCGTTCCGCGTTCCGCCGTTACGCAGATTACTAACAACCATTTAATTGTAAATCTCTCAACATACAGGCTTTTGGTGACAAAACTTTACCATCACTAAAGAAACCCAGGAGACTCACTTTGTTTTTCAACCCTGCAGCTGGAAGGTACATTACTGTTGTGCAAGTCCATTATTTTGAACATGAATTTAATTTTGAGACTAATACAAACAATTATTGTAATTTGAGCTTTCTAAGATTTCAAGAGTGAAGACTAAAATAAAAGAATAAATAACTTCAGGCTAAAGTTATCATTACCCAACATTTTATTCATTGGTCAGAAATGTCCTTGTAACTAGAACACTGCTACTTGATTTTCTTTTCTAAGATTTATGTTATCCACAGCATGAATTTTTTTTCACACTTTTTTTTCACTTTTCAGTGGTAGTGCAGATAAACTGTTAAAGAAAAATGCTGAACCCATACTTCATATAGCAGGACTTGATGTTACCATTGTCAAGGTAGGAATTTCTTTTATATAGATAATTGATGTAATCACTTGTAGATATCTGCAGGGAAAAACATTTCTCAAAATATTATTTTCAAGTTGATACTTACCGGTAATGAGGGCTGGTTATTAGCATTTTTAATGGATAAATGCACAGCATAAGCTTTCCCAATGTAACCAGGATCTACAATCATTGACAAAAGTGTTGACACATTGTCAATTTACGCCCTTTTTTATTGTTATATGGACCAATTTCATCCTTTTGCCCCACCTTTCCAACCCCCCTTCCCCCAATCAATGTAAGTTGTAGTTTGTTTCTAGGGGTCCTTTGCTACCATTTTAAAACATTGGATGGGGGGGGGGGGGAGGGGGTATTTTAGCAGACAGTCATGAAATTAAATAACTAGTGGTAAATTTGTCATAAAAATCGCAGAGCAACATCAATGTGTCAACTACTTTTGTCAAAGATTGTAGATACAGAGTCTCAAATTCTTGAAATCTGGATCAAGATGGAAAAATCCTGTGGTAAAGACAGGTGAATTTTGTCATCCAAACAAAAGATAACATCTCAAACCAACCAAAAGTTTTAGCATCTGACATTAATCAGCATACAAAGAAAGTTTTATCTGAACTTCCTGGATAAGTGGATTTTCCTATTGGGCTAATGGAGTTTATCCATCGCTTGGGTAAGTTACCTTTTTGGACTTTTTTGTTGGCAGATGAAACATTAAAGTAATACACTGAGAAAACCCCTCAGGATATCAAACAATGATTTGAACTTGTCTGAATTTTGGGAACTCTTACGGCTAAAAAAAACATTTACTTTGCACTTGGATTAATACTGGGTCTTACATTTGCTTTATGCCTTTATTCAGACAGAATATGAAGGACAAATTAAAACCCTGATGCAGTACATTGATCCAACCACAGATGGTATTATTGTTGCAGGTGGAGATGGTACCCTGCTTGAGGTTAGGAAATGAAGAACTTTGCTAATTTATAACCCAAGTAAAATGCCAAAATCGCCTGAATTTTAAATCAAAATAAATCCTTACCGGCCTCCTTGTCGCTTTATATTCAAGTATGCCTGCCCCTGTGTATGGTTAAATTGTTTTTAATATCCTTTGTTGCATTGATATGATTTGTACTTGTGCTCCAAATCCGACATTTTCATGCAGAGTCAATAAGACTTTAGCTGTATTTGTGTCAGCAATAAGAATCAAAAAGTGATGTTTTTATAACTGTGTACTGCAGTTGATATTTCTTGTTTGTGTTCTAGGTTGTGACTGGATTGCTAAGAAGAAGTGACCAGGTACTGTTATTAGCAAGGCTATAGCATAGAGTTTTGAAGACCAGTATCTTCTTGCTGAATGTTGTTAACTTTTTCTTACTGCGCTTTTCAAAATGTGTGCAGTGGAAAAAATATACCGCTCTAAACAAAGGACTATCAGTAAAGTAGCTGCATGTACTCATTATCTTGACAATGATGATGAAAACGTGAGTTAATAGTTGTATTCAGACATTTAGACAGTTCACTTTAATTAATTATTCATTTTATTTATTACAAATAAGTACTAAATAATTTTGTTAATTTCTTGGTGAAAATGTCTGTTGCTTGTAGGAAGAAATTACCAAGATTCCCATTGGAGTGATCCCTCTTGGAACACACAACTCTCTCTGTAATACAATTTTTTCAAATACAAATGTTGCTGAAGCAAGGTTAGTAAAAAATCCCAAGCAGTCAATGGCTACTACCCAGCAGTATTCCCCCTGTTGTTGTTATTGTTATCGGCATCATGAGTCCACGGATGTCACAGGATTACTTTATGTGCAAAACTATGGCCTGTTGGAATGTTTTTTACTTTGGAGCATTCCAGCCTCAAACAATGGATTCTTGAAGTCTAAAAAAAGTTTTTTGTCCGTTTTCTTTTTTCTTCCTTTTTTGCCCCACATGAGTTTTCATTTATAGACGGATGATTACAACAACAGATCCAGCAATGCCCAAAAAGGAGCGGTGGGGGAATGGGGGTAAAAGTTGTAATGGGCCCTTTTTGGGGTGGGGCAAGGGGTAGAGCCCTCATTCCCTTTTCTCCTAGATCTGCTACTGGATTAAAACTGAAGAGGGATTTGAGAACTTTTTTAACAGGTAGTGCAACCCTTTTTACAGGACAATTGGAAATGCAGCATTGGCGATTGTCAAAGGATATATAAAGCCAGTGGATGTCATGGAAATTAAGGTTTTCTCCTACTCTTTGTAATAACAACATATTTTTTTTTATTTGGTGAACACACCATCCAACCATGTCAAGCACTGGAAACATTTGGAACCTGATTTGGAACCTGATTTGTTTTGTTAGGGTGATGAAGGTCGCTCTACGTTTGCATTGTCCAAGCTGCACTGGGGTGCATTCAGAGATGCTAATGAAAAGCAAGATAAGTACGTTGTTTGAATCAAAAGTCTGTTTTATGCAAATAGACTCTTGGTTTTAGGCCATCGTAACTTGATTAAAAATATAACACAAACAGCGGTGATAAACATTATGCGATTTATCACCGCTGTTTGTGTTATATTTTTAATCTGTTTTATGCAAGCTGTGTTACCGTAATAATTCGATTTAGCGCCCTCCTTCCAATAAGCGCCCCTTCCAAATAAGCACCCCCTTTCATATGCGTTTTTGTCAATAAGCGCCCCTATTCTAATAAGTGCCTCCATTCTTATAAGGGCCCCTATTCTTATGAGCACCCTTATTGTGAATAACTGCCCCTACTGAAGTCATCAACGTCAAATAGATAAACTCATGAACATTCAACGTACCTTAGTTACATGTATATGTTTACCGCTAAAATGAACAATTCTTTTAAAAGTAACTGAACTTTCAACACTTTGTTACTGTTACAGTTTCTGTTATTGTTAGTTATTTTAATATTTATTAAAGTTTTGTTTTGAACATTTGGTTGTTTCTCAAAAAATTAAATAAGCGCCCTGTCCCGATGAATAAGCGCCCTGTCTCGAATTATTAAGTGCCCTCCCTTGAGGTGCCAAAAGTAAATGTGTCCCGGGCGCTAAATTGAATCATTACGGTACATGTTGTCTTCAAGACATTAGGTGGCATTTCCTTCATAAACATCATTATCCTGCTCACTATGGCTTATTAATTTTTATTCAATTTAGATTTTGGATTGTGGGCCCCTTTAGAAGAAAACTTTCTTATCTTGTGGCAGCCATCAAGGTATGTACCACTGTGGCTTTGTTGCTTATCTTAATAATGGAAAAATAAGATTTATGTTTAATATACCAAACATTTGTGTAAGCACGTTTCCAACACTGAGAAGAGAGATTAAAAAAGATGATGGGCAGAGTATTTTTGGCAAACTTTAAGGTGTTAGATAAAAAGCTTAAATTATTAATTAAATAAATGTTACTTGGTTTTTATGTGATATCTCTTCTAAATCAACATTAAATGGAGGAGTAAGGTTAAGTCTTTATTTGAGCCCAGTGGTCCATCGGAGGATAAGCCTGGAGCTTACCCCGGTTTCTGTAGCATTAAGCGACTAGGAGCATTTCTACTCCCCACTGGAGGGGATGTTAGTCCATTGCAGGGTTACCCCCTAACATTAAATTTGCTGGTACCAATTTATACACCTGGGTGGAGAGAGCCACTATAAGAGTAAAGTGTCTTGCCCAATAACACAACATTGCCAGTGAATCCAAGGCAGGGCTCGAACCCGGAGCGTTCAATTTGGAGTCCATGGCACTAACCATTAGGCCACCGCACCCCCCACAAACTGAAGTGAAACAGAGAAATAAAATTGTAAAAGTCTTTGCTGCAAGTTTAAGATCATCTCTGGAGTCTTTACTTATTAAATAAACTTCCTCTTACAGGACTGGCCCCCACTTCTCAATACCATGCTCTCTTACCCACTGAATCTGTCACCGCCAGACATGTCAACAGACACACCTACCACACCACACCAAAGTGTTGTGTCCCATGGTTTGGCAACGGCCAACTGCGAGAGCACCAGCCAATCACAGCAAAGACATTATGATGCTGAAGGAAGTACCGTCATTGATGGTTGGATTACCAGCCCTGTCCAAACATTTGGATTATCTGTGGAACCATTCAGTACAAAGGATCTACAGGTGCAAAACACTGTCAATACTCTGCTTTTCAGGAAGACAATTTCTCCCTACCTATTTCCCGAGTGCCCATTCTGACTCCAGAATCCATCAAATCAAAAGATCTAGCCCTGCAAATTTTTCAAAGCATGACAGTTCACCCCCCTCAAACTCAACTTTTTTGCCCTCCAGAAAAATCCATTTAAACTACATGAACACTGGTCAAGCAAAAAAAAAATGTTTATAAAAGTAGTGAAGAAACAATGTAATAAGTAATGTATTGTAAGTAGCATTGTAAGTAGTGTATGTATTTGTGTTGTAAGTAGTGTTCTTTGTGTTGCAATAAATAAATTAATTAAAAAAAAAAGACTGGTCAAGCACAAATCTTTATCTATCCCTTTTCTCGGCCAAGTTTGGCCAAAATCTTTGCCCAGAGAGAGATTGTCAGGATTAAATCAAACCCAAGTTGCTCTAAATGCTTTAAACTTCTGATCAAATTAAAGAAATCTTTCTGAATTGTGTCTGTTTGATTCTACAGAATACTGACAGCTTTCTGAAAGTAAAACTATGGCCATCAGACCTCTCCAAGACTGAATTTATTAATAATGGGTAAGACATTTATGTGGGCATACGAACTTGTCCCTACATCATGACAATATCCCAAGTAAGGTAAAGTGTGTGTCCGAGCCATGAGGCTCATACAGCCGGAGCTTATCCCGGTTTCCGTAGCATTAAGCGACTAGGAGTATTGCTACTCCCCCTGGATGGGATGCTAGTCCATCGCAGGGTTACCCCCAGGCAGTAAATTCGTCGGTACCCATTTATACACCTGGGTGGAGAGAGGCACTGTGAGAGTAAAGTGTCTTGCCCAAGAACACAACGCAGCGCCCCGGCCAGGCCTTGAACCTGGGCCATTCGACTCGGAGTAGAGCGCGCTAACCATTAGGCCACCACGCCTCCCTTAATATCCCAAGTAGTTAGTACCAATTGGAATTTTCTCTATTTAGGCCCCACACACTTTAAAAGGTCCTCCTCCTAAACTTTATAAGCTCCAAGCCCTTAATGGGATTAAAGGAGGGAACAGTGCTAGTGCATTAACTAAGGTATTTAATACTATCCCTAATTTAATTATTTAGAGATTTCTTTTTTGAATATTTAATACAAGTAAACATGTGGCCAAAAAACTATTTGGTATTTAAAATGTTTTATTTGTTAAATAGATGGAGGATGGAAAAAGAGGAAAAACGAAAAACCAAGCAGGATGATTCATCAAGTAATCAATAACTTTTAGATATTACATGTTTTTCTTGTTGTAAACAGGTCCAGCTTGTCCAAGTTGCTATTTATTCTTCTAATATATATTTAATTGGCTTCCCTCACTCAGGACACAAGTGCTTGATGGTGAAACAACTCAAATTGGATCCAAAAGACCAAAAGGTATTGATTTTCTGAATTTACAGTTTTCAAATAAACGCTAACATTAATTTTGGTTTATCTTTTAATGTGCAGTTCCAGAAAATGTCCATACCCGAGGAGGGGGGTCTCAAAAGCCAACATTTTTAAAGGAAAGTATGGGGCTTAACAGGAATTTCCAGAGGGGAGGGGGGATTTAAATCAAAAAACCTTCTGTGGGAGTGGTATGGATATAATTTCTGGAACAACACAATCTCCCCTCCCCAAGAGCTATTATTCACTTCAGTTCTTTGGTTTCAGAATGTTTTTGGGTAGTCCTTTATTAAATCGATTTAGCCTAAAAGCGGAGCTCCCAATTTGCTAACCAATAATAGAAAAAATAGCACTTGAGCCCGCGATCCAATAAAAAACATTATTTCAGGTCTGCGGTAAACTTCAAAAAAATACATTCGACCTCGATGAGTTTTATATGTGAGCCAGCGATATGGTCATGTGATACTGGTCAGCGGATACCTTGTTTTGACAGCTGTCAATTGACCATGACATGGAAGCCCAATATCAAAGATGTAAGCTGGCATTAACCATAACCTTAAACCGATTTCTAGATATGGCCGCCATGTTGGGGCAACTTTGTCGTCGTCGTCGTCGTCGCACGCGCCCGCGAGCCATGCCGCTAGCCATGATGACCATGAAAAACCAAAAGCATGGGCCGGTCTGTTAATTTTCTATGGGGTATGGGGCTCTGCTCTGTGGCCCTTCGGGCCGCTGGGAGCTCTGCAATAACATAACTAAACAGCATTCCAAGTTTATTAATTTGTGTAAATCGTTCTTTTAATTAATTATTTTCTTTGCAGCTTTCATGGTTCTCAATTGATGGCGAGCCATTTGAGGCAAAAACAATTACAATAAGCCTTCTTCCAAACAAGCTTAACTTTTTCTTCATCCCAAACGAGATTCAGAAAAGATGAGCCTGGACATTTAATTGTAGTTGGCAAATAGGACAAGACACAGAATGACTGCCTTTTATCAAAATTTATTGTTAGCTCAGTGTAAATATATAAAAAGACACTTGAATTTTGTCATACATTATTAAAGTGGCATTGGCCTTGTTAAAGGAAAGAAAAACATGACACAGTTTTTGAAAGAAACTCAACTTTGAAGTTAGCAGTAGAATTTTACTACAAGCAAACTCAATTATTGATAATTAATAAATAATGGCATCAAACACAATGTTGTGTAAAAACAACATACAACAGTGCTGTACTCACAAATTGTCACACCATCACTATTTTGAAATAAAAATGAACAGTGCTAGACTTTGCAAAAGTGTAATTACCTTATGTTGCAAGGCAAGGTGTCTCTATAGTTGCCGACATTGATTTAATTTATGTTTTGAAAACCATCCTTACTTTATCAATATGTTTATGATA
This sequence comes from Oculina patagonica, assembly GCF_052425735.1. Taxonomy (NCBI): domain Eukaryota; kingdom Metazoa; phylum Cnidaria; class Anthozoa; order Scleractinia; family Oculinidae; genus Oculina; species Oculina patagonica. The sequence continues at coordinate 30,894,154 of NC_135762.1, forward strand.
ATAAATAATATATCTGTAATATGGTGGATAAACTCACAGCCATTTTACATGTTGAAGACTTAACATTTTTTATTTGTAACATTTGCTACTTTGCAAAGACAGGGCTAAACAATATAGTATCAAACAAAACTAGCTGGAAGCTCTGGGTCAGTCATATACAAAGCTCCTAAATACCTAAACACAACATCCTACCTATTAAAGTTAGTTTTATAATAATTTTTTATTATCATAGTGTTTACAATTCTCCATGGCTTAATCTTGGTCCTCTTTTCTTTTTATCTTTCTTCTTTTTGTCTTTCTTGGAAATTTCCTCTTGTTTACTCTTTTCATTTTTCAAATTCTGAAATAAAAAAGAAAAAACTTATTTGATTTATTTATTATCCTGGGCCGGGTTGTTCAAAAGACGATTAGCGCTAACCCAGGATTTAAAGATTATTAAGATTTTAATTTCTCTTGTTTTAAAGGGTTTCCATAGCTAATATTTTGTTAAGTTTGAGATTGGTCTACATCAAAACTGGGGGACAGAAAATATAAACAGAAAACAGCAACAAAATGTTATAAAATTGAAATCAAATTTCACGCTAATCCTGTTTCCCGCTAATCCTGGATTAGCATAATCGTGCTTTGAACAACCGGGCCCTGGTCAGTATTTTTTAACTTTTAAAAAAAATCTATCTTTGATTTCGTGGGGACAAAAGGCCAAGAAATCACCGCTAATTTACATGTGCGATTTGGAACAACCATAAAAATCGCCACAAAAATTGCCTGTGTAAATGAGCCTTTATACTGTCTAGGGGCTAGCTGGTCCCAGTGGAGGCCCATGGATATCCCAGGCACCCCCCCATCTTCCATTCAGCATGATGCAGTTGTAAACAGTGGGAACATTTTACCAAATATATGTACCTCTTTGTGTTCAATGTTTCTGTATGGATTGATATAGTTTGGATCTCTTGGTACAAGCCTCAGTTCTTGTGCCATCTGTATTTAAACAAGAAGCAAACAAATAATTTGACAATTTTTAAAGGATCATTTAAAAGGTTATCTCTTAGGAGAGGGGAAAAACTGCACTGTCAATGAGAAATAATAAGCAAGTATAATATAATCAAATAAATAATAAAGATAATCTTTATACAGGAGGCTTCGCACACCAAAGTGGTTTTTTAAGGAGGTCCTGAAATAAAATGATTGGCATAAAAATAAATCAATGCAAAAAAATGAAGTGAAACTTTTCAACTGTGACTCACCAAATTCAATAATTTTGAGTCTGTTTCATCGTAAACTTGTGTTTCATTACAGAAGCTAACACTCCATCTGGCTAGAAGTTCCCATTCCTTGGATTTGCTATACACCTGAAATACAGAGACACAACTTACATGAAATTATAATATTACTTAATAGAAAGAAAAAATGTCAACTTCTTAGGGATGAGCCTTAGGTGTCCCCCACAACCTTATTGCGGTTTTCAGTGAAATGCGAACTCTGAAATTCAATCCTCAACCAAAGGTTTACGCTTTTTGCTGCCGTCAATCATCTTAGCGGACCTCTCGAGAAACAGGAGTTCACTTTAATCGGGTCAAAAGGTCAAGTCTTTCGGTTGTGATTGGTAGATTTTGATCTATTTTGTTTGTTTCTGCTTTTCATGGTTCGTTAGCTGTCGCCATAATTATGATTGACGGCAGCGAAAAACGCAATCGTTTGTTGGATTTTGAATTTCAGAGTTCGCATTTCACTGAAAACCGCAATAATTATGTAAAAATACAGTCTACAGAATGCAATTTTTAGTGTTAGTTATATCTTACCCTGTATGTCATATCAGGGAGTCGAAGAAGAATGTCACCAAACAGGGCAGTATTCTCCAAGACATTTCCCAAGGCTGTAGAAAGAAGGAATGACATTTACTATAAATAAATATACCCTAAATTTTCCTGAATACAAGCCCATAGGCTTATATTTATTACATAGCTCTTAAAGGGGCTATGTCATGCAATTTTAGACAATTTTGGATGACTTCTAAGCGAATGTGCAAATCCTCTAAAAATGAGTAGCTCTGGTGAGAAGAGAACTAAATAAGCTTAATGTTTGCTCAATCGATCTGACTGAGTTTCTCATCGATCGCCAAAACCGCCGTGTTTACGATCATTTCTATAATGCCTTGAGAACCATCTCTTGAAAATATTTTCGGTCCAAAAGTCTTGGTAGTCAATTTGAAAAATTCCCAATGTTTAAAATATCCAGGACTTGGACTGGTTTCTTTCAAATCAAAGAAATTTTCATTCAGCAAAAGCCGCCATGTTTACTTCCCTGGATGTCAAAGGTGGCGTGGCTAAGTAACCAAGCCTTCAAAGCTATAATCACCTCGCGCGGGGTGATTATAGCCTCATAAGCCGAGCTTCTCGACCAATCAGAATGCTTCAATTCTTATAATCACCTCTGAAATTATACTAAAAATAAATATACCCTAAATTTTCCTGAATACAAGCCCATAGGCTTATATTTATTAAATAGCTCTTAAAGGGGCTATGTCATGCAATTTTAGACAATTTGGGCACTGACCAACTGTTCATAGAATTAACTAAAAATAAATAAAATATCACAATAACGGCTAAAAACTATAGAAGAACTCAAAAGAAACACATTAAGGCCAAAAAGGGCCATAGATGGGCAAAATGTGAGAAGATGATTGGATTGCGTTCGGGTAAACTTGAAAAAGTTAACGTCAGCCCGACTCTTTTCATGTTTATCTTAATTTGTATGAAAGTGTCATTTACAATGCTCAAAAATCATCCTTGTGTGTAATGTGGCCATGATTTTGCTAATAAAAGACTTTTGCTCTGCCAATTTAAAGTTTAGAGCAGCTCTTAATTAACAAAAATAAATAGAATTACCTAAAATACGCTATAGAACCACTGTAGGACTTGTTTTGCTTTTCAAATTGTCATGTTTAGAGAGTTTCGCCAAAAAATATATGCACCAAAAACTTTTCTGACACAGTCTCCTGTCCAAATAGAAACCCAGAGATTTTTTAAGAGGAATTCCATCCAAACATACCCCACTCCCCTGTTTGTGAGCCCTCCCTAAAAATAAGCATATCTGAAAGAGACATTAAGCAAATAGAAGCCAAGGGCACATTTTTGGAATTTTACAGTGTTCTTTCTAATTTTTTGGGAATAACGAATTATGCCTGACTTATAAACCTTGTAAGCCATTAGCATCGATCATATTTTTTACAGAGAGTATAAGGAGGTAACCTTAACTACTATAATTTGTTGCCAAGGACAACTTCGAAGATTGTTTTGGTTAGCAGTTGTTTTAGCCTCCTCCACAGGCAACTCCACTGCTGAGGGAAGACTAGGGAACAACAAAAGGGGAGTGAATGAGAAAGACTAGGAATGAAAAATGAAAATGCATCCTTGGGCTGTGTAGAGTCCTTCTTAGTCGTTTATTTCTCATTCACTTTGTTTCGTTCCTTCCCCTTTTCATTCCCTATTCGTTAGTCTCTAGTCTTCCCTCGACAGCGGAGTTGCCTGCGGAGGAGGCTACAGTTGTTTATGTAGGTGATGGGAAATGCTACATTTGTACAACATGACTTAATAGTCACTGCATATGGCCTTGGGGGTAACACCTACATGTAGGTGTCACATGTATGAGTGTAAAAATGATATTATAACATAGCGCGCGCGCAAGCCCTATCTAATTCCTGTTGAGCGATTATGGTATAAATCTTTATCTATGCACGGCCGTGCGTATATAAGATGACGTGTGCAATTGCATTTAAGCTAAGTCGAGTTTTATAGCTGCGAGTTCCCTTTGTCTACTCCGAGTTGGCTTTAACCTCTCGTATCCAGTAAGGGCGAATGGAAAATTGTTATATTTTAAAATTCTTGGACATTTCCTTTCAACTTAAACAAAGTGATAGTCAAAGAGGCGGGAAAATCTGTGCCGCGGTGTTCACTTCTTGAGTTGAATGAACCCGAGAGGAGAGCGAACAAGAGAGTTTTCTGTCAAAGATTTCCTCAAACAATCTCCTCCAAAGTCGTCTATACGCCCTGGAAAATTGTGAAAACAGTAAATTTCCGAAGATTCGAATCAGTATATTTTCTGGAGGTTATACGCCTTGTACAAGTCGAACAAAGCAAGCGTTTACATTGTACTTGTTTACGGCTCCACGGCTGTCATGAAGACTACTATATTTATATGTTGAAACTGAAGCGAAATTAAGCTCAAAGTGTTTCTAACAAGTTTTGACTTGACGTAGAAGGACAAGACCAAGATTCAAAGGTACAAACTTTAATATTTACGAAAGTGTCAAGCCTAGTTTTATGTCGTACACTCTGACTGAACAAAATTTAGTTGTCAGTTTTCCGGTCATCCCGTACTAAATTATTTGCTGCTTTTCATCATCATTCAGTCGCTCTTTTTGTACATTTACAAGTATCTCTAATTAAACATTTCGCATCAATCCTTTTGTTTTGCGTAGTTGAGTTAACTATAACATTTTTGTGGTTTTAGGGAAGGCCGATTGCTGTATTTCTTGTGTTTCAAAACTCGACAAATTTGCTTTTTTAACCAAGTTTGTAGTCGTTATGTTATAAAAGAATTGGTTCATGCTTTTAGCTGTGCGTATATCGAGTTTTGGATGCACTTGGGAAGTTTGGAGAGCACTCAAGAAGCTAGAGGCTTTTGGCTTTCGCCTCGAGCAACTCTTACGCTTCCTTCAAGCTCTCCAAACTTCCCGCGTGCATCCATAACTCGATATACGCATGCTAAGCATGAACCAATTCTTAATTTTACATTAATTTTGATTTAGCAGCAGATACCTTCTAACTGTGCTTGTTCTGTAGGAAATGCTTGTCCTGGAATGTAACCTGACTCTGTTACTTTAACCCTAGCATCCTGCAATACCTGTTTCATATTAACAAGATAACCATTAATATAAAAAGACCAATCTGTTATTTAGCCTCATAGTGGAGGGGGACAAGGGGGTCTGAACCTCCCGCCTGGCATGCCTTTAACTCCTGCCTCCTGCCCCTTCCTCTTCCCGTTGCCGTTCTTTCCTCTTTGTCCCATATCTATTGCGAAATATAACAAACTGTTGCAAAATTTTACTCATTTTCTCCCGGTTCCTGCCACCTTAGGAATCCCGCTTCCCACTCTCCCTTCTTCGGCTTCCCGCCCCTTTACCTCCCAGGTCTCTTTCAACCTCCTACGCAAATGCTTTTTGGGCTTGTCAACGAGTGACAAGCTCAAAGAGCATCGTACGATTTGTAACAGCGTAGGAGGCTATCTGTTATGTAGATTTTTTCTTTAATGACAAAGATAACTTTCAGTTTATGATTAAAAAAAAATTAAAACCAGAGAACATGTACAAACTTTAATCTGTAGTATTTAGCTACTTAAACAGAAAGTATGGTACATTAACCTTAATTTTAACAGTTTAATACATACTTTAAATAATTTTTCGAGCACTATCTCGACCATCTTGTACTGCTTGGAATAGTCACCAAGTTTTAGGATACTTTCAGCTGCAAAGGTTTGTTCGGCGCGCTTTTGCTTAAAAATCGCACGATCTGTAACAGCGGCAGTCAAAGAAATTTCAAAATTGAGGTTAATTATTTAAACTCAAGTACATAACTGCACTAATAAATCTATAGAATAACAACACTTGCACCTGTTAAAAGGTTCACAAAGCTACTAATTCAAAGGATACAGACTAGCATCTTCTTGTCGGCTTTGTTCGAAGATTTTTCTTCCGTCGATCCCTCTGTCGCATTGGCAACAGATACTTCGTTTGCTATGACAGAAGCTGAAGCATAGATAACGAGAAATATACAATCGAACAATGAAGGTTTCATCTTTTTGTATTTCAGCAGACTTCACTCCAAACCACACAAAAGATGGCGGCGTTCCACATGGCCGAGCCTCAACTCTATGTTACTAAAGAAATCGTCCTACCCTACCCTACTCAGTCCCGGAAAATGTCGCCCCGGTCGCCCCTGGTCGTGTCTGTTCTAGATCTATTCCTGTCACTTTAAATCCCGAATACCCTCCCTCCCCGGGCCTTTTTCCCTGAAAATCTAAACTTGCCCATTAAACGCCATCTTGAACATTAGAAATATTCTGAGACACAGCTCCAACTCAAGATTTTAGGCGTCTGATCAGTGGTATAAAGTCGATATTAAAAAAATAACACTATACCACCCTGACCTCAAAATTTGCACTCTGATCAGTTTGTCGTGTTGTACTTCGCGTTGGGCCATTTTACCCCCTTGAAAAATGGTAGCATTTGAAAGAGTAGCTCTTCACTCATTTGAGACTCATTCCCGGCGGTTACGTCACTCTTTTTCGCTGGCCTGCAAAACAGCCTTTTTTCGCGCAACCCACAGAAAAAGAATAAGAACACGGCAAATAAAGAGAAGCCTGATTGCTGGTTAAAAATCAGCGAATAGTTGGTGTACTTTTGGTCCAAGTCAGAGCTTATGGCATTCGAAGAGGTTGCTTTGGCTGCTAAAATTGGACCGCAGAACAAAGAATTACTCCCTTTTGGCTTTAGTCTGTGTACCAGGCGCAACTGAAAGGGGAAGGGGGTAGTAAGAATGAGGGAATTCGAGTACAGTACGCAGGCTATTTTAGCTTCTATTTTATGTAACTGCTGAGATTCTGTTGGTAGCTATGGAGGGGGAGGTGGCCGAGTGGCTCTTCGTCCACTGCTCAAGTAGTTCAACTTCCCTGATCAAATTGTTTTCGTCAAGGAAGGAAAACCGAAAACCTGGAGAGAAACCCTTTTGGAGCAAGGACGAGAACCAAAAACTAGTGGATTTGGACAGGTGGGTCCCAAATCCAGAAGTGTCCAAATCCGCTAGGACACCGGGTCCGGGAATCAAACCCCGGCCACATTGGTGGGAGGAGAGCGCTCTTACCACTGCGACATCCCTGCTCCCCGAAAGAGAAAACAGCCAATATCCTACTATTTGGAGGCGCGGTCATTGAACCACTTGTGACGTAATCAATTTTCACGTCCGTGGATTTTTGTGATAAGCAGCTGATACAGCAAGGATTGACCTTTCTACAGGACTGTTCATCGGTTGCACTCTGACAGAGCTAATCAAAAACATGATCCGTTTGGGACCCACCTGTCCAAATCCACTAGTTTTTGGTTCTCGTCCTTGCTCCAAAAGGGTTTCTCTCTGGGTTTTCGGTTTTCCTTTCGTGACGAAAACAATTTGATCAGGGAAGTTAAACTACACGATCAATGGACGAAGAACCACTCCGACACCCACCCCTCTGCAGCTACCAACAGAATATCAGCAGTTACATCAAATATGTCAAAAACTTCCGGCTACAAGGAAGGACGTGAAGAGTCGAAAGAAACGAGAATAAGAAAGCGGAAAAACCGGAAGGAAAAGGAGCAAGAAAAAAAATCGGAAAGGTTTAGCAAATTTTGGCTTATGTCCATCACCAAAGTGAAATATAGTGCATTTTTGCGTGGAATTTTTGTCAAAAAATAAGGTGTGAAAAAGCGCTTTTCTAACAAAGTTTAGGGAAATTCAGGATCTTAGCGGGTTTTTTTTACGAAAATTCAAGAGTGAAAGGGTTAAACCCTGCTCACATTGGCGTTTGACAGCCAAACTGAAAATATACGTTAACCTAGCCTGTTCCAGGCTCTCGGTTTGTGGGGAAAGGCGAAAAAGCGGGCGAGCGCGGAAAAGACGAGGGGGGAAGTAGGCGAAGGTTCGTTCTTTTCCCGCTCGCTCGCCTGCGTTTTCGCTCCTCCCCACAAACCGAGAGCATGGAACAGGCCAACGTTAACCCTTTCTCTGAGAGCCCAATTTACAGCGATAACCTCGTCTTAAAAGCGCACAATCACCCCCGTCACCAGGGCGATCTGGGCAGAGGTAGTTTAGAAGTGACCTGCGTTTTAATTTAGTTTTCCATACTGATACATCTGCCAATAAGATCGAGTAAAAGTCCGTGCTTAACTAACCTTAAAAGACAAATTAAACTGAGGAAACTACAAACGTCACGACTTCCATCAAAGCTAATACTGTACGGTTGTAACGGAACTATATTACACAGAAATCATTTGATATCATACTATTTGCTTTTGTGACGGGAAAAGCCGCTAAGTAGTAAATGTGTTCACGAAAAAAATTCCCTACAGTTCGACTAGTAAATAACGAATTTTTCTGATCCAAACTCGTTCATCGCAAGCACCGAAGCTCAGTCTCTAGTCACTCAGTGTCAGTGTTGAATACAATTAATTAACAAAAATAGATAACGTTTTTTTCATCTTCGTTTTCCTCTTTTACTATTCCCGGCTGGCGGCCTCTGAAGTTGAAACTTTGGTTGAGCACTAAATGCCGATGTCCCTGCACCAAAAGCGCTCCCGCCAAGTCCTGTGGCAGGAGTGCCAAACGCTCCTCCTGTAGGGGCCCCAAGAGAGGGGGTCCCGAATCCACTTGTTAGACTTGAGCTCCCAAAACCAGTGGTGGTGCCAAGTCCAGTGGTCCCTAAAGTGCCAGTGTTGAGAGGTGATCCAAATGCAGAAGCCCCAGTTAAATTTGCACCACCTAGGCCTGTCCCAAATGGGTTACCAAGAGAGCTTGTTCCTGTGGTGCCCAAGGCACCTGTTAAACCGGTTGGTCTTGTCTGAAGACCGTTCAGGCCAAGCGTCTGAGGAGCTAATAAATAGGGGAAAAATATGAGTATATATGATAGTAATGCAGCTACACTGGGATAAAAAATGAAAGCATATTGTTAGGCAACTTAGTAAAATTCTGGGAGAGGGAGCTAGTACCTGTGATGTACCTGTCAAACTGTAAACCCATGTACATTGACTTAAATTTTATAAAAAGCCTAGGTTTACTTCCAGACCAACCCTCCAAGTTAATTTTGTCCTTAGTGGCCATTTGGCCACCGACTGCTCAAGTTTGGTCGCCAATGAAAAATTTTAGTTTCTAAACTAAGCTCAGGATTTCAATCCTTCTTCTTAATTTTAGTCGCCAGTTCCAAATTAATCAACAGCTCAAAAATGTTAGTTGCTATAGCAACTAAAACGGTCTTAACTTGGAGGGTTGCAGACATTTACAACACAAAGCAATCGTTTCTACTGCAATAACTACTTCACTGGTTGCTACTCAGGGTTCAAAATAGCAGCCGGCTGTCGGTGGTAGCCGGCACTTTGACAACCCTTGCCGGCTACTACCGAAGAAATAGAATATTATGCCTTGATCGGCCAACCGAAATCAAAGTTGCTTGAATGTTGAAGTAAACATTTCATATCAAACAATAAAGCAGCTACAGGGCTAGAGAGTGCGACTCACTGCATTAATGCGACCAAAATTTCATTTTCGGTGACTAAAACTTTTGGTTTTAAGGTTTTACATGTACGACTTCATTTCTGTGTTAAGATGAATAATGGGCTGCCCCACCTTCTCAAGTATTTTGTCCCTCCATAAAAGTATATTGGAAGATCTTATTTACTTCTCAAACACTCGAAATAAGAAAAGAAGTCACATTGCTCCAATCCATTCTTTTGAAATGCCGTAAAACATTCTATCACTTCGGAAAGCTTGCAAAGGGCTGACTGTGTTGTGTCCCTTGAAAATGCATGGCTCTTTTAAAAGCCGGGGAAAAAAATGAACCTTGACAAAAAAAGCCGACAAATTCAGGCTAAAAACGAAATTTTATTTTGAACCCTGCTACTACTGCTCTTTTGCCATATGTACATCATATAAGCATCATTTTCAGTCTCCATCATACCTGCAATGTTTGTTGTGGTTGCCATAGCTGAAGTTGAGCTGCTTACTCTGAAGGGACTGGGACCAAGACTAAACTCTGAGGCTAAGAGATTTACATTGTACAAAGTGAGTGAGTTAGGACAAGTGTCTCTGACAAGTTGTTAATAATTGACATTGTTGATAAGTAGCTGTGCACCATTATACACTTTGATGAACAAGCGAATTTTAGCTATTGTCAAAAATAATAAAAGTCTGTCAGACATGCCAATAAATATGCATAATACATAAACTTACTCGTCTTTGATAAATCCTTTGAACTACTTGAGAAAATGTCAGTGCTGTCCTTAAAATATGCTCTTCTATAGTTAAGGTACTGCTCTTTCTGCACCTAGTACAGTAGCGAATACATAATATTACACATGTTAGTAAGGTAGTCTTGGAAACAAGGTTTCTAGCTATAACAACAAGAGTAACTTTTGGTGACAGCAAAAAATAACCTTACCTTAACAGCTTCATGAAATTCATGCAGTTGTGCTGCAAGTGCGATAAATGTTTCATGCACTTTGTGCATTACATCAGAGAGATCTGAAAGTAAACAGGATAAAACAAAGAACAATAAAACTGTGAATAAATCCCTCAAACATCTAAACAGCTATGATAGAAAAATAGCTACAGGAAATAGCTACAGGAAAGTACTCAATGTGTCATTTTTTTCTATGGATTTAAAAACAAAAACAAAGACAGATATGTGCCCTTTTAATGAAGTACAGATGTCTGAAAGTGGACTGTAGGCAGACCCCTATCCTAAGCAGGCCAGAGCTGTGCTCTAGCAGAGCCTGGGTGCCACAGGCGACCTACTTTTGTCTTTGGGTGACTTGTTTTTGGCTATCATAAAAGCTTTTAATAGCTGGGCACCTAAGACTTTTTACATAAGAGCCTTTGGGCACGCTGCAAATAAAAAAACAGCTTTTCTAAGGCACTTCATTGTGGGCCCCTACATACAGAGTATTACACCAGGGCTGCAAATAATTGTTTTCACTTGAAAGGAGGTCGGACAAAAGAAAATTGTGGTCGGACAGATTAAAATAAATTGTGCCGATAAAATTGTCCAGACATCATGTTCGACCACACTTGGGATTTCGTCAGACATTTAAGCAAATTTTGGTCTGCCAATGTCTGATGACCAACTGTTATTTGCAGCCCTGATTACACTAACACTATTATACTGATTTCTAACCTTCCAGACACATTTTCAGTTCCCAATAGCATCTGCTTACTGGGAGGTTCAACTAATATGATAGAATTATACAGAAAATGATAATGGTGATGACATTCTATTAACAATTAACAAAAATCACCTTGCGGAGTCAATGTTTGCCCTTGTGACAGTGACGCAAGATGGTTTTCCATGATCTCGATCTGTTTTCTGTACATTAGCATCCGTTCTTCAAACGACTCCACCAAACGCTGAAAATACTCCTGTGGTGCCATGTTCTCATGTTGCAAGGGTGGAGGAATGTCATTGGTTCTCTGAGCAATTTCAGCATTTTTTAGCTCCTAAAATACATTTAATAAGCATTTTTATAAAATATGTCTTAGCATGGAGAAACAACAAGAGTTACAAAACTTGCTTAAAAAATACCTTATTATAGGAATAAAACGAAGCATTTAAACAACGCGAACAAAATTTACACGTAATAAAATTAACGCAAATTTACCGGTAAGAAAAGTTCTGGTTAAATCCTTATAGTAAAAAATGTTAACATCAATAAAATTAACGCAAATTTTTGAAATTCGCGTTAACAACATGTATCGTTAATTTCCTATAATAAGGCAGAAACTGCCAAAAAACAAACATTAGCTTGATCTAATGGCTATCTAAGCTGCAGGCACCCAGGTCAATAGCACAAGGATATATTTGTTTTGCCACATGTAACTACAGTGAAACCTTGAATTAACAAAGTGACAAGGGACTGGGGAAATTTGCTCGTTATATCAGGGTTCAATATATGTCCAACAAACAAAATATTCTTTATTTCAAGGTAAAGGTAATAGGTAATTGTTTTTCACACTGTTAGGTTGCACACATTTCTCAAATAACATTTGTGTTTTATAATTAATGTCTAATATCCACATAGATATCGACAAATGTCTTTGAAGTCATTCTCCTGTTGTAGGATTAAAGTATTTTCATTCTTGTTTGTCGGTTCATCGAGTCGCCTATTAACTACAATTTGTTATATCAGGTAAATTTTACATTTGGGCTTCCAGATTGTGTTGGTTATAACGAGGAATTTCCTTATATCGAGGTACCGTTCCATACATTTAACTGTAACTTTGGCCGGGCTGAGGAATATCGTTCGTTATACCAAGGACTTCTTTATAAAGAGGTTCGTTAAATCTAGGTTCCACTGTATTTCACATGTTACATTTTAAGTGTTGTGTAAAGTAAGGTAATTTAAGTGACTTGTAGTACTGACCTGTGATACATCTATTTTAAGGTTTTCCACGGCACATCCATCTCTTTGAATACTGTTGGACACCAGAGCCAACGCCTGTTAAAGGGAGCGACCATTTTAACATGATAATATCATTATATTATGGTACGCCTGTTTATTAAGCCACTATATTAGATCATGAGATAGGAAGCATGATCACACAATACATCAATTAACACACATTCAACTGTACCTGTCTTAAAGCAACAGTTTCTTCTCGAACTTTTTGAAGTGCACTTCCAGACACTCTTGAAATTTCATCTCTATGTTCTTTCTGTTCCTTGACATATTTTCTGCAAAAAAAACAGTAAATTTTTTAACACAAGAACAGCCAATACATCTGTTGAACATTTTTTAATAAACTTTTGTGCAAGAGAAATCATTCCAGTCCAGGGATGTCGCTAAGGGCCGGCTGCCGGCTAATTTCACAAACTGAATAGAACTCAAATCCAGCTGAAATTTCACATGAAAACAAAGGCATAGGTAAATTTTTCGAGCTGCTAAGGCCAGAAAACCGAGCAAGGCTTGCTGATGAGCCAGCTTAGGGTTTTCTAAGCTATATCCCTGCCAGTCTTCATTACAGGGACGGTGGAGCCGGGGGGGGGGGGGGGCTTTAGCCCCCCACTTTTTCCGAAAAAAATAAAGACTTACTAAGAGAAGAGTCTTTTAAGCCCCCCCACTTTAAGTCACTAGTCAGCCCCCCACCTGGAAAAATGCTCCGCCATCCCTGCATTACCCTATGTTGTTTTGTGGTTACTAACATAGTTCTTCATCTAACATCAAGAATGAAGTGACTACCAAGCAGTTAAGATGCTTCTCCAACTTACTTGATGTGCTCTGCAATTTCATTCAAAGGATTTGGTAATGGTGTGTCTTTGACATCACTGAATAGGAAACAAAACAACTTTTATCAGTTCTAATAAGAAAAAAACTTTAAGTTATCAATTAATTCAGTCTTGGCAACATCTTACCCTATTACTATTATTTAACCTATTGAGTTCTGAATCGAAATTGAAAACTTAGCATTCATGTTGCATATTACTGTCAATGATAATAATGACGAAAGTCAATGGACCTGAAAAATTGAAATGGATCGAAATCCATTAATCACATCCACAGACACGGAGTATTTTAATGGTTGAAAAAAAAAAAAATAACTGATTTGTTTTATATGTTCAAGTTAATTTTCTCCTTGCAAGAGAAGAGACTGGACCGTGTGAGTGTGTCAAATCTTACCCCTGCCTCCCAGCAACACCACCCACTGCGCCTGTTACGCCTCCACCAGTGCTAGTGCCAGTACCACCTAAGCCACTAAAAGTAGTTGATGTCGCAGTGCTTGTTGCTGCTGTGGTCTTTATAGCACTGAAACCTCCAAATGCACCCAAACCAGAGCTTGTGCCCAGTCCTAACCCAGTAGCAGCAGTTGAAGTTGACCCAAGCAGTGTTGTCCCTGTTGTAGCTGCAGTGCTTGTTTTAAACAGCCCACCACCTAAATTTAGCCCAGTTGATGTACTGGCCCCGGGTGTACCCCCAAGGGTAAAACCAGTGCTTTGTCCCAATTGACTAGTTTGTCCAAATGCCCCCAAGGTCGGAGCTCCTGAGGTAGTTTTCGCTGCGTTAAATCCTGAAAAGCTCGAACCTGTAGTTGAGCTGAGACCACCTAATTTAAAACCAGAGGTCGTTCCCGCGGTTGAAGCCGTTGATTGACCAAACGGTGTGCTCAAAGTTGATGTCGTAGTGGAGGCTCCAAATGGCTTAATCGCGGAAAAGCCGCCTGCTCCCAGAGTGCTACTCCCCAGAGTAGTTGTACCAAGAGTCGGTGTACCAAATCCCGTTGAAGTAGCACCACTTCCGAATGAAAAACCCGTAGAACCACTGCCAAAAAGACCTCCGGTCGTGGCGGCCGCCATTTTGCTTCCCTCGATAATTCGATACGACTCAACAGCCAATCAAAACACTTGTTATAAGATTGATTTCATTGCATCACGGGATATGCATGGGGGTTGCACTTTTCCAATATGGCGGCCGAAGGATGATGAAGTAATCTGCCGAAGCTCTGATCAAAGAGAAATTTTCACAGAAGAAAACGTCTGAGCAGAAATTGCAAAGAGAGATTGTTCGTGTTGGTGATGGACGTGATAAAGACACCCAAGGTAATTTTATTTTGACGTCATTTGATTAAAACAGATGTCGTTTTCGGCATCATATCTTCAGCTTGTTGTGGCATTTTTCCCGATTTTTATCACAAAAGATATTATCATTATCTTTCCTGGCTTCAGCTTATTTCATCAATAGTTGATATAACGTTTGAGAATAGTGAAATGTTGTTTGATGTAACTTGTTGCGGGAAACATTGACAGAAAAGTTAAAAACTAAGCAAGACTGTTTGTTCGGTATGTGGAATTGAAATGATCTAATTTAGTTCACTTTTGAGAAACGACCTAGTTTATTTTGCATCTTAAATACTTTTATCTGGACAGTACTATTTTGGCCAAATTTGGTGTTTGTACTCCGTTCCTAACCGATCAGATTATGATATTTTGCTTCTTGATAGCAATGATAGCAGGAAATGCTATACTTCCTTACTGCCTTGTTAAATTTTATTTCTTTCTATTTTAATATATTTACACTTTTTCTTCTATTTGGTGTGGTAAATCCTTGTCTGATGTATATGGCTCTTGTCTTATTCTGCAGGTTGACAATGTTCGTTTAATGACAAAATATGGGAAAAAGAAAGCTGCAGTGGGAACTTTATACTTGACAGCTACGCACCTCATATTTATTGATCCGGATTGTTCCAAAGAAACTTGGGTAAGTTACAGTAGAATCCTGATTTGTCTAGGAGAAATAAAAAATTGCCTCAAGAAATTGGGAGGTTTGAGAAATTGGGGGGTAAAATTACAGGAAGTACTATTCAAGGGAAATAAAAATTAGTTCCAACACCTCTCCTACGGAAAGTTTTTTGTTAGAATCCCACCAAGCCCTTTGGAAATTCCAGTTCAGCCCTGTACTTTCCTTTAAAAATTTTGGCCTAACTTTGAGACCCTCCACCCCTCGGAATTTCCAATAATAATTTGTTATAGTTGCAAGCTGTATCTTCTTAATTATCACAGATTCTTCACTCTCACATTGCTTCAGTGGAGAAACTTCCTCTCAATGCTGCAGGATCACCTTTAAAGATTCGCTGCAAGACATTTCAAATTGTGACTTTTGTCATTTCAAGAGACAGAGATAGCCAGGAAGTGTACAACTCGCTGTTACAGCTATCCAAACCTGGTAAGCTGTATTCTAAGGGGACAGACCATGAACGTAATGGTGCTCCTGAAAATATCTAATTGCCGTAACCGTTCATCAGTAGGATGCATAAAATGCGCGCAATTCCAAAATTGGTTTCGGCTCCATTAAATCCTATGCCAATTGCATCTAACATTTAAGGAGGAGCCACCCACGATGTTAGCACAGTTACAGACAAGACAAAGTAATAAGGAAAATAACGTAAACAGATGTAAACCGTTAAATTACGAGCTAAGCACACACATCAAATAAATTAGGCGAAGGGCGCGCATCATATCACAAACACAAGACTAGCTCGCACACCTACATAATAGTTAAATGAAACAGTGCGTAAACAGAGAAACTAGGATTACTAAAAAAATATAAAAACAACAATTGAAACAAGAAAAGGATACTTCGATGGTTTTTAACGATGAGCTGCCGATCTTAACTCTTTTATTGAAGCGCCATATTTTTCAATTAATGTGCCGTGGCTTTTTAAGAATTTATTAAACGATTTAAGAAGCGAAGCCGATTTGAAGCCTTGAAATCATCATCATCATCATTGGTCCTTTTTAGCGTCATTGGATGCATAAGGCCTCATTTATAAATATGGCCACTTGTACAGCTTTTCCACATTAATACATCGTCCTTACTTTCCAACAACCAATTTTGGTAATTAATGGCTTTAGGCCCCAAAAGAGAGGGTTTTAGCTCACTAACTCCATGGAAGTTTTGGTCAGCAAGCGTCCGTTCATGGAATGGTCCTCCCTCTGGCGGCCCACCATTTGCCACTGCAAAGTTTCTGTTTTGGTTTCTGTAGTCACATGTTGAGTTTGAGGAGGTGACTAGCCCCCTGCAGAATTGCCATAGCCCCTATTTGCCAGCTTGTTCAGGATTCCTGCTAGGCCTTCACAGCTACCATAGCGGCCCCGGGACCTAAGTCCCACTGTACTTCACCCTAACAGGCAGTCCCCTACTCCACTGTGGCCCACCTCCCACAAAAAAAAGGACGTTAGGGGCTGGTCCTTTTTGGATGTTACCTTTGAAAGCAGAAAATAAATAATTATTTACCATGTGATAGGCGATTTAGTGAGGTAGGTTCTTATAAGTTTGCATTCTCTTTCTCAGAAAAACTTGAAGACTTGTACGCATTCTCTTACAATCCTCAAACTGAAAAGTTGACTCGGTCTGCTGGCTGGGCATTATTTGATATCCAGTCAGAATATGCACGGATGGGATTGCCGAACAATGAGTGGTGTTGCAGCAGCTTGAACAAAGATTACCAGGTTAGCAGTTTAGTAACTGATGTAACATCCTGTAGTTAAACTTCAGCCTGATAGACCAGCTAGGCTTTAAATCAGTCATTCTGTATGTTGACTTTGGGTTGATGTTTTTAGTGTCTTGAGTTTAAAAACAGCGACTGAAGGTGTGGCATCTCTTATTTTTTTAAAAAGTAGAAGAATCTGGAGTGATTAAATAAACACATTAGCTTATATTGATCACAGCATTTTTTAATGTTTTGCATGTGATCTGCACTGCATTGCTAGCTTCTTTAATTCACTTTGCCCAATGAGAGGGTAGCAAAGGGTTTATGCGTGACATTTGAAAAGGACAAAAATTAGTCCGTGACGCTTGAAAATAGGGCAAAAATTATACTGTGACGTGTGAAAATAGCTGGATAAGACATGTGATTTGTGAATTCTGCTGTTTCAAGTATACGTGACGCGTGAATTTGGTTAAAATTTGTGCGTGAAACGGGATCACAACATGCTCTTTGCTACCCTTCAATGAGCCACAAACAGTTGCACCTAGCAGTCCAAGAGATGCCTTCTGTGGGTGACACCTCCAAAGCAGACACTTTGTCATGGTCTGGGCCATATACCGGTACCAACACTGCATTTTTGCCCCTCCCCCTCCTTCTCCCCCCTCAACTTAGATAAAAGTAATAGACCTCTTATAGGCATGGAATTTCTTACATACAGTTGAACCTCGCTAATTCGAACTCGGTTATTTCGAATTCCCCATTAATTCGAACTAAAACCCGTTTCCCTTGGATTTGCCCTTCAGTCATTTGCTATCGGCTATTTCGAACTCCCGCTATTTCGAACTATTTTTTGTTTCCCCTGACGGTTCGAAATAACGGGGTTCAACTGTATATAAATAACTTCTTTGTTGTTATTTTCCTTTTTTTCTGTTGACTCTGCAGATATGTGATACGTATCCTAGTATCTTGTATCTGCCATCCTCTGCGTCCACCTCACTTCTCATTGGTAGCTCAAGATTCCGTAGTCGAGGCAGACTTCCAGCTTTGTCTTTCTACTACAAGAACACAAAGGTATTAATTTTGTTATTAACATTGGTAACATTGCTGTACTAAACATTACTATTGGTTTTGTGCAAAATCCAAGCTACGGCAGAAACAGTTTTGGTTGTTGTTAATATAAGTACACTAAGACACATTGTTAACCTATTCACTTGCAACATTGGACTTGCATGGTTTATATTTGTATCCATGGAGCAAAAAAAAATTGTCTTTTTCAGGCAGCAATTTGTCGCTGTAGTCAGCCCCTATCGGGGTTCAACTCCAGATGCCAAGAGGACGAGAATCTCATCCAAGCCATCGTAGATGCGACACCTGATGCTAAATATGTCTACATAGTGGATACAAGACCAAAGGTAATTAGCTTTTCACAACTTAAATAAATCTTCCCCATTATGGAGGGGTTAACCAGAGAAAAGGCATGTAAGGGAATTTTGATCATCAGCAGGGAAAATAAATTTTAAAGCAAAGGCAAGGAAATTCAGTGGCATTTAATCTCATTAGGAAGTCTGGTTAACAGGAAAATAAATGTTGACTGGATGTTGTTGGATGTTGTTGTGATTGTTTAACAGTCGTATTAAACATAAATGTTAATCATTGTTATTGCAGATCAATGCCATGGCAAACAAGGCTGCTGGGAAAGGATATGAAAGCACAGATATTTACGAGAATGTCAAGTTTCAATTTGTGGGAATTGAAAATATTCATGTGATGAGACAAAGCCTGCAGAAAATGATTGAATGTGAGTAGCTTGATGACATTTGTCTGGTACTAACTTTATCATCATGTTAGGAAGGTATAATGGGCTAATGACTGGCATGCTGGACTTTTGATGATGATGATGATGATGATGATGTGGCATTTATAGAGCCCATTTTCATACTCTCTAATTTTGGTTCTAGCTGAAATGCTCGTGGGGGGTGGGGTGGGGCAGTACACTGTACCTGAAGCAGATTTGTATGGGCTACCTGAGGTGGATCTCACCTACAGTGTAGAAGGAACAGCAGTATGCGTAACTGCTTCGTGCTTTTGAAAACCCTGATAAGCTCAAGTAACATGTGCTACTTGGCCCAACTACAGAATTTTCACCATACAATGTTTACTGTCAGAATACTTCAATGTTGTAATGGTATATCCAAAAGGTTAAATTGTAGCTGCTACTGTCTACAGAAAAGGAGAACATAATACATGCTTTATTTGATTATTTTTAGTGGTCTGTGAAACTCCAGACGTAACAGCCAAAGCCTTAGCAAGTGGGTTGGATAGCAGTGGTTGGATGAAGCACATTAAGGCGGTATTAGATACTTCAGTATTCATTGCTAAGGTATTAATTTTTGTTGTGTACAAACCTGCATTGCAATAGTGTGGTACAGTGAAACCTCATTTTAATGAAGTGCCAAGGGACTCGGGAAATTTGTTCGTTATATTGAGTATTTGTATATCGAAAACCTTGATATATACGAATTTTGCAGAAGGACTTCATTATATAGAGGTTCATTAAATCAAGGTTCCACTGTATGTACTTGTGAATTGCTGCTGTTTTGTGTGTTAACTTAGGCTGTTGTGGAAGAGAAGGTCAGTGTTGTTGTGCACTGCAGTGATGGATGGGACAGGACAGCGCAGACCTGCTCGTTAGCAGGCATCATGTTAGATCCTTACTACAGAACAATTCATGGATTTCAGGTATGTCCAAAAAACCTTTCAGTGTAATTCTTGAATCTGATTTGATTTAGAGCCTCAAAAAGGAGTTTCAGGCTTATGTCCATGTTGTGTTCTTTCAAAGATGTAAACTTGCTGTCATGTGTGTATTTCTATTGAAAGGTTTTGATTGAGAAGGAGTGGCTGGCATTTGGACACAAGTTCACTGAGAGGTTAGAATGTTTTGTTCCAGAAAATATGTACACCTCTTCTGCAGAAGGTGTTTTGGTTTAAATTAAAAAAATAGGTTTTAAAAAAATAAGGATATTTTTGACCTCTTTTCACGTTGTTATTGTGACGTCATTTAGATGAATTCTGTTAACTGATAAAAGCTTTAATCACTGGTTTGCAGAAAATGTTGTTTAACTGCACCGGCGAGCTAGCTGAAGTAGAATGCTATTGAAGATGGGAAGGTCTAAACTATCGAGCCACCTTAACACTATTTGGTTGTCAAACAGAGACTTGCAAATATGTGTTATGTTGATTTAGTACAAGAATCCCCAGTAGTACACAAAAAAACTTCTCATTTTAATCACAACATGTTTTTTCTCAGGTGTGGGTTTCTCCAATCAGATGTGAAGGAGACGTCACCAGTATTTCTCCAGTTCTTGGAAGGAGTGTGGCAATTACAAGAACAATTTCCATTTGCCTTCCAGTTTAATGAAAGATTCCTTCTTACAATTCACGATCACTTGTATTCTTGCCAGGTAAGTAGAGCCTATAATGATACAGTTCTTGTAAACCTTTAGAACTGAAATGTGCATGAAGATTCGCGAGTAAATAATACCGGTAATAATAATATTGATTATAGTGGTCATGCACTTAGCTTCAAGAAAGCTAGTTTACAGGCATGCCACTGAAATAAAGGAAACAAATATTTTAAATGAACAGAACAGGGTTAAATATCACAACTAACAGGAGGCAGACCAGTTGGCTATATACAATGTGTGACAGAGGATTTAAACTCGGGACAACCGAGAAACAAATCCAGCTAGTGGCAGGGGCAGGTCTTGAACCGGGGACCTCTGGATTACAACACCAGGGCTCAAAAACCACTCAGTCAGGCTTGCCTCCTTAAATAAAAAGTAAGATTAACTGCACACTGAAAAAATAAAACACATTTTAGATGGGTGTTTTTCCTTTTTTGTTCTTCAATTTCTCATTTTTTTTCTGCTTTGCAATTTTTCCAGTTTGGGACGTTTCTTGGAAACTGTGAACGGGAACGAAAGGAACACAGGTAGGTGGCATGCTGAGAAAATCGAAAAATAAATTTTGGGTAGCTAACAATTTAGCATTAATTTTTGCTGGTATTTTTTTGTTATACAATCTTGCCCAACGTGTATTAAAACATATGGGACAAAAAACTTGAAAGATTTTTTTGTTACATTTTGTAGCTTTGTCCCAGATTTTGCCCAGCTTAATTATTTTATACAACATATATAGTGCAGATGAATGTCATGAAAATTGTTCTAAAAATTATATTAAGTTTTCCTTGTTGCATATTACCAGTTCTAATGATGGAGGCGTCTTGAATGTAAGTTTCTTCTCTTTCCTTGTAGTTTGCCGAAGAAGACATTTTCATTGTGGGGTTACATGTGGCAGCACATCAGTGATTACGCAAATCCGCTGTACAAAGGAGGCAGAGATGAGTTATTATGGCCAAGTACTTCACCTCAGGCCCTCAAGTAAGACATGTACTTGGTTCTTTTACCATTCGTGCTCAGTAGCCTTCGATCTTCGTAGCCTTCGATCTTCTCTTCCCACCATCACCACCGATAAAACCGAATTTGGATCCCAATATAAGAATGTAACAGAACTTATGCGTGACCTACCAAAACGGAATGGAATAAAATTGCTTCACCAAGCGTGACAGAATAGACTATAATATAGCGTAACATAGGGTAACAGAATGATACAAATTGCGTGACCTAATTCCTTAAATTGCGATCCGTTTCAGGTTTTGGCGTTCAATGTACAATCGATATGATAATGACGTTCATCCAAGGGAGACAGTGTTGGATGCGGTTAGCAGTATCATAGATCATAATGACTCGTTACAAGATCACATTAAATTTCTTTCTTCTGTAAGTATGTTTTTCATTGTTTTAAAAAGATACAACATGTATCCTTCTCACTCAGACATCAAGCCTGTTATAAGCTATCCTGAAATGAACAGGTTTCTACAAAAAAAACCATTTTCGCATAATGTGTTACATCGCAACCTCTTTTGAACAGTGACTGCCAAACTGAACGAAAGAGTGGAAACGGATGAACGAACGGACGACCCACCCACCGAACATATGTCCGAACGAACTGACGTACGTTCGAACGAACGAACGAACGGACGGACATCTATTACCGTTTCACTTAAATAAAGCAGGATTCTTACTTTAAATATTTTTTCATGTAAATAACTTATTTTGATGTTTAACGTCTACAGCGTATTTCAATGATGAAATCTTTGGCAAACTCCTCAAAAGACTGTGAAAACGACACTGAAGGTGACAAGAATTCACTAGTAATGAAATATCTCAACTCACAATGCGACTCGCCTGGTAATTCATCAAATGATTTGACCTCGCTTGAGAATTCAGTGGATGATTTGGAACTCAGTACAGAACAGAGCGGATCGTTATTAAACAGTCACGAGACCGTATCGTCCTCGTTACCAAGCGTGTGTGCAAGCGAGGCTAGCTACTCGAGTCAGGATAGTGGGATAGGAGGATCACTATCAGATGACTTGAAGAAAACTTTAAAACGCCAAGGATTGACTGTGGAAGATTTGCTTCAATCTGCTCCACCGTTTGCAGTGGAATGGAAATCTGTGCGGGATGTTTTCCAATGTTTGACTTGTGCGGCGCCGATTGATTTTCTAAGTCGAAAGGTAAGATGTGTCCTCTGGACTAAAATGTAATAGACCTTATCACAGTTTTCAACGCCATCTTGACGAGTAGGCAACGCGGTTAGAAGTTACAGTGTTTTGTATGGGAATCCAACGGCAAATATCTTTTTCAAAAAATGAATTCTGGACAACTTATGAATTGTTAAGTTAAGATACTAGTCAATTGATTTTTATTTACCAGCTTTGAAGGATGTAGCTGGGCTAGAAAACGTTCAGTTACCTTTTTATTTTCCCATACATTTGTCTATATTTTTTCCGCAAATAGACACAAAAAAATTAGGGACAAAGGTATGGGAAATTAAAAAGGTAACTGAACGTTTTCTAGCCCATCTACATCCTTCAAACCTGGTAAAAAAAAAAAAAACTCGAAAACCGTGATAAGGCCTTTTTATTGCAGTAATCCAGTAGAGTAATTTCCTTTCTTCCCGGATAAGACCACACAGCCGTCAAGTGTACGGCGCGTCTGAGGTTCCCGCCAAAACTGCGCTCAGTGCTGTCAAATTCAATTATTTTCTTAAAAATCTTCCAACTCTTCTACTTAAATTGTTTGCGTTGAAATTGCATAGTAGGTAAGTGTAGAAAGCATAAAAAGATAGAAAGTTTAATATTTTTATTCACCAGTTTTTGTTGCCTAGTAATTATTATTTCTTTAACAAACTTCGTGTGCATTACGCTTCAAAAAACTTACGAATAGACCATTTGCATTATGACGTAAAAGCGCAAAGACTTCTGGTAGTTGTAGTTAGGTTCGCGGGAAATTTTGAATCGTCATCAAGCCCGCTTGCCCAAGAAAATCGTGATGGAGGTAAAGAAAATTACTCTCACCGAAGAAGACGTCCCTGTGGCTTCATTTAAAGGGCAAAAAACAACCTCTCAGTATGAAACCAAGTCCGTTAAAATGAAAAAAAAGCTATGCAAGAAATTGTATATTTGCTGGGTTGCGTTTTGTAGTGAAGTTTCAACGAGTGTTTCCTCCAAGTCTCAGTCGCGCGGTTATTTAGTTAAATTCCTAAAACCCTTACTAAACATGGGGGAGTACAGTACATGATTTCTTCACTCTTAAAAATATTTGAGGCTCACCTTTCGAGTCGCACCAAGTAATCGTTCATCAACAAGATTGTGGAAATAAAATTATATTTGCTCGCACGGCCCTCGCTCGGATTGAAACCACAACTGCTACTCGACGAGTTGACATTTCCAGTACAAAAACAAGAAAACTTCTTTGTTAAAGAATATTGCAATTACAGTTCTAATTTGACGAAAAAATACAATTTTAAGATAAAAACAAATGATCTGTATTCACCTGCACAGGGAAGTTTTGATTGATCAGCTTGAAAATCCTTTATGATTGACCCTTCATGATTCATCGATGAAGCTCGATTGAACGAGGAAAATTATTTGACTCGTTTCTCTGTCTCACTGTAAAAATAAATTAAACTGACCGTCCCGCCGAGCAATCATGATATATGGTAAATTTTCAAAGCTTTTCAGTGAAGACTTAATTCACCTCTGATCGATGGAAGCGATCGTTTGTTGAACGTCTGAAAATCGATTACCGTATTTACTCGAATAAGCGCCGCGGCGCTTATTTAATTTTTCGCGCTTCAAGTGCGGCGCTTATTCGAGGGCGGCGCTTATTTAAAATTTGGACGCCACAAGGAATCTTCTATTTTACAGTAATTGAAAGTAGCGTCTTTTGATTTTCAGTATTCGTCTCTTGCTGAAGAGAGAAGTGGTGCTAGCTGTCCTGGCAAAGTTCGCGACCTTCACAACATATACAGAACTACCAGAGAACTACATATTGTAAAAATGTTGGATAGAAAACTTATGGGCGAGCGGAAAAACAAACACATTAAACTGCAAAACATCGCTTTTGATGGAAAGAAATGTGCCAGTTTGTTTTAGAATTGATTTGTAGTGCTGTTTTTAGTTAAACGGAATTCCCCGAATAAGCGCCGCATCGGGGCTGCGGCGCTTATTCGGGGGCGGCGCTTATTAACTTTTTTGTCCCAATTGCGGCGTTTATTCGAGGGCGGCGCTTAATCGGGGGCGGCGCTTATTCGAGTAAATACGGTAAGAACAAAGTCAATGGCTTGCCTTGCTTTCATTTGATTCCACAAAAATTTAGTTATATCCTCGACTCGTCCTTTCAAGCAATCTGTTTCCAGTGCGCTTTTTTTAAAGCTGTGATATTAGGCTAAAATTATTTACGAAGAGAAGTTGTCGGCCGCGTTGAATGAATCTCTAGCAAGTCAACTCCACCACACTCAAACTTACTTGAACACGAACAACATTTGTCTGTCTTGGTTAAAACACAGAACTCAGTCAATTTTCATTCCAAAGCTATCATCCTGTTTTCTATATTTTTGACAGGTAACTGAAAAAATAAATGTATAAACAAATTTCGAAGCAACAATAGCGTAAACTTTGCAGCTCAACTTCAGATCAAAATAAAAGTCTTGGATGTCCACCTTCACGCTTGGCTGCCCATAGCCAATCATAAGGCAGAAATGGTGTTTTCCCGCGAACCTAACTACAACTACCAGAATTCGTTGCGCTTTTACGTCATAATGCAAATGGTCTATTGAAGTCAGTGAAACACAAGCGGCGTTGAGCGGGTTTAGGTTTTACAGGTAATTCGCTGCAAAGACAACAGTTTTGCCTTTTTTGGTAAGAGCATGTTACACGAGTTTTGTAGGCCAATCAAAACACTCACCTATGGCTTTGCACGTGATTAGCTTGCTGCGCGAGTTTTATAGCCAATCAAAATACTCGACTGTGGTATTGCACATGATTAGTTCAGCACTTAGAACGTGCCGCATGGATATCTTAGCCAATCACAATGCTTAGCCAAAGTTAACCCAAAGCAAATGCACATTCTACTGTTAATTTTTATTTTCTCTTTTTTTTCAACAGTATCACTGCTGGAACTGTGGAGAGGTTTTCTGTAAGCGATGTATTGACAAACAGTGTACCCTTCCTGGACATTACTCGGACAATCGCGTGCCTGTTTGCAAGCAGTGCTACAAAGTTCTCAAGAAATTTAAATGAGATGCGACACTTTTTA
Organism: Oculina patagonica; assembly: GCF_052425735.1. NCBI lineage: Eukaryota > Metazoa > Cnidaria > Anthozoa > Scleractinia > Oculinidae > Oculina > Oculina patagonica. The sequence goes on from NC_135762.1 coordinate 30,919,652, forward strand.
GGAGTCACAAGGATTTTAAAACGACAAAGACAAAGTAGAGTATCAAGAAATATCAAGTAATTTTAAGCAGAAGGAAGGAATTTCGTGGAATTTTTTTAACGTTAATGAACAGCAATGAATGATGCAATTGTACACTGGAATTTTACAAATGGTTAAAAACCCGAGAAAATTGTATATGTTGGCACAATCACGTATAAAAAGACAATATATTAGAAGGACATAACACTGGAGTTCGATGGCATTTTGCCGCGGATCCAAAAAAAACACTTCGAGAATAAAAAAATAGCGATTACAAATTGTTTAAAATTATTTTAACAAATTAGAGATCAAGCATATGTAGGTCTTCATAATTTCAAACTCGAGAGGAATTGCGAAAAAGAAAAATGATAAAAGCCAAAACGTTTGATAGAGATAATTGTATGATACATTTTCTAAAGGGACTATATTTTATTGTGCATAGGCTTTTTTTTTCTTGCACGACTTGAAATCAAAATATTATTTTGCAAAACAGCTTAGGAATATTAAGAATTGTCGGGAATTGTTCTGCATTGAAGTAACCATTAGTAAGACTTAGTTTTAAAAAAAATCCCGTTCTTTTTTATGCACTGAAGTTTGGATCTTTTATATGGTTGTGGAATGTTTCCAGCTTTGTGCCTGTAATGTCCTGCCAAACGGGGAAGGCACACCGCTTTTAATAACTCTCTGCTCTTGTACACCTTATCATAAAACCTAATCATTTACAGAGATACGTCACGGGTCGTGCGTATTGAAATAATTGGTCGTCAATTTTCACATTCTTCGTTCGTAACTCTTCCTCGGTAATCCTCCCGATTTTAGCCATTTCTGATCCTTATTTGCTCATTATCAGCTCAAGTTTTTATTCCTTGGCAAACTGGTTTCCTTCGATATCAAAGTTAATATCTACTTTACAAATTCTTCAACACAAATATCCACATACAGATTCTCCTGACTTGATTTCCGTACATTTTCTTATAATATTAGCTGCGATAATTTGTTACAAGATCAAAGCAATTTCCCTTTGAAGTTCATTTTACTAATTCTCGTAACCTTTTCTTTAAAGGGTTAAAACATTGTGTGCCGTTTCTTCTTTAAACCGATATTCAGTAGACAAGCTCAAGCGGCACAACTTTTAATAAAATATTTCAGTCAAGTGAGTGTTTTTGTTGTTATTTTAGTATCCCTTCAGTCTTTTGGCTTCTAGGCTGGCTCATTAATTTTTTAAACGCCATGCATGCATCCAGTTGCCACACACACCCTCTACCACGCCACATATCACTTTGGTCGAAGATGCACACTTTTTGATGCGTTCTCGCTTATGGCGTTCACGGAAACAAGTCGCAAACTCTGATTGGACAAGACGATCACAGAGCTCAGATTATTATTATGATTGTTTCCATTTTAAACGGATGCGTTTGACAGATTTGAGGGATTTTAGCAAGTGTGCAGCGTTGAACAAACTCGAATCGAGTTCTGGTTTTTGCAACAAAGTAACACAATAAAATAAATCACTTCAGTCAACATACAATCCACCCTCATCTCTTTTGCTACGGTAAATTGCGAGTCAAGCAAGAAATATTGCCTTGAACAAAGCACACAGAGCTTAGAACTGGGCCCGAAAACTTGAATGCTAAGTATAATTGGTATGGGTTTTGCCTGAAAGGCGCGGCGCAGCTCAGGGAAATCTTTGGAGTCTTGTCTGTCCGAGCCTACATGTAGCCCTACCCCTCCCCACCCCCCTAGGAAAAATAGAAGGCGGGTACAGCTAGTGGTAGGCTACCGCGAATCACGCTTGTGGCAAACATAACCACATTTGCGCACCAGAACTTCCCTAAACCCTCAACCTTTTTAAAGAACTGTGCGCACCTCAGGCTTAGTTAAAAAACTTTAATCGGTTCCAAATTTCCATACAAACCTCTTATATTACGCTAAGGTCCCCTACAAATTTATTACATATTTCTAGTAAGTAACAAGATGTACTTCGAGTCTACAAGTCTTCGCGCGCGCTTTTAACCAACTTGTCACGGGTTGATAGTAGAGAACGCGTGACTCGAAAAAAAATACACAGATAGTAACACAATAAGTTGTTCATTAAGAAAGTTTCATAATAGGGCTATAAACTTGGAAGGCTACAGTAAAGATTTGTGCAATTTGTAGTTTATCCCTTGCAAACAGTATTATTTTTTTTTCTCAAAACATTTTTTGACATGTTGCGTTACCTGCGTTATGTCACACAGTGCGCGCGCAAAATCGCATTACGTTACGTCATAAATTAGATTTGCTTTTATGACGACAAACAAGCTTAATTGCTCATTTTTCTCCAAAGCGATGTTGAGTTTATCGTATGGTTAACTCAGCGTTAATTATGAAGAAGAAAAAAGCGTTCATCGGAATACTATTTTGCTTCCTGACATTTTGTTGCATTTGCAAAGGTAATGGAAATTCTTATTTTAGTTTAATTTTGTTTATATTTCTAAAATTACAACTTTTTTTTAACAAGATCAAAACAACAAACATGTAGCGCACCGTTGTGCGTTTGACATCAAACTGATTTCAATTTAACTACAAAAAAATCAAATGGTGTTATTTGGTCGATTCTTTAGAGATCAGAATAATACGATCTAGCAAAACACAAAACTTTTTCCTCGTTTTGTGTTAACATTTTGATAAATGGGAAATCTGAAATCGTGAAGGCGCGCGTTTGGTCGAGTTTTTAGTTTTTCTTATTTGCGCGCTACAGATCGGAACTTCCGCTTCATTAGAAAGGGGGTAACAGCAAAATTTGTTTTCAATTCATGACTATACCTTTCGCAAAAAAAGTGAATTTACAAAAACTATCAAGACGCTTCTCGCAAAGTGCGCGACCATTCCGTGCGCGGTATTGCAATTTTTATTTGACGTCATAACACGTCATAACAGTTTCGCGCTCTTTTTTCATTTTTCAGGAACAACTTCATATACCTTTCAGAAAACATCATCGGACAATTCTCTGGACGCGCTCACCCCTGCAGAGTTTAAAAATCCCTCTGCCCAGCGTACGTCTGGAGACAAAACAACGGATGTTGATATAACTCCGCCTTTCCGTCCACATAAGTCTGCCGTCCGCACAAAGCACTTCTCAAAATCGTCATCGGTTAATAACCAGGAGGAGGCAAGCGGATTCCAAGATGGCAGACAATTAGCGTCAACTACGCACGCGGATTTCAAGACCGTGAAAACAAATGTTTGGCGCAGGAAACACAAGTTTCCCATGAAAAAATTTATTATGAGAAGAGCCGCAAGGAAAAGTGACGATTGGGAACCACCTGATAGCTCTGGCGTGTCTCAAGGTGATGTGGATGTTCCTTCCCTTGTACGACAGGCGGTCAAACGCGGGAGAGACGTCGCTTTAGAACAAGCTAAGAATACGGCGGCTCATAACCCACAGGAAACTACAACCGAAGATATGAATAAATTGTTAAAGATGGCTATGCCATGGAACCCTTACAACAGGGATCCCAGTTATAGGGTGAAAACCAGCTGGGATACAGCTTGGACACAGTCTTTACAGACAAAGGAACATTCCATTAGGGATGATCCCGTGGAGACCAATCAGCCCTCATCACAGCAATTTGTTAACATGGATACGCCTGTTTTGCAAGGAACGCAAGCGACATCAGTCACAGGTGCACCATATGTGACTAAACCCAGACCTCCACCAAAGATTACCGACGTACCACTGGAAGAAATCTACGATACAGCAACCTCTACTAAAGACATCAACTCAGCTTCTACAGAAACCGACCCGAATATGAATTTACGTACAACTGATCCGACAGCGACTCAATCTACTAAATCTGATTCCGTAAAAACTGAAATGAATTCAAATCTCCATTCTGCTGAGTCGACAACAACCGAATCTGCCAAGTCAAATGCTGCGGAAGTTAAAACAAGTCCTAATCTGCCTACAGCTGAGTTCGAAACTGCTGAGTCTGCTAAATCAGATTCTACGAAACTTGAAATAAATCTGAATCTTTATACTACCGAGCCGACAACTGTTGAATCTGTCCAATCAGCATCTGCGGGACCTGACTCGAAGCCAAATCTGTTTCCAGCGGAGTCGTCAAATCCTGCTGAATCGCAACATATTCCACAAGAAGATACTGCAGAGGAAACCACTAAAGAACAGACTACAGGAAATAGCAGAGAAGAGCCTTTGCCGCACGAACAACCGAGGGTATCAAGACAGGAACGATCTTCACAACATGGCACATCCACCATACCGGAAGTCAACATGAATGTCCATCCGGGAATGAGCGGATCCTCTGGTCTACGATGGAATGTTGTTTTGGACCGTAGAGACACGAGTGACAGTGGAAAAGACAAACATTCCAAAAAGAAAAAGAAACGCAAATCTCATTCTGGGACCAAAGATCCAGCTGATTCAGGGTCTCCTATCATTGTTGGTGGAATCATTGGAGGGATTTTAATCGTGATGGCTATTGTGACGTGTGTTTTTCAACTGTGGTAAGCCATATATACTTATAAAAAATTATGTTTTACAATAATTTAATGCATTTTACAATAAGCCAACTTACAATAAGCAATTTACAATAGCCATCAACATGAAAAGCCCTTCAATGGCTTTTCATATTAAAGCCTATTGTAACTTACAATAGCCATTTTATTAGTACAGCTTTCCACAGTTGTATAAAGCACGTTGAACTTGCTTTATACAACTGTGGTAAGCTGTACTGTTAAAAAGATTGTCATTAATAATTAAGTGTCGTTCAAACCACTAGCAAGAAAAATTAGGATCTTATTCGCGGGCATCAAACTGTTAAAACAATTCGTATGAAAAATCGTCAGTCCATTTTATTTTGTTTTCTAACTCACATGTGTGAATTCTTAACAGTAAAAAGTGCAAGAGGCGATCAGTACGGAAACAAGGCGATCCTGAAGCAGGATCAGTGACGTCATCATCTGGAGATCACATGGGTAAAAAGGACAGGAAAGAAAAAGTCATCTCTGAGAGGAAAGGTGCAGGAAAGAAGAAGAAAACATCAAAACGTTCATCTCAATCAGCTCCAGAAAACTCAAACGCTAAGCCACAGGAAATCCAGTCCAGGAACAACACCACATGTACTGATCAACCAACATCCCGGACACTTGATAAAGACACAGCGGATGACATTCCTTTGACACCCGTATGCACGGCCACAGGAACCCCAAGCACAGAAGTACGGATAAACATGGAGGATTCCGATTCCACACTTCCAGAATCGATATCGTCAACATCTCTCAAGTCAGAGATTTCGATCTGCACACCCAATGAAACGCCGCAGTCCACCCCACTGAAGTCACGTTCGTCAGATTCTCTCTCTACCTCTCACAAGTCCTCTGTATCTGAATCGGAAGTTATGACGTGTTGCAAGGAATCTAACGTGCCACCCTCAATAAGCCCAGTTGACAATTTGACGCTTGAAGATGAAACAGGATCAACTCCAGCTACAGCTACATCGGCAAATGAAGTTCCAATCTCTACTCCCGTGGATTCATATAGCATTCCCATACAACCCTTACAACAGACGAACGCCGTCACCTTGGAAACAGGTGCCACGAATTCCTCGACCGAATCTTGTAAGACGCCAGTTGCACCGTGTAGTGACGTCATGATAACTGTGGAAGATGACGAGGAGTCGAAGTCGCCATTGTTGATTTCTGAAAACGAGAGCTCGTCTGCAGAAGTGATCTACGCAAGAAAGGAATCTACAACGGAGACGATAATGGATACGGATGAGAAGAATGAAACGTGTGATGAAGTTCAAAATGCCAAAAACGATCAAAGCATAGAGGAGGAGGGTAAGCCATTTGCTACTTTGCATTTTACTAGTTATTTCTGTTGATATTTTCTTTAAATGTACATGTCTTCAATATTCGATCAAAGTCATCATAAATCAACTCCACTGGATGCTGGATGGGTATCAGTTGGAGGAAACTTTCCATTTGTTAAACTGATCTCCAAATTACTTTTAAATTTCTGCTGCAAAATGTAAATTTGCAATTCATAAAAATGAAGGTGGGTTCTAACTGTAATGGGTAAAAAATTAATTGCATTCACTGCAAGTAAAGTGTTAAATCTTTTTAACGCCATTTTGAAGAAGGGGTAAAAAGTAATTCACAAACGAAGCAAACAGAACAAACTAAATGAACTGTATCGTGTAATCTGTAGGTAAACATCTGCCTCCTCCGCCACCCCGACCTCCATCCGCTTCTACGGAACTGCGGCAAGGTAAGCATCAAGTATGCAAAGAGAATGAAAGCTAGAGTCATTATTAAACGAACAGTGCAACATACTATCACCAGTTATCTCAAAATCCTTCTTTCTTGCAGATTCACTGACAAATGTTGCTTATTTTTAAAAGTTGTCCTAGCCTAGTAGAAATCCGGAATCAATCGGTTTAATATTTTGTTTTGCATTCAGAGCATATCGATCGTTTCTGGTAAATAAATATTTTTACAATAAGTTGCGTTTTTCTTTCAGGAAAGTCAATGATTGGCGGACGAAAGGCTTTGGACAATCGGCGTTTTACTAAGTATCTTACATCCGGACAATATTCTAGTGGTTTCCATGGTGATATCAACAAGAGTTTTAACAAAATAATGACTGAAAATAAACACTTGGCAGATAAAAGCAAGGGAAAGAGAAAAGTCATTAAACAGCAAACTAAGGAAACAAGGACATCCATAAAAGAAAATATTCTACTGGCAAAAGTAAGTTGATGAAAACAAGTAGTATGGGAAATATGATTGAAACTTCGCTCAGAGGGAAATTTCGCGCCGGTAAACTGGGCAAGGCTCTGTGTCCAATCAAGGAGTGGGGGGGAGGGGGGGGGGGTAATGGGAAAATTAAACAATGAGAAGGGAAAGGGTCTAATGAGACGTATGGGCCACTGAAACAGACGGAATATTACGGAAACTGGAAACACACGTCCGTTTAGCAATGCATCGTGCCCAGACCTCCATGGTGGATATTAACCAGGCAATATCACTATGGATATTAACAAAGCGCTGAACATTATTTTGTTCAGAGCCGTGTTAATATCCATGGTGATTTTAACAAGGCGCTGAACAAAATAATGTCTGGAAATAAACACTCGGATGATAAAAGCACAGAAAAGCGACAAGTGATTAAACAGCAAACTAAGGAAACAAGGACATCCATGAAATACAATATTCTACTGGCAAAAGTAAGTTGATGAAAACAAGAAGTAAGTGTATTGGAAATATGGACAAGGCTCTGTGTCCAATTGGGGGGGAGGTAATCACAAAGTTAGACAATGAGAAGGGGAGGGTTATTGCGTGAACATATTTGAGTAAAATAAGCCATGAAATTTTTTTCACTAAAAATCATTAGAAAGTTTCACTGGCTTTCTTTATTTTCTTTCTCTTTTTTTAGTCAATCGTAATGAACGAGAAAATGGAAAGCGTACGAGACAATAAATCTGCTTTGCGTCGCCGCATAATCCACAAAGCACTCTCACATCCCGCAACACTTCGACCTCACACGCCTCTATCAGAAGAGATCGCCTTTGCAAAGTCGGTGATTTTACCGGACCCTGCTAACCAAGACACTGAGCGAGACACCAAGGAACGACGCAAGGTTGTAAAGGAATTGGTGGAGGAATTGATTAACCCTTCGTTTGAAGACATGATAAAGATTTTGGCTGCAAGTTTCAACCCTGATGAAAAGACAAGAGATCTAAATAACAGAAATAAGTATAAGAGAGATGTAAGTATTCAAAAACAAAACGTATGTTATAATGATCATAAACTGAAAGGTTATCCTATAGCAAATGCGTCAACCTGGCGTTTGTATCACGTGCCATATTAAGAATGAATTTCGAGTTATCGTAACACCGAGAAGAGAGTAGAAAATACGACGTGCAGCGTAGTATTTTTGATGAAATTCGAGGTGTTTGGATAACCGATGAAACAGTTTCAAAAGTTTGATATATCTTCTCAATCGAAACAAAAACAACGGACAAAATCGTAAAAATTTATGCTAATTTATCCAAACCTTTTTTACGGTTTTGATTTTTCTTTGTTTTAACGAGATGAATTACTAATGAGTTTAAGAAGCCCAGTTCCACAATCTCTGATGCAAGGAAAACTAGAATTCGCAGCCATCCACAGTCCTCGCAATCTACTACACTGCTACTCAAGATGAATTTACGTTTATTTTCTGTTTGCCCGCTGAACGTTAATTTACTTCATTCAGACCTTTGAAAGCAACCTGCTTATAGGCTAACTAATTGTTGTTCTTATTACTATGTCCCATTTCAGGTAATTATAATGGACGCGGAGATGCTTAAAGCTAAAAATCAGAAGAGTACTTTTTTATTAGACATACAGTTTGGCAGAAATGTTATCTGTGGCCCGTCTACCCTTGATCACGAGCAGAATCCAAGAATGGGATGCACGTGCTACTACTGTAAGAAGCATTGGAAGAAAACAGGAGGCCCGCCCTGCTTCAAGATACCAAGGTGTGCTTGCTTTGTTTGCTTTAATCCTCAATACTTGGGTAGCAGGGTGGGGCGGTGCAGGAATTCTTTCGCGCGTCTTTCTGAGTTCTGCAAATACAAGCACAAGTACTTCAAAGATGTTATGGAATATCTGATCGTTTTGCTTCACTCGCTAGTATAAAAACACGTTAAGTTAGAAGATAGCCACAAGACAAGATGGCTATATATCTTCGTACCAGATTGTTTTTTTTAATTCTATTCTTTTGCTTGCATTTTACTTCAGAGATTTTAACATAGCGAAGGATGTTTATATGATTAACGGCAAGATTTACATTCGAAATCCCCAAGCTATACTTGCTGCACGGGGCTCGTCAAGACACCGCCCTGGACACGACGTTGCTAGAGCTCTACTGACTGGGTAAGTTTGTTTCGGATCCTCTACGTTTGTGTGCCTGGCAAATCTGGGTGACGTGTGGTGAATAACGCAGTCGTTTTTATGGGCAATCTTGTTTCACTCCTCTGCACAAAAAACACGACTGCGTTGGCCGGGCTACTCTTTACTCAGTAGGTGTCAAAATGGATACCGGCACATTTACTGCAGGGGGTGGGGTAACCCTGCGATGGCTAGCATCACATCCAGGGGGGGGGGGGGGATAAAAAATACCCCTAGACGCTTCAAAACAGACTTGCGTTCCTGACTGATGGATGACTGGACTCGTTTCCAAATTTTACTTATTGTACTTAAATCGAAAGTGAGAAAAACACCAAACCAAATAACAATAAAGTCAATTAAGATAAGTAAGATTATGGAAAAAATGGAGATGTTTGTAATAGATGACAAATACGTAACGATGTAGCTTTCCACCATCCTTGTTCTTCTGTAAACACATCCCAGTCTCCCCGAGACCCGCAGCTAGACTAGTGCCCAGGCGCTGTTTTCCCGCTTACTTCAGGTGGCGGGAAATTTCCGTGACGTCACCAATCGCAAGCTGTTTGTATTTTATTTCTTGTAAAAGCGAAATGGCCAAGGAAAAAGAGTTTTATGATGTTATTTATCATTTTTTTCTTCATTTCAGGTGATTCAAGTACGAATTTGATTTGTGGACTGACAGCTCTTTTTCTTGAATTTGTTTATCGGAAGGGGCGAAAAAGTCAATTTTTATGTATTTTATTGCATACAATCAGATCACTTTGTTACTAACAAAATGTAATCAGTGACAAGGAGAAAATTTGAAAATAAAATGAGTTCTTTTTATAATACGTTTTCATGTATTAAATTGTCACTACTTTGTCATGTGCAAGGCACATCAGCGATCGCTAGGTAGCATGGGGTGGCGATCATTAATATTCGATGCACCACTACTTCATAGTGCTACTTCATTTACTACTTCATCTACTACTTCATGAAAAGTGCGTTTTGCAGCACTCTTTTCATGCGTTTTTCAACAAAAGGTATATCGGGGGTAAGGCATATAGTGCATTTTATTTGTCATGGGTTATTAGTACTTTCGAACGCATCAGAAAGGCTCATGTTTATGCAGCAGATAGCTAACACATTGGCGGCTATGCGGCTTTTTGGATTTAATTGGCAATCTATTTGTTAGTGCCTCATGTTACAAACTGGAACATGTCTGTATGCACTCGCTTGTTCAAGAATATGACGACTTCTAGTCTAATGAAATAAACTATACACAATGCAAACTGGAACAAGGCTAACTGAATAAAAAAATGTAGAGAGCTTTTATAAACTAGAAAACTACGACCTTAGGTAGCAATGCACTTTCTGTTATCTGGTGTTAGCGCATTGTATTTGGAGAGAAAGTTTGATATCCTCAAGCGCCAGACAGTCACCTCCAGGAGACGGACACCTAATGATGGTCCCAGTCGTTTTCAGTCATTTGACACCCCTCTAAGACGGATAAAGGGCAAACGATTTCATCGTCGTTCTTTTGGTGCTGACCAAAAGGATCGCGGCCGCTGAATGAGAACAATAACTAACTTTCGGCTGTCTCCTGGGCTGTCTCTGGGCGCCTTGATGCAGTATATGCATGACCTGGGAATGTGACCTTTGGATTGTGTTGTTAAGAGGAAGAAAACTAAGCTGATTGATCCAGGATATAACAGTTCATTCTTATGCCATCCGGGATGTTATTATTTTGTGGTGAGTAGATGGTACATTGTAAAATCAACGCAATGTTTACAGATGGACCGGCGTGTGGTCGCTGCAAGAAAACCTCGTGTTTGTCACAGCATAAAACACAAATTTCCCTGCTTTGTCGCTCTGCTTTAAGTTTATTTAATATGTTAAGTCTTTGATTGTGTTCTTCAACGTTTTTTATCCCGTGTATGCAGTTTATTCATATCTGTATTTATATGGGCAGGCCGTACTTTTATGTTTGCGGTTGGTTACACCTGGTGTTACGTGACGGCTAACCGTTCGAGTGTAAAATATTGGCTTTCGTTACTTTGAAGGGACTCGCGCTCTAAAGGAAAACAACTGTCTAAATGCTCGCACAAAATGGTGCAAACAACTGTAAAAGCAATGTACGCGTAAAACGACAAAGTTGTTTTTTTAAACGCATCAAATTTGTTCTTCAGATTGCTTGCGGTTTGTTCCTGGCGTATCCAATCGAACAAAATCGAACTAAAAATCGATCGAACCCAATTCGTAAAATAGCGAGCATGATCGTATAACGCGTTGTATAAGCACTAAATTTCTTCTTAGAAAATCATTTTCTAAAGTAAATTAAAAAATTGACTGTGTTCTCCATCACGATGGAGATTTTAATTTATATGGGTTATTGACCAAGTGTGAGGTAAAGGTAAAGGTAAAGCAACTTTATTTATACACGGTTTGTGTTTAAAGCTAGAAGCTTGTGGGGCCGTGTATATGAAACAAATACTGAACAAATATAATATATTAAATAAACATAACATGGTTAAAAATCCCAACTGGCGGGAGGCAGACCAGTTGGCTATTTACAGGAGGATTTGAACTCGGGACGACCAAGAACAAATCCAGATAGTGGTCAGAACTGGACTTGAACCCGGGACCTCCAGATTTCAAGTCTGGCACTCTAACCACTCGGCCACGCTGCCTCCAGGTTCTTGTGTGTGTTTTGTTGAGGTCCATAAACACGCAAATAAAAGAACAAGGCCAACATTCTGAATTCTTGACTGAACAAGCTTGGTAAATAAATGATTTGTTATGTGACTTTTTTTGAACACTCAAAAGAAGTCAGATGCATGCACATTGAATGGCGCATGCTAAAATCATTTCATTGATTTAAAAGTTTAATGAGTGACTGTCAAATTCTTGAGTGAATTGAGACGAAGTAAAACGATGGGACAACAGTGAAATTCACCTCTCTTTAACCCTCAAAAAGGAAATTGAAATGGTTTAAATTTGCGATTCAACATCGAGTCCGTATCATGTGGCTGCCAGCTTTTGATTATTGGAAGTTTTTCAGGGAACACAGCGGGCGATCCTGAGCAGTCAATGCAAGATGGCTCCATCTTGACTGCTTAGCCGTAGCCAATTATAGCATGAGATTTGCTTTATTTTGACAGATAGAGCAGTTTCAATTGCGTGTCGTAAAACCAAAACCAAAGTAATTACTCTGGCCAATCACAAAGGACACAGACAATCCAGTGAACCAATCAAAACTCGAAGCAAATACATGTAGCTGGCACAAAGCGCGGGAAAACGTGCGTGAGCGAGTCACGATTGGTTTTGGTTTTACTTGTGATTGGCTGAGAAAGTGGCACGAGATTTTTAAACCAATCACTAAGTTTAGTAATGCAAAACCAAAGCAAACGCAATTTACTTTCGACACTCAAGTGAAAACCGCTCTAATAATAGTAATTACAGTAACTATGCTGACTGAAGTCACATAGAATATCACCTGATGAATATGGCTTCAAGCTCTTTGGCTAAAATCCAACAATTTCATTACATTACATTTTGTTGTATTATTTTCCAAGGGTCGTGAATTCAAACCAAACCTCCTTCCATGTAAAGGGAAATTGATATTTTCTGGAACATTATATTGCGCATGAAGTAATCAATGTCTGTATTTCAAGATACTTAATATAATGAAATAAATCCTGATGTCTATTCTGTTTGTAATATTCAGGGTTTTGTGTGCTCATGCTGAGGATATTGGCTGTTGAAGGTAACTTCATCTTAAAAAATATTATTTTCAATGATCTTAAACTTAATTTCCTTAGTATAACATCCTCTATAGTGGAGTACTGTGCCAACCCCCATTTACTGTAAGCTATATTGGATCCTGATAATTCAACACTCAATAACTTGAGCAACGCACTAACTCAAACCTTTTTCGATTCCCCTTCAGGTCATTTTCTTAGTAATTTTACCCTTGATAACTCAGGAACCCCAGTAATTGGACCTTTTTTGATTTTCCTTGAAGGTTCGAGTCAGGGGGGGGGGGGTGGAAAGCAACTTCCCATACATTCTCTTATATGAAATCTGAGCGATGCTCTCACAACTTGCAAAGCAATCATCAGGGCGATAGTCAGCGGATGTCTCTAAGGCGCATGAGCAGCTCCTTTCTTTGTGAACTTGCCAAAACAATAACAACATGGGACCAGTGAGAGAGTTCGATTTTTTTATATATATGTAGTAATAAAAAATACTTTCTAAGTTTTGTCTTTAAAGCAGCGAAAATTTCTCTGGAAAGGTTCTTGGTGTCAATATGTGGTGTTTGTTATGAAATAAAACCATCACGGGTCGGAATGGTAATGAAAACGTGGTGATCGAATATTTCTGCGCTGGTCGGAGCTATTTTTCTTGCTCTATTGTTTCGAGGTTGTTTGTTGACTTGGTCTTTCTTTGTTTTACTTCATTTACAATCCCCATGTGGGCCAGTTGAAAATCGTGGTACAAACATTTGCATTTCAGCACTGAAAAGTAGAGCATCCGTCCCAGAACACGGAGGGTCGTGGGTTCAAATCCCATTTGGAACTTGAAATTTTTTTTCCAAGTTTTTCAGTTAATGCAAAAATTTATCATGAAAAGTGGCACGGCATCACATAATTCTGCGTTCTTAAAACTACACGACGATGACAAAATTTTCGGATAAACACGCTGCTTTTAGATTTTTAGTTAAGAGAATTGAATTCCTTTATAATAAGTGATTCCACTGCATAGCAGCTTCCATTTCCCGGGAAAAGATTGCCTGTTGCATCATCGTCCAAAAACCGCTGACTACATCGTGAATTGATCGCTTTGCAAGTTGTGAGAGCATCGCTACTCGGTCCCAGACCTCGTTTCTTCCTCCCCCCCCCCCCCCCCTGGTTCGAGTTATTGGGATTCAGCTGTGTTAGTAAGATATAACAGGGTTGCAGTTGGCGTAGAAAAACAAAAATCAAGTTAGCAAAATCAACGAAATTTTTGCTGAGAAATCCAAGAATTAATTTGAAGTATTAAAGTTTCAGGTGAATGAGATATTTGCAGGTGGCAAAAGTCACATCTCACCTACAAAAAGCAAAACCCTGTATGATTGTTAGGTGCTTAATTTTAGCAGTCTCAGATCAGGTCTGAAATGGGAGGCACGGTGGCCTAATGGTTAGTGCCCTAGACTCTAGATCAAGTGGTCCAGGTTCGAGCCCTGACCGGGGCACTGCATTGTGTTCTAATGAGGCCTTGCCAGGGTAAATTCCAACAAGCGACATGGCCCAAAATTAGCGACAGCACTGTGACATAAAATTAAATTGTGACAAACGACAACCCTTTTGGAAAAACGTAAATTTCGACAAGGACAAGTAGTTTTCCTTTAACTTTACTACTGACAGTGATGTGAAGTTTGATAAAACAGCGACACAGCGCATTTTTAAATTTAGACAAGTGACAGGGGAACCCCCCATGGCAGGGCCTCTCTAATGGGCAAGACACTTAAATTTCATAGTGCCTCTCTCCCCTCAGGTGTATAAATGGATATTTACCCGGGTAAGCCAATTTAGTGCTTGGGGTAACCCTGCAATGGTCTAGTGTCCCATCCGAGGGAGAGTAAAATACTCCTAGTTTCTTCATGTTACCAAAAACAGGAAAAGTTCTGGCCTGATGGAACAATAGGCCTGAACACAGACTTTATCTTTTTTTAAAGATCTGAAATAAAAGGAAATTGGAAAATAATGATTTTGACATTGAGGACAGGACATCCTAATACTCAGGAGTTTTTTGTTTTTTTGAGTGTTCTGTTCTTGGGAAAGACTGTCACTTTACTCTCATCCACAGTCCCTCTCTCCACCCATGTGTATAAATGGGTACTGGTGAATAAATGCTGGGGAAGGGTGGGTGGGGGTAAGGGGTAGGGGTAAGACCTGAGATGGACAGTTATTTGTGGGTGACTCTACAAACAGCATTTGATTGTTCACTTCTTTTTGGCACCGGTTGGGTGGGTTTTTAAGTGTCTATAAAAGTTTACATTGCACTGACCTACATGTACAGGAGCAATGCAAGCTGTGTGTCTTAGAGAGGTGTCTGATTTTAAGAGAGTTTAACAGGCCTTATTCGTATTCCTCGGTATTGGACTGGAACTACAATCCACGTCGTATTTGATGAGACACACTACCCTCTTTCCCCCCTCCAATGTTGATACGAGTCAAAACGTACTCAATACCAGCTTATTGACAGGTCTAAAAAAAATTAAAGCAACATTGACAGGGGGAGAGGGAAGACACGACTTGTGCTAACTGAAATTGAACACAGGTTCAAGTGTCCCATCAAAATATGACGGGGATTGTAGCTTGCAATGGAAGCTCATGCGGGGGAATATTATTAAAAACAGCTTCATGTCATTTGCATTTGAAAATATTACCCGCATTAGCCTCCATTGCAAGCTAGTTCCAGTCCAATACCGAGAATACGAATAAGGCCTATTACAGACAAACAAGTAAAATTCTGCCACGTTTAGCCAGCTTACCATGCCTGCCTTAGGGAGGTGACCAGTTAACAGTGGTGTCCACTTAGAGAAAGTTGACTGTATTTCTGTCAGTTTGTTTTTAATGTGAGATTATCTTCAAAAGAGAAATGGGCTTTTAAAAGAGACATGGCCCCTGAAATGTTTTTGTGCCAAGCAGAAATGAAAGCAAACTGAATCTCCACTAGGTCTAAAATAGGATATGGTGAATGATATATTTAAGGGCTGGGGGAAATTAGCCATACACCTCCACGGAAAGTACCGATAATTACTCCCTCCTCCAGAGGGGATTGCCTATAATTTTATATGCTATGTATATGGGTATGTACAGCTGAATCGGGTCCTATTTTGACCATCCAGGGCTTTGATGTGGTTGAATTTGGAAACGTTTTGACCTTTGGGTCTTAGATGGGGTTGCTGATTCGGAAAAAAACTTGTCAAATTTATATCTTTATACTACTTATCTAAATCAGGTCAATAAACCGTCATGTTGAAATGTGCGATAACAGTAGCATTTTTTATTTATGTTGAGAAAATTTATATAAAAACCCTTTTCACTTCCAGGCTTTGATGGTGTGTACATTTTAAGTCTTTAGCCTGAGATCAGGTGGCAAATTTGAGGTTTTCGGGTCTGACACGGGGTGGGGGCTGTTAGACCCCAGCGGAGCACTCCCACATTATCTTTTCCAAGTATACCCCCAGGGCGCCCTCCCCCTCCTTGGGAATATAAACGTAAGCAATAAGTCGCTTTCAACTCGAATTATTGACACGAAGTAGGGTTTGCTTTGACCCCAGCGGATCACCCCCACATTATATTTTCTAAGTACCCCCTCGGGCGCCCTCCCACCCATTCGGGATTATAAACGTAGGCAATGAGTCGCTTTCTACTCGAATAGACAGTTAGGTTACTCAACGCTAATTAATGGTAATTAAGAAATATTTATCTTGGACTGAATACTATAATAGGATTATCAAAACAATCAAGATTGTAAGTAACCCTGTACTAAATACACAAAAACGTGTTTATAGCTGGATACAGTGGAAGTATACTTAACAAAATTAATGTGACACTGGTTAATCAAAGAAGCATTGCTTACTTTACTTAATGGGAAAATAAATGTTCACTTTGAGGGTCACTTATTGTGAAAAGTTCAGACAGTCTTTACAAAGTATCGCGTCATATCTTGAGTGAGCAACAGTCAAGCTTATCGAAAGATAATTGAGTTTATGCACTTTTAATCCGGTAGCTGTTTATTTTCTAATTAATAAGATAGTCATATCTGAAACAGTAAACATCATAGGTTTACTTACGGGCAATCGTCAGCATTATGTATCCGTGTTTGCACCGCGAAAGATATCCTTACTCAAATGATAACTTGAAAAATACGTAAAATTTTGAGGAAACAATATTTCTTAATAAGAAAGGGAGGATAAGAATTTTTTCATCGCACAATGTCGATACGTGACTTGAATGGAAGCTAATTATCTTCCTGGCATCCCGCAATTGCGATTTCCCGTTTGAGCAGCGGACCGTATTAAATCGCTTTAAGAGATCACGCAATTGAAGTTGCTGCATATAATAACAAGAAACACAAGAAACAATTGCGAAACATCCCTCGACACAGTGTTGCGACCAGATAAGTCACTTTTTACAGTTTCTTATGGAGCTAAAGCGTCGTCAATCAGATTTAACCGATACTTCCAAAAGGGCTCTTGCTACAAACCGAGGGAAATCAGAAACGTTGAAATCTACGTATGAAACACTTGAAAGCGAGTACAAGGCAAAGCGCAGTAATCTTAACGCCGAGCAAGCACGATTCGTTCGTCTTATGAAGACCAAACTTCCAGCTATCAAAGTGTCTAAGGATGAAAGTACCGAATCTACCAGTCCTCGACTCTTAACACCACCGAATTCTCCGCTCGTCGAAAGACAAAAGTCAGTGCTGCCTGCTTTAATCGGATCTCCGCACACGCGAAGAAGATCAAAGTCGTTCTCAGATTTGTCAGAAGCGTTTGGTTTACACGAGGAAGGAACGCCAGGAAGGATTTCAAGACAGAAGTCGTGTGAACAGATAGGAAGTTACGAGCAAGAAAAGTTAACGGAGAAAGGATCAAACTTTAACAGTGCTAGACCAAGAAGTCTGTCGGCTATAAACCCGCCATCGGCGAGCTTCCATGCGGAAAGTCGTAGTAGCGATAAAGAAAAAAAGATGTTTGAGAATGGAAGTTACAAACATTCGCCCACTTTTTGCACGGAAGCAGCTAGAAAACAGTCTTCGCCAGCCAAGCTCTTTCCAATAGACGTGGATCGTATTCATGAAACCCGCAAGTTAACAAGTAAAAAGCCTTTTGGCAAACAATTAGAAGACGTTAAAGATTTGAGATATTTAAGAACTGGAAAGTATACAACAAGCGAGGCGTTGGCTGCTGAATCAAATATCAAACTGGCGCAGTATTGACCGAACTATCTATATCTACCCCGTAGTAAGTCAATGTTTTCGTGAGCCGGTTGTTGTGATTAGATTATTTTAACGTTCGTGATGATACTTAAATGTAGTTTATTGGCTTGTGCTCACTCAATTGGAAAATTAATTGTCGATGATACGACAGGAATAAACTTTTATTGAGCGTCGCCATGTTGTCATAGCTACCATCTCTGTTGCTAATTCAGTTTGTAATTCTTGAAATAAAACCCTCGTTTTCGTGTCATCAGCTAGCTAGCTAGAGACAGTATAAACAAACAAGTCTGGTATATAAGATACATTCAGTTGGAATTGTTGAAAGTTTTAGTCGAAGTAAATTTCAATTGTCAATGGTTTAGTTTACAATTGTGTCCGGTGATAAGACTACTCTAAGAAACTGCGAATGACTGCTGGCGAAAGAGAAATGAGTGTTTTTTATACAACTAATTTTAGTGCGGTTAATTTACCGTTATTAACTTTGTGCAATCAAAAGTAAACATTAAATTCAACATTCAAGACGGTGCATGTGTAATATTCTATTAATTTTCTTGTGAGATCTACATTCCAACACCAAATTGGTCAACTTTGAGACTGGCTGATATCTTATTCGCTGTAATCTTCGGCTGCACTCTTTGTAAGAAGCTCTTTATGCAAAGAAAATTTCCAAGCCAAGACTTAGCTAAGAGCATTTCTATTTCATTTCTTCCACTCGTTTCTGCATCGCAATCGAGCTCTAAATACGGTACTCCACTACTCCTTTCTAAAATGTAAATTAAGTACCAACAAAGATTTCTGTTGCATTCAGATAAACATTTTCTTTGTTTAAAAACAGTAAACCTGTTAAAACAACTTTAAAACTTAGGAACATGCTTTCTCAAACTCATTGTCTGATTTATCAAGTTAAAACAGAAATCTTAACCGTGAAGCAGTCTTTGATACCCGGTCATAATAAGCATAGATTTTTATGATTTCATTTCTCCGTTTACTCCATGGTTTTTGTTTCGATTGAGATAGTAAATCAAACACTCGAAGCAGTGTTTCATAGGCTATCCAAACATCTCGAATTTCGTCAAAAATACTCCGCTGCGCGTCGTATTTTCAACTCTCTTCTCGGTGTTTGGATATCCCGATGAAACACTTTTTCTTGTGTTTGATATATAACAAGAACGTCTCAGGCTCAAATCGTGAAAAATAAGAACATTCCGTCTCAGCTCAGCCTCGCCTCGAAAATAAGACGTTCTCAGTAGATTAAAATACCCCAAGTGTTGCAAGTTGTGTGTTTCACTTTACCAGCAGTTTTAGATATCTGCATACCCTATTGATAACAGGATTACTTTGTAGGCAAGAGGTCACCTGAACAACTCTGGGACTGTGTGCCGTGCTTAGTTAAATTCCTGTACGGAAAACTGAGATCATTTTGCTAAAAATAAAGCCTTTTTTCGGCTCGTTTTCTCGTTAGCCGCTTACACCTTGATATCAGAGCAAACCGATTCTGTATTATACTGTTCTTTTATCGCTAGCTGGGAGAATTCAAGGAAATTTCCTTCTAGTGAGCATTCCCTTACTCAGAGTGACGTGTATTCCCCTTATCAGATCAACGAAGGGAAACGAAATGCTGAACACGTTTTGGGAGGAGGGGGTGGGGAGAAGTGGGCGGCGAGGGGTGGGCGGTGACGTATATTCCACCATCAGATTTACGAATTGAAACTAGATGCTGACCACATTTTGGGAGAAAGGGGTGGGGAGAGGTGAGCGGGGAGGGGGTGGAGAGGAGTTGGCGGTCTGTGGGGAAATCGAAAGATGCCACAGAGCTACCTTATTCTTAAAATTTTCGCGCGTACGTAATTTCGCGAGTATTTTCGCGATTACAAGAAAAATTAGAACGTAAGTGTATTAAATTTCGCGATTTTGTCAGTGTTGATCAGTCGTTAAAGACTAAGGAACTACTGGGAATATACAAAGGTCTGGCTTCGATATGGCTCAATGTAACTACAAGGAACCTGCAAACAGAAACTTTGGTGACTGTACTAAAAATGTTTTGGCCAATTTGTAAGCTGAAGAAAACAGTAATAGGGGAAGGGTGATAGTCGAAAAAAGACGAAAAGATACTTTCAATGGTAGAAAGTTGAAGTTTCAAACATTTTAAGTTTGTATTAACTTTTGATTTACAATGTGGTATTGATTTTCGAGTGTGTAAATCTCGCGCCGCGCTTTTTTTTTCGCGCGTTATTTTGAAATCGCGAAAATTAGTACTCGCACAAATTACTAAGAATAAGGTAAGTCATAAGTATCGGAATGAGTGTGAATTTAAATGAATGAATGTATGTTTGTATTTTGCAGCCTGCAGTGCCAATCAGCAATCATCAGTCACATTAACAGAGACTAGCGGTACAATTTGGAACATAATGGAATGGCTTCCAGTCAATGCAAAGTGCCAGTGGATCTTGACTGCCCCTGTGGGGCAGGTTTTTAGAATTGATCTCCGGGCCTTGTTTCGGTCTAAGCCCTGCAGCGGTGATGAATATCTAAGGCTCTACGATGGGTCCAGCACCGCAAGTAATCTAATATCTGAAACTATATGCAACGATGGCGTGATTGCCTCGTATTTTTATTCAAGTGGCCGTAGTTTGTTATTGGAGCTAAAGACAGGACCAATTGTTAATACCACAAGGATGAGTGCGAACTATCAAGCACATGTTAAACAAGGTAAATATAACCTCAGATTTTCTGTCAGTCACGGCGGAGGGAGGGGTGTTTGAAAAAAGGGGTGCTCGACCCTTACCACTTTCTAAAACTACTACTACAGACGCTGACCTTTTCACCCTTCCCTCTTCCAATCCCACTGAAAATTACACTCCACTGCCCTCATTAGAGGACGGATTCATTATGATAACGTCGTTTTCTTTGCTAATAAACATTTCTAAGGGATGGGCATTAATTTTTGGGGGGTGAGGGGTTAAAAATATTAGACAAACGTTTGCAGGGCCTAGAAAGACAAAATAAACTGTTTGCAAACACAATATGTTTAACTAAAAGTAGTCTTTAATTCAAAAAAATGTTTTTAGAGGGGCATAAACTAAAAAAAAGTTTGCAAAGGAAATGTTTTCAGACACCCCCCCCCCCCCCCTCCGAGAAAATAATGATTCTTTCCTATTAAAGCGCTATGCGTGTATGTCACTTTTCAGAATGTTCTTCAAACAGCACCTTGGTTGCTCCTAAGTCGCCAACAGAACACAACTTTTCCAGCCCTTACTATCCTAACGGCAATCGCAGGAACACGACTTGCGGATGGTACATCACTGCACCCGAGAATCACGTTGTTATGCTACAGCTTACACTGCAATTAAACGAGCGGTATGAAACAGACAATGACAAGGTGGAGGTGTTCGATGTGGACGGCTCTGAGCTCACTCCGATTGCCATTCCTGAAAGTAATGGCCGGAAAATTTTTTCCAAGTTCCGGTCTGTCTATGTTGTGTTCAAGAGCGATGATGTAGCGGAGTTTAATAATAGGAACGGGATATCTGTGAAGTACTCAGCCATCGAGACAGGTAATACTCTCATGGGGTGTGGAGAGGGATAGGGGGATAGTCTGCTGCCGTTTATGCGTCAAGTACAAGGACGGATCAAACTTTATGGGTTCTTTTAAGGCAGATAATCCGTCTCGTGTCTGTCAATTTTTTATTTTCTTTTTACGCGGATACATGTATGCATTATCAGGTGCACTAGAAAACCATGTTCAAATTCGTGCAAATGGATTGCTTGTCTTGATTTCTCACGATTTGATTAGTCACGATGTTGATGATTTACGATTTGTGGTTGATTTCTTGCAGTTCGTGAACACATTGGATTCTATAATGTTTAACGCTGGAAATTTCAATGCAAAAACTAAACGTTTAAGCAGTGCTGCCTTCATCAGTAGTATCAGTAGTGTCACTTTACTACTAATGAAGGCAGCACTGCCGAAACGTTTAGTTTTTGCATTGAATTTTCCAGCGTTAAACTTTACAGAATCCAATGTGTTCATTTTCATATTTGTCTTGCAGTGCGTTCCTGTTCCTCTTCAAATTCCAAAGAGGAGAATAACAATATCCTGTTTAAAGATCCCTCCGGTACAATAAAAACCCCTGGGTACCCTAACAGTTACCCCGGTAATTTAATCACCGAGTGCCACTGGAAGATAATAGTACCCAAGGGAAACGTTGTGCGAATAGAGTTCTCGTCCTTCCGACTGTACGAACGCGTCCGAATATTCGATTTCGAGGATGAGGATGATAGTGCTGTTATCACAGATAGCATAAATGGATTGAAGCCTCGATCTGTAGAACAGTCAGGTAGAAAACCCTCGTTCTATTTCTTCTCCACGGGAAACGAGCTGAGCATCAAAATTAAAAGCAAAGCGGGAAATACTGGTCCAGGATTCACTGCAAACTACGCCTCAGTACCCACAGGTGAGAAGCATGTTGCAATCAATCAATCAATCAATCAATCAATCAATCAATCAATCAATCAATCAATCAATCAATCAATCAATCAATCAATCAATCAATCAATCAATCAATCAATCAATCAATCAATCAATCAATCAATCAATCAATCAATCAATCAATCAATCAATCAATCAATCAATCAATCAATCAATCAATCAATCAATCAATCAATCAATCAATCAATCAATCAATCAATCAATCAATCAATCAATCAATCAATCAATCAATCAATCAATCAATCAATCAATCAATCAATCAATCAATCAATCAATCAATCAATCAATCAATCAATCAATCAATCAATCAATCAATCAATCAATCAATCAATCAATCAATCAATCAAAAAATCAATCAATCAATCAATCAATCAATCAATCAATCAATCAATCAATCAATCAATCAATCAATCAATCAATCAATCAATCAATCAATCAATCAATCACGATCGATCAAGATCGGGGAATCGAATGCTTGAAATAAAAGAAATAAACTTTTAATAAAAATAGTAGTAATGTGACGGATTACCTTCGGCGGTATGGGACACTTGCCCAATGCAGACTTTTGCGCGGAGCTCCCCATTTAGAGCGGAGCCCCATAACCTTAGAAAATCCACAGAAATAGGAAAACCATGCATTTGATTTTGCATGGTCATCGTGGCTTGCGGCATGGATCGCAGGCGCGTGCGCTCTCCGTCCGTTTGACGTCGCTCTACATAGCGGCCAGAAATAGGTCAACGTGAAGGTTAATTTGAGCTAACATCTTTGATTCTAGGCTTCCATTTTATGGTCAATTGACAGCTGTCAATACAAGGTATCCACTGAACAGTATCACATGTCAATATCGCGGACTCAGGTTCAGAACTCATCGAGATCACGTGTTTTGGCAAAGTAAATAA
This sequence comes from Oculina patagonica, assembly GCF_052425735.1. Taxonomy (NCBI): domain Eukaryota; kingdom Metazoa; phylum Cnidaria; class Anthozoa; order Scleractinia; family Oculinidae; genus Oculina; species Oculina patagonica. The sequence continues at coordinate 30,942,965 of NC_135762.1, forward strand.
CCAAGGAGCTCCGCTTTAAGGCTTGGCTAAATCTATTTAATATAAATGCATAATTTAGCTACTCCATATTGTTCTTTTAGCCTTGTCGGGAGCTTGTGACCTGGAAAAGAATTCGAAAGTGCACATGTCTGGTGAAGGAAGGAGCTTTTCATCCCCAGGATATCCCTCATACCCGGGGAAAGGATCCTGCACGTGGAACATCACCGTGCCCCTCGGGCATTTTATTAAGCTAACCTTTTGGAATATTGAACAGTGTTCTCAGAACTATGTAAAGGTCTTTGATGTGACAAATTCTACACGCGTTCTCCTCGGAAAGTTCTGTAGCAAGTACACAAAGGAAGTGGTTTACTCACAAGGGAACAATGTACTTGTAAAGTTTACTGTTAAGCAACACCTATCACGAACAGGCGGCTTTTTCGCTACATACGAATCCATTAAAGCAATCCCAGCAGAATACTCTTGTAAAGCTGGGCGTATTACATTGACAGAGACAAGTGGTGAATTCGCCAGTTATAGTTATCCGCTGCCTTACTCTAACGATGTCAAATGTAGGTGGCACATTGAAGCTCCGGTTGGCAATGTGGTTCAGTTAACATTTCAATCATTTGATTTGCAACCATCTCAAGATTGTGAAGCTGACTTTGTGGAGATTAAGCATGGATCGTATTCTTGGCCTGCTGTTATAGGAAAATTCTGTGGCTCTTCAAGTCCCGGGTTCATTCAGGTAAACGATTCAAACGTGTACGTGGAATTTAAGACGGACAGCTCAGGAAAATATCCCGGATTTCATGCAAGCTACAAAATACTTCCTGACAGTAAGTTGAATGGCTTTGTTTTCCTATTCTTCCATGCCCTTCCTTGCCCTGCTCTGCCCTGCCGTGCGCTCTCCTCTCCTCTCCTCTCCTCTCCTCTCCTCTCCTCTCCTCTCCTCTCCTCTCCTCTCCTCTCCTCTCCTCTCCTCTCCTCTCCTCTCCTCTCCTCTCCTCTCCTCTCCTCTCCTCTCCTCTCCTCTCCTCTCCTCTCCTTAACGTTTCCCAAAAATTTTCACTGCGTGTTTTACAGCCTTTGAGTGCGGTAGAGTTTACCAAATTTCGATGATTGCTTTCATTTTACCTAAACGCTCAACTAACTGTTTTGTGACTTGAAATTTATATCTTTGCCCGTTTTTAACTGATTTTAAGTTTTGTAGCATGTTCCGATCTTTTCTTTAGGAACGTTCCTCTAATATAATTTGTTCCTCATATTTGTGTTCCTGTTAACCTTAAGAGGACCAGCTTTTTATAAAGTTAGGAACAAAACGTTCACCCTAAGATAAAACAGGAACATTTCGTTCCGAGTTCCCAAACTGTTGATGGAACATATTGTTCCCAAATTGATAATTTAGGACTGCTTTGTTCCGAGTTCCTATCTGTAAATGGGACGCGTTGTTCCCAAATTGATAATTTAGGACCGTTTTGTTCCGAGTTCCTATCTGTAAATGGGACGCGTTGTTCCCAAATTGATAATTTAGGACCGTTTTGTTCCGAGTTCTTAACTGTGAATGGAACGATTTGTTCCCAAATTGATAATTTAGGACCGTTTTGTTCCGAGTTCCTGTTTGTAAATGGAACGTATTGTTCCTAAACTGCTCATTTAGGAACAAATTCAGGACTCTTTGGTTCCGAATTCCTTGCGCTTACTTGACCATTTTGTTCCTAAATTATATTGTCCATTGAAATGAAGAAAAACAATGGGGCGCGCATAGACCTGCTTGGGCAAGCTGAGCACAATCTTGGGTGTCATGAATTTTGCACAATAGTAATGAGGGCAGGCAAGAAGAGGCACGCCTTGCCAAGTTTAAACACGAATGAAGTTCCTTAAGGTGTAATCGGTGCGTCGTATTTTTTTGGAAAAGAAATTCAGTTCTAGGAGATTGTGTTGACCATTTTACCTTGATGATAAAATGAGCAAGAAGTGTAAAATCAATTGGTCAAATATCGATGGAGCATCGCCCAAACCAAAACGGCTTCACCTGGAAAAGAATGAAACCGACCGATTGTATCATTGCCCAATACAAGTGTGTGACCATGATGGCTTTCAAAGCCAGAGAGGGTGCAGAAAACATGTGAATACCAAGCACAGTTGGTTCTTTTACTTTGACGAGAAACCTGATCTGGGAATACTCGCTGCATACGAAAGAGAAGGCGCCAGTGATGTTAAATCGAGTGAAATCACAGTACAAACTGCCAGAGTTTTGCCTTCATTTTCAGTTTCCAGCAAAATTGGCGAATCGTTTGTGAAGTGGTTGACGGGAAGTGGTGGGGGTTGCAAGAAAGATCGTGTAGCCCAGCAGATAGTCAAGAGGTGTTTCAAATTTCTCAAATTTTGCTGCGAAGATGAAGAGGAATTGAGTTTTGAAGTGCTGGATTTTAGCCTGTGTTCGCATAGTTTGTTGTTCAAGTTTATCGACTACTTGCAAGATGAATGCAAACTCGGACACGGTGGCCGATTGGGCTACATTGATGCGATTTCCGAATTAATCGACTTCAGAAAGATAAATGGCGCATCAGACACAGTTCTTCGAAATTTGTCCTCAACGGAGCTGTACCTCAAACGAGCGCGCAAAACCGTGGCAAAGATGATGAGATTGCAGTGGACACAAGATCTAGACATTGAGACTTTGGATGCTAGAGGGCACTGGGCAACCATGGAAGAACTGTTAGAAGTGGTGACATTTCATTTGCCTCGTTACGAAAACACGGTAAAGACTTGCAAAACTATTCCGGGTCAAGTGAATCCTTTGGACCTAACATTTGCCACGAAATTTGTCGCCGTGTATTTATTCATAAAGGTGAAGGGATCTCGCCCTATGACTTATCAGTACTTGACGGTGGACATGGTTAAAACAGCTAAGGCGAACGGAGGATTCATTGACCAGAAAAAGTTCAAAACGGCCAGCAAGTATGGATTTGACTCATTAATTTTGACTGATGCAAGCATGCGGGTGCTGGAAAGCTACATCAATTTCGTAAGGCCATTACTCAAACCCCAGTGCGACTTCGTACTTGTCACTAGAAACGGAGGCCAGCATAGCAAATTGGGCGACGTCATGAGTAAATTGGTGTTCGATGCAATCGGGAAGTATATTCATCCAACGCGCTATCGTCAAATTGTCGAAACGCAAAGCCTCAATCTACTCACAAGCACGGAGCAACAAATTTTGTCAGAAGACCAAAAACACAGTTCTGCCGTTGCAAAAGTTCACTATCAAAAGCAGAGATCGCGCGAAGTTGCTGTGAAAGCTCACGAGTGTCTGCAAAAGCTACAAGGAACGAAAGGCTCAGATTTGGATAAGGAAGTGCACACGAGGTTTAGCGCTACAACTTCAACAATTTCAGAATCTGTCGGAACAACAGAATCAATGAGCGCCTCTCCTGAAAGGGACTCCCCTCCCAAAAAACAATTGCAAATTCAACGAAATCATCGCCGGGTGTTGAAATTCACGGAAGAAGAGGACAATTTTCTCAAGAAAGGTTTAAAAAGATACGGGTTTGGACAGTGGACGGCAATTTTGAGAGATCCCGATTTCAAATTTCAAGACGGAAGAACGGCGGACTCTCTAAAGAAAAGGGCCGGAATGAAAATGTCGCTGGTTTGAAAAAGATACTGGAAAAGTGTGGACACTGACTTTCAATGCAAAGAATGGGTGTAAGCAGAGTTTGTTGTACACAAAAGAGACAAAACTAAATTGCTTTATTGTAAATTCATCTTCCTGTCTCGAGATGACAGCATAACTCGACCAAAAAAGTTATTATTTAATTATGGAATTAGGTAATACACTCTTTGAATATCACTCTTTCTATTCGATTGCCTGAGTTTACAGTGCTTGCAAAAATTACAAACTTTTGTTTATAATCAATTGATATCGGGTGCAGGATTCACATTATTACTGCACGTGTGAATGAACACCAACGCTAATTTCTCTTGCTTTCTTTTTGAATGTAGAATTCTTTAGGAACATTAATACTCACACTATTACATTTGCAAATTTAAACACAGCAATAGAAAAAAAACACTAGCCGCAGATCAGTGTCCGAACAAGAAAACGTTCAATCTACGCTTGCGACTGGAAAATAGCAGTTATTTTCTTTTGCTTCTTTGATTTTGCCTGACTCTGGGCACGCGGTCTCTTTGATGACTTTGCTGGTTTGCACGCCATCACTGGAGACAATGGACAGGGACTTTCAAAGTCGCTGCGCGGGATGTAGGTGGGGGTCTTTGGCGGAATCAGCCAACCGTCTTCTTGGTCGTCTTCGTCTGAGCTCCTGCTTCTGGCAGGCAGATTTGCTGGACGCTGGCTGGGTGGGAAGACTCTAACTGGCAGCGGAGAGAACAGGTCTCTTATCAAATTCACGCAAGAACGGTCTACCAGCTCGTTGCTAAGGCAGAGCCTCTTGCGTTCTGCCAGGGCAGCCGGTAGTTTCAGCGTTCCGTGACGCTCGTGATAACAGCGCAGTTTTTCGCAATTGATTTCCAGGAGACTTTGCATCACTCTTCGTTCTTCTTCGTCTCTTGGATCTTCCATTCTTTCGCTTTGCTCAGCCATTTCCTTCTCCATAGTTAAAAGCCACGGCTTCCCAAATGCTGTACTGATCTTTTCCTGTTCCTGATCTTCTTGGAAGGCAGCGAGGTCCCTTCGAATCGGTGTGGGCAACGGCTCGTTATGGTCGTGCGGGAGCAACGACACGTGCTCCACGGACACTCCCCTCGTTTGTAAGAAGTGTTGCCTCTTCTTATAGCACGTTTCTTCAACCCTTTTCTGCCTTTCCTTTTCAGAGAGATGGCTTTCTAACATGTGGCTCAGTTGACGGTGACGTAGAGAGCCAGGTGAGCATTGTGCCAGCCTAGCTTTCAAGGTCGTCAGGGTCTCGTCTTCATCGGAATTGCCGACATCTTCAATGGCGTCCCCTTCAAAGCTTTCTTCTCGGGATTGCGGTTCTGCCAGAAGGCCGCCACTCTGTTCTCGACTACATTCGCCCTGAGCGGTTTCGTCGACTTCTTCGTCTATTAAAGAAACGCTCAAAATGTTGCGCAACTCCTCCTCAGGCATACCACTTTCGTGCACAGTGGGCATTGTACTGGCCTGACTGCTCGGGCTGTCTCCTACGATATTGTGCGCCCACACAATGCAATCCATAGCATGTTTCCTCAGCCACTTGTTTGCTTCTGGTTCGACACGAGGAAGACTCTTGAAGTGGAACTTGCGCAGGCGTTTGTCCATAGCTTCATTGTGAGCTGCACCAAAATCCATTTCCACCTGGCAAGTTATGCACATGGTCGCAGTGCAATGGAAACCTTGAGCCTTTTTCCACTTCGCGTCGTGCGACGTGAAGCCCCCTTGACATATGATTTTCCAGTCATCTATGTCGAGCAGTGTGGCAAATGCCTCGTCGAGGAAGATAACCTCTGTCAGGTTGTCGATCATGGCCTTGTTGAAACTCTTTTGCTTCGTGACGCGAGCAATTCGGCTTAGGGGAATGATCTGAAAAACAGGTGAAAAGAGGCTGGTCTTTCCGCTGTCAGCTGAGCCAATGGCACACAGCACAGGCTGTTTGTGTTCTTTGGGACGGAACAACGCCAGGAAATCTGCACAGAACTGCCGAATTTCATCTTCTGTTAGGCTGTTCCTTAGGATTGCCTCAAAATATCTTGGCTCCGGGTCCTTGAGTCGGTCGTAGTCCACAAACGCGCGTGGAGTTGTGAGACCCTTCTGTTGAAACGAGCCAAAACAAAAGCACATCAGACAGTGCTACAGATCGTAAAGATTTGGTTTGAAAATTTGATTGTATCTTCTTAATTAAATGTTAAAACAGTCCAGTGTATTCTTCTCACCTGAGATTCTGAGATAATCCCTTGGACAAACGACCCAGAGGAAAAGCTCCAAAACCACCCGTCTTGTACTTCGATCAGGTCTCTGTCAATCTTAATTTGGCGTATGAAAGAGCTTTCTGGCTCGCTTAGTATGGGCAGAACACGTTGAATATGCTGGACCAGACGGTCTTTGAACGCTTCGTTTCCCATTAGGCTGTGGAGGAACGTTTTCATGGTACACAGATACTGGAACGTGAACTGCGATTTGGCCGCCAGTTTGTACACCTCGCCGCGATAAACAGCATACTGCAGCTTTTTCATCACAATTTGTATATCGTTGCACAGGACTGTTACTGGACAGGATAGTGGTTTGTGCGGCGGATCTGGTAGTGCTGTCTGCGATGTACTTTGCAGGTTGTTATCAAATCCAAAGGTGTCTAACACGAGACCAGCTCGGCGTAATTCCGAAACGGATGCTGCCATCATCGTTTGAAAACTCTCAAGAACGACACGAAGGCGAACGACATTTTCCGTCGGCGCTGACTCTTGGGATTCTTCGTGGAAGTCACCAAGAAGCTCCCCTTGTAGAGCCCTGTTAATCAAAACAAAAGGTTTTGCTTACGTAAGGCAATGCAATATCTCCCTGGTATTACTTTGTGAAAGTAAACTGCTGAAATCAAACTCGCGATGTTTTGAAAATGAGAAGATAAAAATTGATCAATTATCGATAATCGAATAACAGTTTCTTTGCACCGGGCAATGAAGCATGATTACTTTGATTTTTCAATGATGAATAGCATTTTTTACCTTTCGGACTGTTTATGTTTGTTTATTATATATTTACTTTCATTAATGTGCAATTTAGCAGAAATTCAAAGAATAGAAATCGGTCAAAGTTATCTACTCACCCGAGGCAATGCTGGTACGATGACTCCACTAGTTGCATTAAGCAGAGGTTTTTGTGGTCCTTAAACACTTGACACAGCTGATTCAGGTCATGACAGCAGTTTTTCTTTCGTGACGCCCTTGATGCATAATATTCCAAACCGCAACTTGCGACAGCTCTTTGGATTGTAAGTGCATTAATGACCGAGCCATTGTTTGTTTGGCAAGCCACCCAGTAAGATATGGCTGGGAATGTTTGCTTTCCCGGTGATGAAAGCTGGGACGCATTGACGGGCGATTCGTCATTCGATTCGTCACTCTCTCTGGTCTCCTGCAATTGTGGCCTTTTTCGCTTCTTGCTGTCCAATGTTGACGTACTTATCGCCGAAAAAAAGAAGCAAATTTCCGCCAATTTTGACAAGGCTAAATCGCATTCGTCGCGTTTCTCGCATATCCAGTTCCATGCTCTTTCTATTTCGGCGTCGCTAACCCGCCACACGCACTTAAAAGCAACAACCGAACACAGCTTTTCGACCCTCGCAACTATCTCGCACTCCGCCTTATCTCGTATTGCCTTACTGTTTAACTGAGAGCAAGGCTTGCTCATCTTGCCACATGAACATGAGCATGAACTGAGCCGTTTGAAGTTCTGTCTACCATTAAATACTGTTCCGTCACAAGCATGAACCAATTGTCATTCTCAAACCAGCCGGAGGGAATAGCAGAGCGAATCACAGGTGAAAGATTGAGAACTCCATTTGATCACCGCCAATAGCTTTGCAATATTCTTTTTCTCTAAATTCTTTCGTTGAGCTCAAAAACAAATAATGGCTTTCACCTAAACACACCACAATACAAATCTCCAAAACAAGTTAATGCTTTAATACATTTGATGAAGAAAAGATTACATAAGCGTTATGTAACCTATCAATAACTTTGATATCTCTGACAAATTAGTTCCTCTTGAAAATAATAACGGAAAAAAGGTGCTAACTTAAACAAATGTATTCATGCGTATGTGATGCGATGAATAATAATAAGTTGATGAAGTGAATGTTACTCTGTTGTTGGCGTGTATACTGGGTATGGCGTATACTACGGATATGGCCAGAGTTGATTAACAAATTCACTCAAACCCGCTATATACGCTTAAACCGGTATATACGCCAACAACAGAGAAAGATCATTGCAACAACTCATTAGCATGCAGTAGGCACATTTCACTCTGTACACGGCGTGTTTACCGGGTTTAGCGTATTAAGCGTATATGAGATGAATTAATTAACATCAACAATAACAACTACTATACTACTACTACTACTACTACTACTACTACTACTACTACTACTACTACTACTACTACTAGTAATAATAATAATAATAATAATAATAATAATATAAATATAATTAATTAATTAATTTATTTATTTATTACTATTATTATTATTATTATTATTATTATTATCATTACTAATAGTAGTAGTAGTAGTAGTAGTAGTAGTAGTAGTAGTTATTGTTGATGTTAATTAATTCATCTCATATACGCTTAATACGCTAAACCCGGTAAACACGCCGTGTACAGAGTGAAATGTGCCTACTGCATGCTAATGAGTTGTTGCAATGATCTTTCTCTGTTGTTGGCGTATATACCAGTTTAAGCGTATATAGCGGGTTTGAGTGAATTTGTTTATTAACTCTTGCCATATCCGTAGTATACGCCATACCCAGTATACACGCCAACAACAGAGTAACTTTCACTTCATCAACTTACCTTTCATTTTTACTGTAAGTATCTTATGATACTTACAGATCAAAACGTGATAGGGAACAGAAATTTTGGGAAACGATCCTCTCCTCTCCTCTCCTCTCCTCTCCTCTCCTCTCCTCTCCTCTCCTCTCCTCTCCTCTCCTCTCCTCTCCTCTCCTCTCCTCTCCTCTCCTCTCCTCTCCTCTCCTCTCCTCTCCTCTCCTCTCCTCTCCTCTCCTCTCCTCTCCTCTCCTCTCCTCTCCTACCCTCAGGCTACCCATAATAAAAACAAAGGCCTATTGGAAGGCACACTATGTCCGCTGGTAACTTTATTAGAAACTGAATTTCATATCAATTTTCTATTTCAGCGACCATGGGACCCTGTAAAAACCCAGGTCAGAACAACCTTATACCTCTGACTGGCGCTTCAGGGACACTTTTCTCCCCGCTGTATCCACGTAAATTTAAGGAGAGCATCACATGCACCTGGGTGATTACTGTTCCTGACGGACACTTTGTGAGGTTGAGAATAAAGGCCTTCGATTTTGGCCTGTGTGAAAAGTCTTCTCTTAAAATCCGTGATGGTCAAAGTTCATCGAGTACTTTGCTAAAATCCTTCTGCTTTTATACGTTCGAGAAGTCGCTGTTTTCCAGCAGTCGCCATCTTTGGGTTCAATACAGGGCTCAAGATCCTGTCGGTGGAGACATGTTCTATGCTGTGTTTGAGGCGGTTAAACAATGTAAGGTTGAAATTTCCTGCCCAAGTTGTACTTAAGTTTTAAACTTGCGTCATGCTGAGCTGTTAACCTAGCCGTAAAAAAGGGGGAGGGGGCTAGTAGGAGTGAAAACGGAGGAGGCGGGGGTGGGGTGGGGGTGCTACACAGGCCACTGTAAACCTAAGGTAGTGTTTGTAGGTAAAACGCCAAAAGATGCAATGGTGAAAGGTTGGCTTATCGTCGGCTTATCTAGTTCCTAGGCACTCTCTTTCTCTTGCGGACGAGTGCGAAGTACATAGAAGGAGTTAGCAAATTTCGCGCTTAATCGAATGAGTGGAAGGGAATGCCTCGGTACAAGACTGTGAAAAACAACTCGGTTAAAATTGCTGACAGTTAATGGCATTCTGCCGGATTTGACTGATTTCAAATTTGGAAAATTTATAGTAGTCATTTGATGAAAAAATACTCCACGATGCTGATGGGGCATACGAAAACTTTCATTAGAGATGCCATATTTGTGAACGGATGGACTGACGAACGTACGAACGAACGAACAATCCATCGATCGGACGGACGAATAAACCAACAAACAAACGAGCGAACGAAAGAACGAACGAACGAACAATTGATTGAGCGGATGCACGGACGAACGGACAGACAAACGTTCGAACGTTCGAATAAATGGTCGGACGAAAGATTAAAGGTTCGTTAATGTCCCATGCTGGTGACAAACTGGATATAGTTATTTACTACAGTGTAACCGTAACCCTGCGATGAACTAGCATCCCATCCAGGGTGGGGGGGGGGGGATGCTCCTAGTCGCTTCATGCTACTGAATTTGGGACAAGTTTGTAAGCTTAACATCTACCATTCTTGTATTATCAAGATAATTTCTTTTGGCGTGGACAAGTAACGCTATAAATATAATTTATATTATTTGCAGTACCAGCTCCGTTCGCCTGCACTGAGCAAACCAAATACAGAAAATTAGAGTCGGAGACTGGAACCTTGGCCAGTTACAACTATCCTTTGTCATATGATGATTCTTTGGAGTGTGTTTGGTTTATCTATACTGACACTGATCAAAAAATTGAGCTGTCGTTCGATTTCTTTAATCTGTCCGACTCCACTGACTGTAGTGAAGATTATGTGGAGGTGCGCAATGGCCAGTGGGATACTAGTGATCTTGCAGGGAAGTTTTGTGGATCAGAGAAACCTTCATCAATAACCTCAGATGACTGGGAGATGCGTGTAGCGTTCAAATCTAGTGGCAAGAACAAATATCCCGGATTCAAGGCAACCTACAAAACGAAGAGTGAGTACAAGTGATAGTTTATAATGGAAAACGTTTAAGGCGGAATCCATCATGAAATTTTGGCGACACTAAATTGGGACTAAATTAAAATCACTAAATTAAAATGTCTTCAAATACAGATTTTCATGAAATTTTAGAAAATTAAGTGACTTATATCCCAAAATTTACAAAAAATCTCCAAATTAAAGTGTCGCTAAATACGGATTTTTCAAAATCGCTAAATTCACGTGTCGCCAAAATTTCATGTAATAAGGTAGTTGGACTAAAATCGAGTACCAGAATAATTTAAATCCTACTCGCTATTGCGTTATTTTCTCCCCCATCCGTGATAACACCAACAACAATTTCTTATCCGAACCTGAGAAAATGAATTTCAAAGTTCACAAAAACGTTGTAAACTATAGGTAAAATCTCACGTTTTGCTATTTTGTAAAATCGTCTTTTAAGCGTTTCAATAGCACTTTTTATTTAGTGAAATTATTTTTTTTGATTAGATATTTAAAACAGTAACACAGAAATTTGCAAAAAGATGTAAATAATTTTGGTACATAATTTTGTCCAATTAACACCCGAAGTCCTGGCGGATTCCGTCTTAAATTTTGGGGGGAATGGAGATTCACATTAACGAAATAAAAATAAACAGGGATACGGGAATAGATTTTTGGGCTGGGATGGGGTGCCAAGTTTGAGATGAAGAAAACAACTTAGTCGTTGAAATGGTAGGAGTATGAAGAACCTAGACTTGCCACGAGTCGACTCTTTTGAGCGACGGGTAAGTGACGAAGTCGTGAAAAGCGGAACTAATTACCGGAAACGGGCTTTTAGAAAGTCTTTGAAGAACCCAGCGAAACACCCCCAACAGAAATGTTATGGGGTGCCCCCTCTATCTCAGGGTTTCCCATACATTTCGTATAGTAATACAGGATCATTTGTGTTATTTTTTTAATGATTAGTCTTTGATAAGTTCCTTAAAGTCATGACCCGTACGTTCCCTTTTGTGTCAATACTTTATGTAACAACCCGCGAGTAAGAACCTGTTACGCTAAAATTTGCCAGTGGCAAATTTGAGCGTAAATTGTAGCCTATATTTTTGAGTAAGACACCCTCTTTAAAATAAGAAATAAGATAAGTCGACATTCTAGATCATCTTTGGAGACACCTAGGAGCTTTATCACTCCAGTTGCAATGTAAATGCCGATGTTAAAAATCATAAAATATAATCATTAATACAATCACATAAAATAAATAAAATGGTATGGCAATATAAGGAAAAGGCTGAATACCACAAAAAATTATATAAGCAATAATGTAAATAGTTCTTTAGAAAATAAGAACCTATTAAGAACCTAAATAGCGTACAGTAAATTTGTGCTAATCACCGTTTATTTAAGAACCTGTTCAAGCTAACTTGGAGAAATGCAGATTCTTACTCTCGTTAGACTGTCCACAGTCCCTTTTTTTAACGCAAAAAAAGCGAGAGAATCGGCGAACGCGAAGCGCGAGGAAGGGGGTGGTGGCGGACGCGAGCCAAGCGAGCGAAAGAAAAATATTCTCTCTTTTTTTTTTTCGCTCCCACCCCCACCCCCTCGCGCCTCCCGTTTTGCGCTTGCATCCAGTTCTCTCGCCGTTCTTTTTCCGCGCTCATCGATCGAAAAAATACGAAAAAGAGGGCTGTGAACAGTCTACTTACTCGCGGTTTTTACTGTATCCTAGGAAGATGGAAGATGTTGATTACTGTAAGAAATGTCGAAACAGCTTTCGGATTTTTTATTATTATTATTTTCCTTTAGACACAGTTGGAGCGATTTTGAAAATCGTAGGAATTGTTGTTGGCGCTCTCTCTGCTGTGTGTGCGATGATTGGAGCGTGTTGTAAGTACGGCTCATGTTGCAAGGATGACGAGCCACAGATTGTTCAAGGATCGTTTCGTGACGAGGCAGAAGGTGTTCCCCTGCAGGAAGAAGCCACTTCAAAGGTCTAGCGGCGTGGACAACGTCACAGCGGCAATTTAGTGTGTCACGCTGTTGATTTATATTTGTAAACGTTATTTAGGATGTCACACCCTTGAACCAAGCTTTTATAATAGAAGATTATTAGAAACGTTATAGGTTAGGGGGGAGTGCGCCAAATACAAAAAAAATCGTGTAAGGGAAATATTAACTGAAAAGAAAAATGAAATCATGCACAGCAGTTCGAGGAAAAATATTCATGCATCGACCATCACAGCTATTTTTTCAGCCATCAACAGGAAAAAATCGTTCAGAATAATTGACCAGTCCAAAACAAAAACTCCTACACAGCCAGTGGAGGAAAACAATTCATACGAGCTGAACCCCCCTCCCCGCCCATAACTTTTCTAATAGTCCCACCCTAATTACAGTTAATTCTCAGTTAACGGGCACCTCTATAAGAAGGATAAATGGTGTTGGTTCCTGTCGTTTTTCAATCATTTTGCTATACTTAAACTCCCTATAGGAAGGAGACCCCTGGGATGAACAGTTGGGGCCGGTCCCCGACGGTCTTAGAGAGAGTTGATAATACTTGGGTTCACACGCACTTGGCCACAACCGTTATTTATAGGGTGACATGCTCTTCGTTACAGGCGTCTCCTGGTATGTCACGTGCTATTTAGGGTGTCACTCTGTTGGTCACAGGCGTTATTTTAGTTGTCACGGTCTTGGTCCCTGGCGGAATTTGGGATGTCACGCGCTTGGTCACAGGTGCTTTTTAGGGTGTCACGCGATCTTGATCACAGCCACTATTTTAGTTGTCACGGTCTTGATCACAGGCGCAATTTGGAATGTCACGCGCTTGGTCACAGGCGCTATTAAGGATTTCACACGATCTTTATCACAGGCACTATTTTAGTTGTCACGGTCTTGATCACAGGCGTTATTTGGAATGTCACGCACTTGGTCACATCCGTTGCGTAAGTTGTCTCGTTCATAACCTAACATGTCCCCTCTTTTTTTTTCTCCGGCCTCTTTAAATGTAACGCCGCGTGACAATCCTAATAACGCCAACGAATTCATGGTATATAGTATTAGCTAGAAGTCCAGTGTTTATGATGCGATAGTGTGGTTTCATTGATTTGAAGTCAGATTACAGCATAGCTCGTTGTGTTTCATTTCAAGACATTAAGTCCTTTAATTTTATGATGAAACGTTTAGTTATTTTTAAATTGGGGTCTTATTGCCAACTGAACGTAACACTGGCTAGTTGACTGTTACGTTTTAGCGTAATAGCAAGAGACTCTACGGTGCAAGTTAACTTCTTCGATTTATAAGCTGCTACAAGATTTTTGAAATATCCAAAACGTTCCAGAACAATAGAAATTAATATATAAAAGTATCAAGAGGCACTGATTCTGTTTCTTTTCTTCATTTAATTTTGTCAATCATTTTATCCCATTTTAGTTTTTAATTTTTAGTTTTACTATTTGCCCTTTTTATCCACTCGTTGCTTTGGTAAGAGAGGCGCGGTGGCCATATGGTTAGTGCGCGCGGGATCAAGCCCTGGCCGGGGTCATTGTGTTGTGTTCTTGGGCAAGACACTTTACTCTCATAGTGCCTCTCTCCACCCAGGTGTATGAAATGGGTACTGATGAATTAAATGCCTCCGATGGTTCTCATAGTCGCTCTTTTTTACGTAAATCTTATAAGGATACCGGACGGCTTTTTGCTTTGTTGTTTGTTCATATAGGCCATTTTACAGTTGTCTGCTCAGTGACCTGGCCTTTGAATGGAAGTGAGGCTGGAGGTGACCTTGTTTTGATACAGACCTCACTGCTTTTGTTGTGTTAATCATGTTGTTCTGATGTTAACTAGTTTGCATTTACATAATAAAGCAGAAAGGTTTGTATCAATGCAAGGTCACCTCCAGCCTCACTACCATTCAAAGGCCTGGTCACTTGGCAGGCAACTGTAAAATGGACTATTGTACGATTATCATTAGTTCTTTTAATTGTTTTGAGGTGAAAAGGGCCACCATGTTACTACAGCTGAAGAAATGTTGGTTGTTGTTTTTTGTTCATGTGGATCGGGACGAAGTCAAACGCTACTAAAAAAAATAAATGAATAAACGAGGTCAGAGTTTCTACCTGAACCGAACAAGCCTAGTCAATAGAATTTGTATTTGTAATTTGCACTGATATTACAATTTTGCACCCTTGTTACGCACTTTTGCACTCGTGTTACACGAAAGCTGCACACCTTCATAAGCCAATCAGAATTAAGTATTTTTTCGTGTATATTATTAGAACCGAAATATTACGTTTACTTGCTTTTCGTTTGTCTGTTTCTTCTTCTTGCTTAAACTTATATTTATGTTTGCAGCGAAACAAAAGAACTAACCAAAGCCGAAATCTGTTATTGGATGCGATGGGGAGAACAAGCGACGGTAACCGAGGGGAAATCATATCCGTGCGTTGCACGAATTTATTCGAATTCAACGTTGCAGAAAATACAGAAAAATGCGTGCTTTCGACTGGTTAAGGTGGCTCCGTAGTTATTCCGGGCGTATTCATCAGTGACATACTTTGCGCCAGAACTTTTTCGGCTTTAACGCGATGGCTTTGAAACTTTGGGAAAACTTTCATGTATCATTTAGCAATAACATGATAAAGTTTGATTGCAATGGAGAAATATATTTTAAATGCTATTGGCGTTTAACTGGACCCATGTATTTAAACAAAATTGAATCCAAAAAAAAAATTTGCCGGTATATTTTTGCTAAATTTCCGGAATAAGCTAATATTGACGTAACACATGAGATAGCCAAGTTTCAAGAAAATCGTTGGAGTAGAAATGAAGAAATACTGGGAAATATTAAACTCATCTAAATAAAACTCTTAAAATTTACTGTAATTTTATACACTTGCCGCTTCTTCACGAAATAATCTACAAACCCAATATTTTGCGAAAAGCCTCCCCAATACTTGCTAAATAGAAGTGCCTAACCGATTGTCGATAGAGCTAACCATTAAAAAGTATTCGCTAGTTCTGTAGGTCTCTGTAAACATTATAAAATGATCGAAAATCCACGCGGACCTCCAAGGTTGCGTTCTGCATTTATTTTCGAAAATTATACCGCAGTTTTCCCTCAAACTCCTGTCACGTAAACTTCAGGGCACTACATAAAATTTTGCATCGACTTTTGCTGCTGTGCCGTGCTGTAATTTGGAGAATTGGCGTTGGGATTGTAAGCTACTCCGCAACTGTTCTTTGGCGAAGCGATCGAGCAGTTTTGTTTATATCATTATGAATACGAAATGAGCACGTGTGACATTCATGACAAGAATTCGCACTTTTGAAAGGGGGTGTCATTTATATGCACGCCGACCATCCTAGGAGGGGAGGGAAGATATTTGTCAAAATATCGGTTAGGCACTTCTATTTAGCAAGTATTGGGGAGGCTTTTCGCAAAATATTGGGTTTGTAGATTATTTCGTGAAGAAGCGGCAAGTGTATAAAATTACAGTAAATTTTAAGAGTTTTATTAAGATGAGTTTAATATTTCCCAGTATTTCTTTATTTCTACTCCACTACTGGAACTTGGCTATCTCATGTGTTAAGTCAATATTAGCTTATTCCGGAAATTTAGCAAAAATATATCGGCAAAATTTTTTTTTGGATTCAAATTTGTTCAAATACATGGGTCCAGTTAAAACGCCAATAGCATTTAAAATATATTTCTCCATTGCAATCAAACTTTATCATGTTATTGCTAAATGATACATGAACGTTTTCCCAAAGTTTCAAAGCCATCACGTTAAAGCCGAAAAAGTTCTGGCGCAAAGTATGTCACTGATGAATACGCCCGAAATAACTGCGGAGCCACCTTAACTACAGTGAACGTAACGCAGTTGGCATGCGCAAAACGGCTGGGAATGGCAGAATACACGTTCTTTTCCATATGTTAATCAATGGTAAAACACAGGAAAACGCGTTTTAATAAATTTACTGGAATTCACCATCGCGGAAAATGTTGGAAAATACATGCTTTCGATCGACTGGAAAACTCTTGTGAGCAGTTCGATTATCGTCCGAAAAATGGCTGCGAACAGAAGAAGACATACTGTTTTCTATGCGATATCCTAACAGCAAACACAGGAAAATTTTAGCTAACAATGCGTTTTCCTGTATTAACACGCATTCACCTTCACGGAAAATGCGTGTTTTCGGCCGCTAACTCCGGCAAATACCTTGTTTTACAGTCGAAAAATACCAATGAACAAAAGGAAAACACGATGTTTACCTTCCGTTAAAGTCTGGTTTTCACTAGCAACGCAAACACAAATGCAAGCATAAGCGCAATCACGCAAAAAAGACAAATTTTGATCCTTGTTCTTGTGCTTGCCGCAAGCACAAGCACACGGCAAGCACAAGCACAAGCATAAAACTGCTATACGCTTGTGCTTTTGCTTGAGTCGAAGCCGTTTTCACGGTGAAATAAGAGCTGTTATTTTTGCGCTTGTGCTTGCGTCGCTACCAGGCTTAACCGAGCGGTTAACGTCGGAAAATAATTCGTTTATCAGCATTTACCGGGGAGAAAAAAATAACAGATGATGGAACGAATACTGGAATTCACCGACAAGAAAACACGCGGAGATCCTCGGATTTTCCAAATGGAGAACTCTGGTAAACGCTATTTACTTAAATTGCCGCGTTTTCCATTAATTCCCGGCGTATCCAATCGAACAAAATCGAACCAAAAATCAATCGAACCCAATCGAACACCAATCGTTCGATTAGGTTCGGTAATCGAACAAAATCGAACATCTATTTTGCTGTGAGTTCGATTTTCGAACCAATCGAACACATTCGAACTAAACCCCCTTCGATTTTGTTTGGAATCCGTCTTTTGATAAGTAAATCACGCAGGACTAATAAGGGGTTACAAAATGTCCGCAATATAAACAAGCAGGAGTTCGGTAATCGAACGTTCGATTTTGTTCGATTGTCGACTGTTCGGTAATCGAACGTTCGATTCTGTTCGATTGACCAAATTATATTGTGAGTTCGATTATGTTCGATCACCGAACCCAATCGAACGATTGGTGTTCGATTGCGTTCGATTACCAAACGTTCGATTGGATACGCAATAAATTAAAAAGAAAACCAAACTTAACCTATACATGCACTGGAAGAAGGCTTCCTCGCCTTGCTAACGGCCACCGATTACAAACTCAAATCTCACTGTGCATTGCGCACCCAAACTCGTCCCCTCCAACCATTACAACCATCTGCTCCGTGTCGGAAAAATAGTAATTTACGTTTCAGCACGTTACATTTCACACATCATTGGGTAACACAAAGGTGTTTTACCACGTGACCACGCGATTTCAAACCAGACAACTTTATTTTATGTACACAGACAACATTGATTATATCGATTTTATACTTTTAAGAGGTTCTAGGTAAGAAATTAACACGACAAACGTTGTTGCGCCCAAAGTAAAGGCCTTTCTTCAAAATAGGGCTTCTAATCATTCAATAATGGTCTGAAAATGCGAGTCAAAGACTTGGTCTTTTGTCTGGTCACTTTACTACATGCCATGTCTGCTCAGAAGCTTCGTGACTCACAAGGTATGTAAACCAATTTCCATTTTCTTTAACATAAATAGACTGCCCCTGAACTTGAATAACATGAGGACACAGCCGACTCTTGTCTTAAACTATCGTTTTTTGCAGGCATTTGCAGGCTTCCACGTTCCAGAAAACAGCGGTCGCAAAATTTTGCCTCGTATTGTGAAATAGAGCACCCGCGCAACCACTTGAAAAAATATACTGTACTTATAGGAAAACGTGCTTTTACTTATCGCGCTAGGTTGCTCACAGTACACCTATTCTTCCTATTCTCCCAAAACTGAGCGGAATGAACGCGAAGTTAAGCTTAATGAGCGAGCATTGAGCGATAAACTAAAAGCGACTTGCGGCGCGCACTTATTTAATATTCGCTTCGCTCAACTTGGAACATGTCTTGGAATACCCACCACCTAGCCTTTAATTTAACTGCGACTCAAGCTCTTCCGTTGGTAAACATTTGCGCATGGTGAATTTGCATATGTCAGCGAATATTGCTTTCAAACCACTTTTAGTTATATCGCTTGGATCGGGCTTAAAACGAATTACATATTTATTAAGGGATGGACCATTTCATTTTATTTTATTTTGAGAGGGGGCTGGTCATTTACCAAAAAAAATCCAGTATATTGAAAAGAAAAAAAAAAATCATGCACAGTAAGCCAAAGAAAGGCTGCACAGACTACATGTGAAAAGAAATTCTCGCACAAACACAAGATGGAAAAAAATAGAGCTCAGAAAAAACGCGCACCGGCGCACCCTCCCCCCACCAAAAAATAATAAAATGGTCCATTCCTTAGTGGCGAAGGGGGGTGGAAGGGGGTGACAATATAATAAACGCCGTTTAAAGACAACGATGTTTCGGCGACAGTTAAGCTTTGACGGGAACTTAAAAAAAAGACTGCCGTGGATATGCGGGGGGACGGGGAAACTGAAATATGCCAGTTCTCTAAAAAAAGTATCGCGAACATCACACATATATATTTTTTTTAACTTTTGAGAGTCTATAGAATTTTCATGACAACACCTGTCCCCAGTTGTTTACTGTTTCGTCACACGAGACCCTCCTGATGAATTCAGCGTCAACATTTCACTCTGAAGAAATCACCAATAAAATATGCATGTATCTCGAGTTTTCTGACAAGATGGAACAGGTTGTAAAACATACATGTCTATCGCCAAATTAACACAAAGAACTCTTTCAAAGCAATCGCATAAGAGTGAACCGGGTGCTACGAAACACGAGCTGGGATTGGACTGGACTTATAGAATACCCGGAATGAGGACAAACATCATTTTCTTTTTCATACGAAAATTACTTAAAGCCATTTACTAAGATTTCTCTTGACCTGGAAGTGCCGATGTTTTTTTATTAACGTGTGCCACTTATTTCACGCTCTTACTAACTGTGCATGGCTTTGTTTTCTTAATTTTGTTCCGCTTTGTAAAACAACGTTGCAGCAGAACTTAATAAGTGTTCACCGCCGACATTATCGCTGACGGTGTTGATCGAATAGTTCCGCGAGCCAGAAGCTTGCAAATTTGCCCAGGTATATATTTTCGCGGGTTTACAACCATTTAATAGTAAGATAGACGTGGAATTAAAGGGACACTGTCACGAGCTTCACTCCAAAGATTCAAGAGCCTAAAGACATATGGAAACCTACAAATAGTGGTTCAGTTTTCTTAAAATTACCATGCCAGTGTACTGAAGCTAT
Organism: Oculina patagonica; assembly: GCF_052425735.1. Classification (NCBI taxonomy): domain Eukaryota; kingdom Metazoa; phylum Cnidaria; class Anthozoa; order Scleractinia; family Oculinidae; genus Oculina; species Oculina patagonica. The sequence continues at coordinate 30,962,779 of NC_135762.1, forward strand.
AAACAAGTGATTTTATTGTGATACCATCAGGAACTTTAGAACTCAACTTGAAAAAGTTCGGCTGAATTTTTCAAGTTCTGCCCTTGTGGCCTGGAAAAACAGCTTAAAACTAATAACGGCTCTCCTCCTCCTTGAACGCAATTTGCTTTATATCTTCATCTTGATGGTCTTGTTGCATTTCGTGCACGAGGGGTCGAGAGTTCTTCGCCAATTTTAGTACTATTTACTGACAAGAAGAAAAATCCCCGTGACATTGTCCCTTTCACATAACAGCTTTTTTTTTATTTTCTAGGCTGCACTGCAAACAATCAATCAACAATCACTATAACAGGGAGTAATGGCACCATTTCTAGCAGCCCAGGATGGCTTCCGGCCAATGCCACTTGTCAGTGGAACATCACGGCCCCTGTTGGGAAGGTGCTCAGAGTGAACATCACGGCCACATTTCAGAAGCCCTGTAGTGATAAGTATCTAAGGATCTACGATGGACCCAGTGACGCAAGTGATAAAATAGCTGAATATAATTGTAACAGCACTAGCCTTATCTATGGTACTGGTGCTATTTTTCACTCAAGTGGCCGCAGCTTGTGGGTGGAGGTGAAGACAGGAATAATTGAGAATTCTGCAGCTATGAATGTGTCGTTCCAAGCGCAGGAAAAGCAAGGTAAATTTATAAGGAATAAGGTAGCAGTTTGCCTACTTGATGCCGTCAGTTGCAACACATCATGAGATGTTTTTTAAAAAAAAATGCTGTTGCATGGTAGCCTTTAAATGCCAATAAAGAAAAACCACGCGTAGTTTTAAAATTATAAGTTTTAAGAGACTATGTCACGAAGATTTCGCAGAGTTTTGATCTAAACTGTTCCGAAATAATTGGTAGGCAACTCATTCATGAAAAACATTATCTTTGAACATTTGACTGAAGATATAACCTTTATTTAGGGATAGAAGTCAAACTTCGGCTATAAATATCGATATTTTTTGAAGGCGCGCGGAAACAGTTTGAAAACGTTGGCTAACGTTTTCAAATTGCAATCCATTTCCATCCGAGCCATCCGCAGCTAAACGAGCTTTTAAACAGTTTCAGTGCTTTAAAGTAGCAACTGTTAATAAAAATGGACCATTAATTTAAAGTTTTCTACGACAGAGATATGAATTGTGGCTGTTCAAAAATCGGTTTAAATCCGTGACATAGTCCATTTAATTTGTATGTGCCCTTCCTTTGAGAGACTTAGGACAGCACCCTGATGTATATATGAATAAATATAAAACCGCCACATTAAAAAAAAAATTAACTTTAAAAGTGACAGTCGGAAAGGTTATCACAAACTACTTGTGAAATTGTTAAGACTTTTTGACTTTGTTAATTTAGGGAAAAGCGGTCAACATTATCGCAATTTGTGATCAAAGATCAAAGTTTTTGTCTAGTTTCACAACATCAACCCAGTTCAAATCATAACTCATTACCATTCTTTATCTTGTTACACTTTGAAGTTAACCAAACTTTTACATTATCTGTCCGCGGAACTGTTCAATTTATTGCCGTGCGGTCACAAAACTGCTGTTTCAAGACCCACCGCCCTTGGTCACGAACGTTTGATAATTCCCGGCCTATGTTCGCTTTTCAGAGTGTTCTACAAACAGCACCTTGGTTGCTCCTAAGTCGCCAACAGAGCACAACTTTTCCAGCCCTTACTATCCGTACGGCTATCGCAGGAACACAACTTGTGGATGGTACATCACTGCACCAGAGAATCACGTTGTAAAGGTTCATTTTTTGTCGCAGTCAAACAATTGGATTACCGTAAAAGAAAGCGTGAAGATTTACGATGTCGACAACACGGAACTCACTCTCATTGATCTTCAGTCCTGGAAGATATATTCCAAGTTTCGCTTTGTCCATGTTGTGTTCAAGAACGATAAAAACGTGGATGGAGGTCCGGAGCAGGGGATTTTTGTTCAGTACTCTGCTGTCAAAACAGGTAAAAGTTCTTAGAAGTGAAGAATAGGACACACAGTGGATGTAGTACATGTATTGGGGGAATATGAACAAAAAGAGTGGGAAAGGGGCCAGGAAGGGGGAGGCTAGGGTCAATAAGTTGGAGATAGGGGCGGAAGCGGGGAGGTCGGAGACAATGAGAGAGGAAGAAAGTGGGATACGGAAGCAATTTGGATATATAGGGGTAGGAAGTGGGGAAACAGGGGCAGAACTGAAACAATGGGGACAGGAACGCCTCAATACAATCCTCAATACCGTAAAATTCCGCTTATAAGCCCTGGGCTTATACAACTTCGTAAGGGGTTTTGAATGGGCTTATATCCTGGAGGGCTTATATCTGGTGTTTGTGTGTGTGTGTGTGGGGGGGGGGGGGGGGGGGGGAGGGGGGGGGGGATGTTCTATGCGGATAAGAGAATCGTTTCGAAATGAGCTACAGCAGCATTAATCGAAATAAGTTTTTTATTATCTGGTTTTAAATAAAGCTTTAAAAACTCATAATTAATCAAATTCATTTCAATATTTGGAACAATGTTGGGAGAGGGGGGACGTATATCCAGGAAGGGGGGAGGGGGAAATAATCGGATGTAATTTTCTTGTGTCTACAGGTCAATGCGCCTAAAACCGGATGGGCTTATGAGCGGAAGGGCTTATATGAGGAATTTTATGGTATTCTAAATGTGATCTTATATTGTGGGGACATTTGGAAACCTCGAAACTCATTCTCTATTGTAACATAGTCTTTCAATTAACGGTATTTTTTCTCGTAAGCATTTTTTTTTCATGGGCCCATGACCAATGGAAGAGATCAAATTAACATATTAAACCTACAGTTGAATCCCGATAACTCGAACCTTCAAGGGAAATCGAAAAGGTTCGAGATATCGGGAGTTCGAGTTATCGAGGGTAAAATTAATAAGAAAATGACCTGAAGGGGAATCGAAAAAGGTTCGAGTTAGCGGGAGTTCGAGTTACTGAGGGTTCGAGTTATCGGGATTCAACTGTATTACTTTTACAAAGGAGGCGCGGTGGCCCAATGGTTAGTGCGCCGGACTCCGGATCGAGCAGTCCGAGTTCGAGCCCCGGCCGGGCGCGCCTGGGTTTAGCCCCTATAAAAGGCGCGCGGAAGAGAGAGTTCAGGGACTGGACTAGGGCAAGACACTTAACTCTCATAGTGGCTCTCTCCACCCAGGTGTATAAATGGGTATCGGCGACAAAATGCTGGGGTAGGGGGACCCTGCAATGGACTAGCATCCCATTCAGGGGGGAGTAGAAATATTCCTAGCCGCTTAATGCTACGGAAACCGGGATAAGCTCCGGCAGTGTGAGCCGCTTGGCTCGTGGCTTCTCCCCTTTTACAAAGTGGTGTTCTAACTGACTACCGTTAAACAATTGCTGTCCAAATTATACAGTTACCACAGAGCTGTCAATTAACTCTCGGTTTCCATAGTTACCCGTGCCTTCGCCCGTCGCCAGTAATCAGCCGACAAAAGCCTGGAGCTTGCACTCTAGTTATTTTCATAATTTTCTTTCTTTTTGTTTTTTTTGCAGTAAGTTCTTGTTCCTTTGGCAACTCTGATGACGAGAACATGAATATTGTGCTTCGAAATGCCTCAGGTGTCATCAAAAGCCCTTGGTATCCGCACGGTTTTCCTTACGAGTTACTAAACAAGTGCCACTGGAAGATTATTGCACCTAAAGGGAAAGTCGTTCGAATAGAGTTTCTGTCTTTCCGAGTGCACGAGGTTTATGCACAAATCTCAGATAGAATAAATAGGTTAAATCCTCGGATTGTGAAAATCTCTGGAAAATTACCATCGTTCAATTTCTACTCGACGGGTCATGAGCTCAGCATAATGGTTAAACGAGATTTTAATAACCGCGGTGCAGGATTTATTGCGAACTACTCATCGATTTCTGCAGGTGAGAACTAGGAGCCCCTTGGTCAAAGTGGAGCGAAATGGTTTTGAAGCCAGGTAGAGTTTTTCGTTATAGATTTTTGTTATTTGGGGGGTTGACGGTGCATAAAACCTGACAAAATACAATAGATGGTTACGTGTTTTCATGCAACTAAACAATAGAATTATTGTGGTTACGTTATTCATGCATAGTGTATGAGCGCAAAACAAAAAATGTGCACTGTCATGCACCTTCCAACCCAACTCCTGGCTCATTTTGCTCATTTGATGTTTACCGGGCTTCCTAACCATTTCCCTCCACTAACTATGCCTTGGTGTAGTATTGCTGTGTATTTTTTTATTTTTAGAGCCTCGGGGGGTGACGGGCACCCTTCCTCCCTCCGTCCCGTTCGTTCGTTCGTTCGTTCGTCCGTCCGTTCGTCCGTCCGTCCGTCCGTCCGTCCGTCCGTCCGTCCGTCCGTCCGTCCGTCCGTCCGTCCGTCTGTCCGACCGTCCGTCCGCCCGTCCGTCCGTCCGTCCGTCCGTCCGTCCGTCCGTTCTTCGTTCGTTTGTTCGTTCGTTCCGTCATTTATCGTTGTAACTGTTTAGTTATGTAGGATTGCGCAAACATTTTCTTCATTCAAGACAGAGATCGTGAATCATCTCCAAAATCAGTAGCCATTTACCTTATGTACTACTGTGTGCCTAAATATATTTTTCGGATTGTTTCGCTGTAGGGCACAAACCTCGTGACTTGATAAGCCTGGTGAAAAATAGATGTTCTGGTTGATTTTTACCCTACTTTGATCTGGTGTATGGTAATATACAATAATAAATACAAACCGAAGGAAAATACCGGATAGTACAAAGGATAAAACTGAACCACAACAATCCCGAGTACTCCCCTCCCCCCGGGCCATCCGTCTTATAGGGAGTTAAGTTACAGTAAAAACGGCAGATGTCCGTTAAAAGATAGTTGACTGTAAACAGAATAAGTTGTTTTTTCCCTTTTTTCCAGTCTCATCGGGAACTTGCAACCTAAACAAGGGCTCCATAGTGTACATGACAGGAGAAGGAAGAAGTTTTTCTTCTCCAAGGTACCCATTAAACCCTGGCAGAGGATACTGCAGTTGGAACATCACTGTACCCCCTGGGAACTTTGTGAAGGTCACATTTTGGGAAATGGTAGGATCAAGTGCTCTAAACTACGCAACAGTTTACGACGTGACAAACTCCACGTGGACGACTTTGGGAGAGTACGCTCGAAACTACCGCGTGAATGAATTCTATTCCATTGGTAACAGTGTGTTTGTGGTGTATAGATCGATGTATTTATTCTACCCAGGAGGCTTTATCGCATCTTATGAAGCCCTTAAAGCTACTCCTGCGAGATACAGATACTCTTGTTCCAGACCCTGGCCGTATTGGTGGTCCCAAAATGTGGTCACTATGCATGGCTATTATCCGGGAGATGAGGGAGAATTTGGAAGTTTTGATTATCCCCTGTCCTACCCAAATGACGTCAAGTGTTCATGGGTAATTAAAACAGAGGCTGGCACCGTCATCCAATTGACATTTCATTCATTTTATTTGGAACCTTCTGATCATGGCCGTTGCTGGGACGATTCTGTTGTGATTTCTCAGCAGTCTCAGGATGGATGGAAAGAATGGATTGGTACTTTCTGTGGCTCTTCAATTCCCGCGGTTATTCAATCAAACTATTCAAGTGTGTACGTGGATTTTGAGACTGACAGCTCAGGACGATAACCAGGATTCCATGCAAGCTATAAGATACTTTTGGATCGTAAGTTCTTGTTTTAAACGACTTCCTTTCTTCCTGCCTGCCTGCTTTCTTTCTTTCTTTCTTTTTGTCATTTCATCTAGTACGCGCCAGCCTACGTGTCAGACAATTTGTGTGTGGTTCTCGTGTTCCCGGCTAGTAGCCTAACGGAAAAGGGTAGCAGCCTTTTTTAGTATATACCACTCAAGTGAATAATACTTTTCGCGCGCGCTGATTGGTTAACTCGGAGGTGATTAGCAAAGTACTATTCACCTCCGAGCAGCTACAGAGAAACAAACTGCCTTCGCGCGTCGCTTTCTTGCCGAAAGTGATGTTTTAGTCCGCTAGTTATTCAACTTGTGTGGTATATACTAAAACAATTATTCGCCTCAGTGTCGGTGAATGTGGTGGATATTTATATTAAATATCCACCACTAATCACCTCCACTTGGGTGAATAATTGTTAATTATTTCCAAGAAAAGATTGGTATTAAAATACTTTTCTTCATCATTTTATTTTAGCCGCCATGGGACCCTGTAAATACCCAGATCAAGACAATGTTATTTCCTTGACTGGAGAAACAGGAAGGCTGTTCTCGCCGCTGTATCCACGTAATTTTGCCAGCAGCATAACATGTACCTGGGTGGTAACTGTTCCTGAGGGACACTTTGTGAGGTTGCGAATAAAGGACTTGATATTGAAAAAGAATGGTTATTGGTCCAGTCTTTATATCCGGGATGGTCAAAATTCATCCAGTGACCTGCTTAAGAAGTACAGCGATAGTCAATCATTTCAGACCTCAGTGTTTTCAAGCAGTCGCTACCTCAGGGTTCAGTTCGACTCTCGAAAAGCTTATCCATCTTCTTATGTATCCAAATTTGACGCTGTGTTTGAGGCAGTCAAACAAGGTAAGACGCTATGATAACGGTTATTCGTACTGTGAAATTCACCCTGCAGTCAGCGTTCAATCTTACTCAAGCCTCAGAAATATCGCTTGTGAAGCTGAATTCGAGAAAGTTGTCCGAATGTTGTTTTGTTTATTGTTTTTTCTGCTGGGTGCAAATTTGTAGCGTTAAAATATCAGGCCCGCAGGAAGGGAGGGGGTGGGGCATTCCGTATGAAAGACTTAACCTTCTTTTACAAAGAAGCAGCCTGAACTATTAACAACAATTTTAGCTATAAAACGTAGTATTTTAAGTTAGTTTTTCAGTCATTTCAACCTTCGACATTATTTTGGTTTGCCATAAATAGAGGATATTACATGGTTGCGCGGAGATATGAAATTTATCTTCGAGTGTTCAAATCGATATTTCACGAGTGAGCGCAGCGAACGAGTGGGATATCGATTTGAACACGAGAAGATAAATTTCATATCTCCAAGCAACCATGTAATATTCTGTTTATTATATAAACCTACCAATTACGATGTTTTTGACGATTTTCCGAAGATTTTTCGATCATTTTCCGAAGATTTCCGAATATTTGCAAAATGTTGTCCGAACGTCGTACGAAAGTTTGCGAACATTTTTCGAACTTTTCCAAAAATTTCCGAAGATATCCGAAGATTTCCGAAGATTACCGAGGAACATCCGAAGATGTTTCGACCTAACATCGATTTACTTTGGATCATTCAGCATTGAAACAGGGCAAACTTGTCAGAAAATGTTTCGAAATCGATATCTTCACATGTGAAAATAACATGTTATTTTCACATGTGAAGATATGATTTTTTCGCGCGAAAGATTTCCTGGTATTTCACTGATGTTTATATAATAATTATTAGTATTTATCGAGCATTTATTTATTATGAAAATGGTGGAGGTGTTCGACGTCGCACTTGGGGTGTAAATTAAGAATTTTGGTCTCACTGAGAGTCTACTTAGGCGGTTCAGTAAAGGACACCGACTTTGTTAGCCCGTGGAGGTCTCCTGTAGGGTTTCACATGGACAAATTATAAGTGATAAAACACTGTCATCCTGTGTTGGCAGTGAGGACCAATCAGGCATAAAATAGTCTCTTATAAGGGTATAAAAAAGCCACGCCTAAATTGATCTCTTTTTGTAAGGGTTTCGGTTCAAATTTTCGGACGAGCATTCCCATTCTTTTCATATGAGAGTCCCTCCCGGGCTTTGGTCTGATTTGTTGTGTAAAATAATTACTTATAAACTTTATAAATAATCATATCCTACGAAATGTCGGGGTTGTAGTTTGTGGGTACGTACGTTACTCTTGCTAATGCATAACAGTGGGGAAAGGGAGGATGGGACATGGTTGCCTGATAGTGGGGGGGGGGGGTACCTTTTACTCCCGGTTCCTGACCCTTTCCTAGCGATTTCTGCTTCTTTGTGATATGTGTATCACTAGGACATAGGCTCCTGGTATCACAAAATATTACGCAAAGTTGCAAAATTTTTTGTCAATTCACAGGGAGCCCAGGCTCACACTCTGACAACTCGGTCAAAATGGCGGCGTCAAAATTATAAGGATTTGTATGAAACTTTAGAGGAAAAAATTTTATCGTACGAAAATATAATAAACCGCTAGTAAAGCTCACATTTCACATCATATGTTGTCTACGTGACGTTTCTTGACTGTTCTAAAGCATTTAAACCTTATTTAACCGATATTTTTAATTTTAGTTTACTCTTACCTAAATATATGCAAGGGTGCACACTTCCGACGCTAGATAAACACCACTGTTCGACAAAAATGAGCCAAAACTTGCCTTTAATTCGGTCCACTCACTCCAAAACCTCGCATGGGAATAGTTCGAAGACCATTCTTTTACTGCAGCAAATTTTTGATTCGCCTGCATCTCTTCGCGGTTTAAGAATACGGGAAAAATAACCATGGTCTGCAAACTTTTAGCTTTCTCCAACACCTTGAACCAGAGAGAGTCGACGCATTTTTAATTAGCCTTGCTTTTCACGTGCAGCCTCACGCTATGATTGGGCGATAGTTGTCAGGGCGACGATACCTTTTTCCCGTAGGGGAGGGAGGCAAACGAGACCGTCAAGGGTGCTCTGCCTTACTCATGTACACTGCCCTGAGATCCCTCAGGGTGATTTTGCCTCACATGCGAATCTTGACTCACTCTTGTAACGTGACCATGACGGAATTTTGCAAAACCTTGTATATTAATATTATGACCGCACACAGATTTAAAGCACAGACACGCGACAAAGCAAAAATGCTGTCAAAACCTCAGTAGTCGGAAAAGATTTTGCGAAGAGCCTTCGGATGTAATAGCCAATGCTGGTAACATGCACGTTGTTGTTCAGCTGGGAACAGAGAAGAAACGTAGCGAGATTCAAAACGCACTTGTCGACTACATTCTAAATTCATTCTCCACAATATATGCGAGAACTTAAAAAAGTAATCGCATTTGCATTGAAATGAAAACACGTTCACCAATACTGTATTCTATGTTAAATTTGGAAAATATTTCGCTGAAACATTTACGATAATAATAGCAGTTTACGCTAACCTTTCGACTTTTTATTACATTAGCGACGACACTTTGAACGAACGCTCTGAGCTATTGCCCTTTGCTTTGTTACATTGTTGATGTTGCTTTAGTCGCTTGTTGTTTTGTGAAGTGCGTCGAATTTAATTCGCAAGGGATTTGCAAAATTCATTCTCGGTACACCAGTGAGTCAAGATTCGCACCTCAATTTTTTCCTCTAAAGTTTCATACAAATCCTTATAATTTTGACGCCGCCATTTTGACCGAGTTGTCAGAGCGTGAGCCTGGGCTCCCTGTGGTCAATTGTGTTAGCTTCCCACCACCTTAGAAATCCCGCTTCCCGCTCTCTCCTCTCCCGCCTCCCATAAATTTCCCGCGCTCTTTTCTCCCGGGTTCCTGCACCCCCGCCCCCTCTCCTCCCTCTTTCCCCCTTCAACACACACAGCAGCAGTCTTAAGGCTGACTTGCTAAGATGTTAGCCACTTTGTCGATCACTGGTTGTAATCCCGTCTCTTTGCAATGCTGAGTTGGCCTGGCTGCTTACAAAACGCATCCCATCGCCTTAAACGTCTCATTTTCGGCATTTATATAATTAATCTATTAAATAATCTTGTATTGTTTTCAGTCCCAGGTCCATTTTCTTGCACTGAGCCAAACCAGGTTACGTATTTAAAGTCGAAATCTGGCAGCCTGGCAAGCTACAACTTCCCTCTACCTTACGACAAAATTGGTTCATGTACCTGGAAATTCAAGATGGATTCCCACTACAAAATTCAGTTGTCGTTCGATTTCTTCAACGTATCCTGCAAGTATGACCGTGTACGCGTGCTTAATAAAGATTACTGCGGGTCAGAGAAACCTCCTTCTGTTACATTAACCAACAGTGACAGCGTTTACTTCCGGTCCACCGGGTATTTTTCGTATCCGGGCTTCAAGGCAAGCTACCGGGCAGGTAGGGATCAATGCTGTCTGTGTAGTACTATACGAATAAAGCTATAAGTTCCATTTATTTTATCGTTTGCGGTGCGTCGACGATTAAAGGGACACTGTCACGGGGATTTTAATGCTTTTCGGTAACAAGCACTGAAAAAGGCGAATAGGTCTTCTCATACATGAAATGCACCTAGTACATCAAGACGAAGATATAAAATAAATTGTTGTTGGCGAAAGAAGGGAGCCATAATTATTTTAGGTGTTTTTCCAGTCCACAAGGACAAAATATGAAAAACTCAGCCTGAATTTTTCAAGTTGAGATGTAATATTTCAAAAACGAGTGCGAGTGTTTCATCGGGGTTTCCAAACACGAGAAAACTGATGAAAGCACGAGGCCGCAGGCCGAGTGCTTTTATGGTTTTCGAGTGTTTGGAAACCCCGATGAAACACGAAGCACGAGTTTTTGAAATAGCTTCTCAATCGGCGCCTAATTGCAAACAATTCACAAAAACTTAATTTTTTATTTCTTTTGTTTAATTAGCGACCAGTTTGCAATCGGGGCCTTATTGCAAACAAAGGATATTATCAGGGGGGGGGGGGGGGGGGGGGAAAGAAACGAGGTCTGGGACCGAGTAGCGATGCTCTCACAACTTGCAAAGCGATCAATTCACGATGTAGTCAGCGGTTTTTGGACGATGATGCAACAGGCAATCTTTTCCCGCGAAATGGAAGCTGCTGTCGTGGAATCACTTATTATAAAGGGGTTCAATTCTCTTAACTAAAAATCTAAAAGCAGCGTGTTTAAATCCGAAAATTTCGTCACCGTCGCAGAATTTTGTGATGCCGTGCTACTTTTCAGTGCTGAAATTCGCTGTTTTCACCGTTCCCATAATACATCTTGTTTACCCCCCAAAATTTTTGCATAAGCATTGTTTTCAATTTCTCTTGGGATTTACAGTGACGTGCAATCGTCCCCAGAGAAATTGAAAACAATGCTTATGCAAAAATTTTGGGGGGTTATTTAAATAAAACAAGATGTATTATGGGATCGTGAAAAAAGCGAATGCAAATGTTTGACATGTTTGTACCACGATTTTCAACTGGCCCACATGGGGATTGTAAATGAAGTAAAACAAAGAAAGACCAAGTCAACAAACAACCTCAAACAATTGAGCAAGAACAATAGCTCCGACCAGCGCGGGAATATTCGATCGACACGTTTTCATTACCATTCCCGTGATGGTTTTATTTCATAACAAACACCACATATTGACACCAAGAACCTTTCCGGGGAAATTTTCGCTGCTTTAAAGACAAAACTTAGAAAGTCTTTTTTATTACTACATATATAAAAAAATCGAACTCTCTCACTGGTCCCATGTTGTTTTTGTTTTGGCAAGTTCACAAAGAAAGGAGCTGCTCATGCGCCTTAGAGACATCCGCTGACTACCGCCCCGATGATTGCTTTGCAAGTTGTGAGAGCATCGCTCAGATTTCATATAAGAGAATGTATGGGAAGTTGCTTCCCCCCCCCCCCCCCCCCTGGATATTTTCACGAAAACATTGAATTGTTGCTATCTTTTGTTTAATTAGCGCATAGTTTGTGATGATTATGTAAGATCCGTGTTTTTCACAACTACGGTAAGCTTGTTTACTTCAAGCCGCCACGATTTGCATGCAGTGGCGTCCTGCTAGTTTTGAAACGTGGACGGGTTAGCTGAGGATGAATTTCGCCAGTTTCGACTGCCCAAAACTGTGCAAGAAAATTCCTTGCTTGCACAGTCAAAGCATAGTGGACAAGTGAGCCGTTGAGGTTTTGAGAATCAAACTTGGCAAACAGCGCGCGAGCAAAAATCCCTTGAAGCTTCTTTACTTGACCCGGGAAGTGTGTTCAAGGATTATGATGTTCACCGCGTGCAAAGTCTTGAAGAGAAGTTGGAGGACCTGGATGGTCTGTCTTTAAAATATTGGCTCACAAAATTCGTTCACCAAAAACTGGGTTGGGAATAAGAACGGTGGTCGATCGCTACGAGATGTTCAGGAATGTTTCTGAATTGCACTAGCACTGTAAACGTAAATCAGTTTAGAGTGATTCTACTCAACCCGTGAAACAGAAGCTTGTCTATTCAGTCGGTGTTTATGTCATTAATATTTAAATTAGGATAACCCCGCATCACAAAGGTTTGACGTTTTATCAAACTCTAGAGTTTGATATTTCATCAAACTATCGTGGAAATGCCTCTGTCCAGTGCTTCATCGGGTTTTCAAACCACACGCACCTGACCAAATTGGCGTATCCTGATTGGCTTGTCAATTTAAAAATTATTAATGAGTTTGAGAACTAAAGTTCCTGATGGCATTATAGTAATATCACTTGTTTATCCCTTCAGTACAACTTGCATGGTGGTTTTTAGCAAAACTAAACCACTATTTGTAGTTTCAATATGTCTTTAGGCTCTTGAGTTTTTGAAGTGAAACTGGTGACAACTGGTGACATTTGAAAACGCTGACGTTTTGAGCCCTTTAATGAAGCAAAATAAACTTGTGGGTTGAAAATGAGTGGAGAAGTGGTCGCAAGTCAAATACTCGGAAAAAATATTTTCCGAGTTCCCCAACGGGAGTCGAACCCATGACCTTCCAGATTACCAGTGATTCATTGGTGCGACTCCCGTTGGGGAACTCGGAAAATCTTTTTTCCGAGTATTTGACTTGCGACCACTGCTCCACTTATTTTCACTTTACTCCAAGTCACCACTTCACTTATCATGTAAACTTGTGGGTTGTGTGTTTGCATAATGGAGTAGTGTGTTTTACTGGGGAAAGTGCAATAATTATCGGGATAAGGGTTTTTAAAACGAGAGGGGGCCTCTGTAAAATAACACACCGAGAGAGAGGGAGAGGGAGGGAGAGAGAGAGAGAGAGGGAGTCAGGAGGGCAATGTCTAAATTATGTAAAGGAAAGAAGGGAGGGTGTATATCTAATTTTTAACGAAATCACTTTTCACTTGTTTACTTTTCTTCTTCTTATATAAAATGTAAGTAAAATAAAACGGGGGACACCGCAGTTGATTATGCAATGTTTTAACCTATTTTAACTTTCATCAGTTTTGTCCATTTTCTAAATTCTTGTCAAGCTAAGCTTCTTTTGTATAATATAGAACAAAGCTATTCTAGATTAATTGTATGCGAGTTTGTACTCGGCGTCGACTGGCAAGTGAAACACTTGGCTAATAATGAGTTATGAGTCGTTCAAAGGTAAATTAGCTGCCGAAACAATTTTGAAAAAGTTGACGTTTGGAACCCTTAGTTCTGTTGGAGCAAAATAAAGCATTGTCTGTTTTGTGGGTTGTGTGTGTTTGCATAGTAGAGTAGGAAGTTCTAGTATTAAGGAAGCCGCGACAGTACCTTGTCTACATTGGCTTTTAAAGGGAATAACAGATAAAAAGGTTCTGCTCCAAAGCTTAGCGACTATCCTTATCGCCTTGATGAAGAGAAAGACCATAAACAGCTATTGATGTCATTTATCCTCTCAGAAGAATGCCTGGGAAGACTGAAATATTTGGCGGCTGAGATGTGAACATTGTTGTGGATGAAAAGATGGGTGTCATTTCACGTGAAAAATTCATTAACGTAATCACCACACACTTCTTGTTCATTTTATTAGTACCCTCAGTCTAAACCCAACGGGTTTGCTCGTATGGGGTGGCTAACCCATATCTTAATGCTAATGAATTAAATAGATGGCATAATCTATTGTTTTGTTGCGTGACACATGTGTACACTTCTTTCCAAAGCTGAAACTTGCATCAATTCTTTTAAATATTTTTTGTTTAGTTATTTTAACCTGCTTTTCATATTTACCATTAGTAGAAACTTAGCTGTGTTCTATTGGAAATCCGCGAATCTGATTGGTTCTCCCACTGTTTTCTATTCGCCGATAGAAAACAGTCGCGCGCGCGAGTAGCTTTTTAAGTGGTAAATTTTCTTATTTTTTGTCTTCAAAGTGCACAATATTGTATGTTGTGGACTACAATCCTTTAGAGTTTCTACTAAAACAATTAGACTACTCGCCCTCGTTTTCTATGAGCGATAGTCAACTCGGCTGCGCCTCGTTGACTATTTGCTCATAGAAAACTCGGGCTCGTAGTCTAATTGTTAAATAGAAAATCATCACAGCTAAAACCAACGTTGGGTTCATTCAGTCTGTCAAACCCATGCTGTTGAAAAAAGAGAATTGTGTCAAGGCCTCTCCTAATGGTTTCCCACTTTATCTCTCTACAGAGGGAGGCCTAAGTCCCTTGAAGGGGTCCTTGAAGATCGTGGGCATTTCCTTTGGTGCAGTTTTTGCTTTGTGTTTGATTGTGTTTATCGGCTTCAAGTGCTGGAGGAAAAACAACCGAGTTCCACACGTTGCTGTTGTACACAGTCTGACAAACGACGTGGAAACTGAGCAGGAACAAGACACCACACTTTAACTTGCCCGGCCGGGGGGAGTCCCATATAAAAGGGACGGGAATGCCCGTCAGAAAAATTTGAATTAAATTCCTAAAGAAGACCAATCTAGGCGTGGCTCAAACTCGTTTGCACCCCAGCCCTGAAAGATCATAAAAATTAAAAACGTTTGATCCAATCTTAAAATTCAGACGTTTCGGGTATTAAACCAGAGGTTCGTCAGCTGGAAGGATCTGTTAGCTTTTTTTGCAAAATCAATGCCTTGCAAATTCATCATTCATCAAGCATTAGTTCTCGTGTTTGATCAGAGAATTTCCACCTGAAAAAACAAAAATAATAGGAGAACAGGCAAGGACGGTAAAATTCTACAGATCAGTTTATTATCTGACAACCAATCAAATTAATTTACGTATACAAAACATTCTTGTACGATCGATGTAAATTGTAATCTTCCAGGGAAACGAATCTACTGTTATAGTCGTTAACTATCAAGAATAACAACTTATCTCACAATAATAGCTTTAATGCACGCAGACAGTGAGGTTGAAAAGCTCTTCTACCTCATTTGCTTTTGTCTATTTCTCCTGACATTCCTGAATAAATACTACGTATCTTCCATAGTGCAATTTAAGGTGGCTCAGGAGCGAAACTTTCATCCTAAAATAATGGTATCAAACGAATCTCTAATAATGTTTATTATGTGAAGACTTTTTCCATTAAAAGAATTGCGGGCTTACACTTGCAAGGACTTTGAGTGCAAAAGTGTTTTAGTGAGTAACACATGGTACAGCATAACAACTTACAACACAAAATACGTTCTTTATTATCATCGATCTTTTGCTTTCCTACGCGTAATATTATTGCCTCTAAACTCCATACAGTCAACTCTCGCCTTGCGGACACCCCGCTATAACGAGAGTTGACTGTACTTTGCAATCGGTAGTACTTTTGTCTTGGGATACATTATTTTGACACAATTTCTGCACGTTCAAATCAAAAAAAGAACTTGAATGTTAATCTGATTGAGTAGAAGTTAATACAGTCAACTCTCGTTATAGCGGACACGCTCGGGCGGCATTTCGTTTCCGTTATAGCAAGAGTCCGTAATAGCGGGAGTCATTTCTAGTCAAACCTTGTTCGTTGGGGATCTGGATTTTGTCCGTAATAGCGAGTGTCCGCAATAGCGGGGTGTCCGCAAGACGAGAGTTGACTGTACCTTGTCCTGAATGTATCAAAAACTAAGTGTTTGTTGTTTTACATCTGAAAGGCACAAAGAGCGCGATTGTAATCTAAACCTGAATCTTTTCGGGAAGGCGACTGACAACTGTATGACTTAGAAGGCTCATGCGGTCATCGCAAGTGTGCAAAACTTTGGCCACCTTGAGTTAGTATTCTGGGCCTTGCAAGAGGTTATAGTGCAAGAAGGCATCAATACTTATTTATAATACAATAATTCTTCCCTTATTTGACTTTTGCAAAATCGCGTAGAGTAGTCTGCTGCAGCAAGACAGACTGGTAAGACTAGGATAGACTACAGCGCCTACAAAATAGATCTGCCCGGATAATCACAAGTTACGAACGCTGCGATCCTTCGAGGCAATGAGATATTTACACTGGTCGACTCTCTCAAGCAGGTGCTCCTTCCATCAGGCTAAACTTGTTTTTAGTTGTCTTCCCTTCTTTAGTTCCGAGATATTTTAACATATTTTACTAGACTTAGCAACATTTTCATATCAGGCAGAGTAGTACAAAGCTCAAATTAAGTTTTTTTTTTTAACGAACTCCCTGTAAATATAGCAAACGACGATAATATACAGACTTTAACACTGAAACAGCACTTTAGTAAGCGTAGATAATGACATGTAATTTTTAGATGCATGGCCCCTATGGATACCAGCCTTCTTGGCCTTTGATGAGCTGAATGGACAACCCTGTTTGAATATATTTAACTTACTTACTTTCGTCATGACTTAGATTTGTCACTTGATCTGTAATGAGCTATAAACTAATAAGAAGCAATACCGAACTATAGCTGTCAGTTGTTTATTGGTGTACTTAGTCAAAATCAGCAAACAGTTTTATTCTGATGTCGAATGCATGCTTGTCTGCCTCAAGTGCGGAGGTGTAGTCACCCAGTGAATGTTGTGTAACCCCTACTGAATGGTAGCTTTCAGCGGTCTGTAAGTGGTCTTCACCAAACACTCTCCTTCTTATATCAAGCGCGCGCTTCTTGGACTCGAGAGCGGAAGTGTAGTCGCCCAGTGAATGTTGCGTAACCCCTACTGAATGGTAGCTGTCGGCGGTCTCTGGATATTCTTCTCCAAACAGTTTTCGTCTGATCTCAAGCGCACGCCTGGATGTCTCGAGAGCGGAGGTGTAGTCACCCAGTGAATGTTGTGTAACACCTACTGAATGGTGGCTATCAGCGGTCTCTGAATACTCTTCACCAAACAGTTTCCATCTGATATCAAGCGCATGCTTCTTGGACCCAAGAGAGGAAAGGTAGTCGCCAAGTGAATGTTGTGTAATCCCTACTGATTGGTAACTGTCAGCGGTCGCAGGATGTTCTTCACCGAACAATTTCCGTCTGACATCAAGTGCACACTTGTCTGACTCTAGAGCGGAGTTGTAGTCTCTAAGTGAATGTTGTGTAACACCTACTTCGTGGTAGCTCTCAGCGATCTCTGGATGCTCTTCACCAAACAATTTCCGTTTGATTTTAAGTGCACTCATCTTGGACTCGAGATCGGAGTTGTAGTCGCCCAGTGAATGTTGTGTTATCCCTACTGAATGGTAGCTGTCAGCAGTCTCTGAATGGTCTTCACCAAACATCTTCCGTCTGATATCAAGCGCATGCTTCTTGGACTCCAGAGCGGAGACGTAGTCGCCCAGTGCATGTTGTGTAACCCCTACTTCATGGTAGCTGTCAGCGGTCTTTGGATGTTCCTCACCATACAGTCTCAGTCTGATGTCGAGTGCACGCTTCTCTGACTTAAGAGCTTCTGAGCAGTTTCCTCTCCTGTATTCAATGGCCGCTTGGTCTAAATAGTTCTGCGCTAGTGCCTCCTCGTGTTCCTCTGGACTTCTCGTGTTGTTTTGATTCCCTTTCATGCTAAACTGCAGAGCTTGTCGATGAAAACTGATTCTTTCCTCAGTAAGTGCTATAGCGTCGTCATACTTGCTAAATGACCCCAGCAGAGAGATGGCATTGCGATGGAAATGGAAGCATCCGGGTGTGCTCGTTTGGAGTGCAGTCTCAGAATCTTTTATTATTTTGAGCAACAAGTTGCCAAAAAATTGATTGGTGAAAGTTGTAGAGAATTTTTTCATCGCTTTGCTCACGAGAAAAATAACTTGAATTTCAAGTGGCTGGTTTACCAAACGACTGGCTTGTTTTGTTGGTGTGCTGTATTCGCCACCTTTCCTTGCTGTCGCCTCTATCGTAGGGATCACTAGTAAACACGTGTCCTTCGCTTTTCTGCATTCTTTTAGCGCTTTCACGTAGAACTTGGATGAGCTCACTATGTCATTTTTGCTTTGATAATAAATAGCGAAAATTTGAAAAATAATGAGCTTTAAAATTGTGTGCTCCGGGCTGGTGTTCATGGAAGAAAGGGCTTCTTGTAGAACTTTCACTCCATTGTCCGTCTCGCCGATAACAAACTGAAAGATGCCATAGTAGCACAAGTATTTTCCTTTCTCTCCACCATCTTCGGAAGATGTAAAGTCTTGAAGTTTATTTGATTCAGAAAGCAGCTTCTTCGTGTTCCCTCTTGCGCCCCAGGTCACCTCAGCAAAGGCCTTCGAAGTAAGCAGTCGCCTGTAGGAAACACTTTTCCCAAGCTGCTTGGTCGCCATAATTGCCGAATCGTAAATTTTGTCAAACTTACTTGTTTCATTCCAATAAAGCGAATCAAGAAACACTTCTGCTTTCGTTAAAACCTGGAAAACTGTATCGGCTGTCTTGAAATCTAAACACCCGTCAACTAGACTTTCAAAGATGTCTTTTTCGTGTTCAAAGAACTCGATGAATGCCGACATGGAACACCCAGTGAGAAAATTCTCATTCAGTTTCTCGAATTTGTCAATGTAAAATGCATGGTAGCGAGACTTTGAAATAAGAACAAGTTCCTTCATGTCAGTTTCTCCCTTTTCTTTTGCAAACGACTGAATTAGTTTATGCATAGAGAATTTATCAGAATTTGAACAACAATCAATAAGAGATTTCCTCTGAAGTCTTCGCAAAACTTTCTCTGCTTCGGTTGTTCTTGTTATCCCCAAAACAGCTGCAGCAATCTTTAAATCAAACTGTGCCGGAAGAATACATAGAGCAACCAACGATTCTTGTTCTTTAATAGCGAGTCTTTGAAAAGACGAGTCAAATAAGGTTTTCAATCTCAGATTGCTCGGGTAATCTGGGTCGTCTAGCATGTCGACAGTGTTATCTGAACACTTCATGAACTCACCAAGATATTGACTGCATCGCGCGAAATCTTCAGAAATGGAGGAACACAATAACTTTATGGCTAGAGGCACCTGCCCACAGATTTGCGAAACTTTTGTTAAATCAGGAGTGCTCGCTTTCGGAAGCAGTTCTCGAGCCAGGGCTTGAGATGACAAATGATCTAATGGTCTAATTCTGACAGCCATGTGTCCCTGCAAATGTAGATTCAAGAAAGACAACGACTCCCTTGTGGTTAGAAGAAAGTTGACCTTGTCACTGCGATTGAGAAGATCGCCAATCAAATTGATTACCTCTTCCTTTACATTTGACACGCCACATTCAAACAGGTCATCAGCATTGTCGAGGATTATAACACAGCGATCTGATAGTCTGTCAAAAATTAAACCAAGCTCGTCATCAGTTGATAAACTCTGTAACTTATCACCTTCAAGTGTCCCAGAATTTCGGAAGAGGCTAAGAAATTTTGATGTTAAATCACTTTTTGATTTAAGCCCACGTAATGAGAGGAAGTAGACGGGCAGGTCACGTGCTTGAAGATGATGCCCCACGGCGATTGCAATGGACGTTTTTCCGAACCCTGGTGATCCCCAGACTGAGACAAGTCGGGTTGATGCGTTAGTCAGGTAACCGACAATTTCTTCACATTCGGTCTCACGGCCAGTGAAGTGGGGGACCTTTGGGGGGAGATTTGATCTTGGTAGAAAAGGTTTTGATCCTAGCGAAAAAAAGGAGTTAATAAAACGTTTCTCTTCAAAAAATATCATAGAGCAAAACAAATATTATTTAACATATTTAATTCTGTTCATGGCTGTTTAAAGCCAAACCTTCCTAATTCGGAATAAACAGAGAACAAATTTTCCAGAAAAATAAAAAGAAGTCGTTGTTCGCATTTTATGAAGCAATTCAAAGTTGTCGTTTATCCTGGACTAGGACAATCCTTCTTTTAGTAACTGTATCCTATTTGCTCCAGAACTTTGATTAGTGCAACAACAGTTGATAGATAAGTAAGCTACAAATTTTTTTTCTACAAGCTGCAAAGCCTAGTCTACATCTTATAGATGGTTGAGATATAGTTATGAGCTTAGTTGGATTGTTGGACTCGAAAACAATTACTTCCCTTACTTACAGACTGTTGAGAGAGAAAAGATAAGTAGTTTTAGTTTATTAAAAAAATGGAGGTTTCATTTTTACCTGGTATTTCAGTCTTCAGTTCTTTAATCGTTTGGTTGATCTCGGCAATTTTCTCATTTATCATTTCTTGGTTAGCTGCAGCTGTATTTTCGATTGTCTTCTTCAGTTCCAAAGTGTCTTCTTGCCGTTCCTGTTTTGACTGAGCAATATCTGACCTAACACATTTTATTTCTTCCTTCACATCTTCCTTGAGGAATGTTCTTTCTGTCTGAAGCTCCTTTTTGATTTCAGCTTCTAGCTGACAAACTCTTTGTGTAGGAAAGTCCGATGCAGACAAACCTCCAACGGCATCAATAGGGTCAGTCGTGACTCCAAGAGCTTTGATCGCATCTTTGGTATGCTGAATATACTGGGAAAATGTCTTTTTGTCTATCTCGGGGCTAAATGAGTGACAAAAAGCATTTCTTAGAAGTCGTAGTTGATCAATCGCCAGTGCAAATGTTTCAGATTTATTTCCGACGGGGCTGATCACTGAAGAATGAAACGTTCCATGAGGCAATCCCCAGGGCTTCACGTACAAATCACTGAGTGTCCTGTGATGACCTGTGCTGTCTGGTAAAGCAAAGGACCGCGCGAAGATCGTGGCCTGGAACAAGGCTGTGCAATCCCATTCATCAAAAGATATGTTTGTGGGTACTTTGGTTTTTCCGCCTTCTGCAACGAGGAACATGTTCCGCACAGTAATGGAGTCATCCCAGGGCTGGTAACCAGGAAGATACGCAAAGGTATTGTCCCACATGTGTTTGAAGGTTTTGCGTAAGGCTTTCGGGAACTCATTCAGCACGACAAAAGAAAACTTAAAATAGTTCAACTGTTCGTTGGTAAAGGGCTGTAGAGCCATTGTTGATGGTGATGAACTATCTTTAGTGTAAAACTTGCGTTTATATTATCAGTATGATTTTTCTCTCCCTGTCAAGAGAACAGCAGTAAAAAGTTATTTAGAGCATAAGAACCCTTAAAAGGGGCTTATTTACTGACACGGTGGTCACGATGGCGATTGATTCAATCCAAGGATTCTTCAAGGGATGTATATTTCAGCTGATTTCATTGGTCAGTGTAATTTAATGTTAGATGTAGATTTTAAATGGCTTTTGAATCAACTTTAAGAAGGTTATCCCCCTTTATCAATACAGTGAGCTCTCTCTTTGGACTGGAGTCGAAGTCACTCGGCACCAGTTCCTCTACCTCTACATTTTATTCAGTCGGTAAAGTCGTTAGTCATCACACCAACTTTCCTTAGAAAATATATTACAAATGTGAAGCTGTAAACATAAAAAGTTGTTTTTATATTATTTACACAGCTGTTTCAATTAACGTTGTCGAATGAAGCGTTTACGCCTACGAGACGTAGTCTGGCCTTGATTCACTTAAATGTTGCATATTGACCTAGAGGAAATGTATTTTTGCACGTCAAATAACTTTTTCCTCTCGGAAGCCTTTTTCTGAAGCTTACCTTTCACTTGCTTAACTTTCATTTTTCTCGCGGCTTTGAATTTTTAAAATTCTTCTTAAGAAAGGGTCCATCTGAAATCCATGCAATATTAAAATTTGAGTCTACATCGACCCTCTCAGATTTCCTTTATATTTTGCATGGGGCTACATATTGAGATGATAATGCTGTAGGTAGAATATTATCGCAAAATTCTTTAACGTGTGGAAGATATCGTGGTCAACGTGCCCATGGTCGGTTTTAAGCCAAAAAATACCCAAATTTTGACCCATCTTTCGACCAAAATATCTCTGCAAGAATTGAAGCTTTCCATATCAAAACACCACTGTAATTAGTATCACCTAGTACAATTTAAATGATATCATCAAGATTTTTCATCGCTCTCTGGTTTGGTAGTAAACCTATTTTAAAAATAAGGTCTTTCGGGCAATATGTGACACTAGAGATTTTAGGGTAAAATTACGTTTGAATATCGCCGATGCGGCGTTATTCTGATGGTTCCATTAGCCATTATTTTGTAAAACATTTACCAAATAATAAATTAAAGTCAAAAAAAGTATGTTAAGTTCAATCGGCACGTATGATTTTAGCGTACAAAAATGTGCTACATGTGAGCAAAACAAAAACAAAGTTCTGAAAGTTTTAGAACGAGTTTCATAACATGATGGATAGGTCGGCTGAGGACGTGAGAAATACCGCTTACATAAATCCAATAAACCTTTTAGCATCTAAAGTGGTTCGTGATGTTAATCATCCGGCTATTTAGTGCTCATAAATACAGACTTACGGCGTGAGAAAAGGTAAACAAGCCACTTGACATGTTCATCATCGATCGAATTCAAGCGTATCTTCACGTGCAGATTGGAAAGAGAAAACGTCGCTCACTTCTGTCTACCCGGTAGTTATAATGTTCACAAACAATTCTGCAAGGATTTAGTTTCCACTTGTCTCGTAAGCGATGGCCTCAGTACTTCACATTTTCATAAGCCTGGTAAGTTACTTTTCACCCGGGCGCCCATTCTCGTCCCCATAGCCCTTTCGTTTCTCTTAGCCGGCTTGGCACGAGAAAACGGAGGGCTCTGGGGACATAGGATTTTTAAATTAATTCGAATTTTTTTGATTGGCTGTTTGGAACAAAGAATTCCTAAACGGAAGTCGAAAAAGTAACGACTCTCTCATACATTCTTTCGAAACATTATGACTGCATACATGAAGACCGGAAGTCCTAGAATCTAGGACTGGAAATCCTGTGTCCCCAGAGCCCTTTGTTTCCTCGTGCCAAGGCCCAGCCGGCTAAGAGAAACGAAAGGGCTATGGGGACGAGAATGCCGGGCGCCATGTTGTTTTGGACTAGTACCCAGTCTCTCAAGACTTGCCTCAGTGCAACAAAGGAGACTAATGTTACGCGGGATCTGGAAACGAGTTTGAATCCAGTCCATTTTGTTCGAACGGCGGGAAAACGAGGGAAGGCGCTTGCAGGATTTTCAGATGGCTTTTCCATTGACTATTTACTGTTTGCTTATACGGAAACGACGCAGAATGAATGTAAAACAGGCAGATCGTGTAAAATACTGGGCTTTATACTTCATCTTTGCAGTCCACTTTAATTCATTTTAAAGGGAAACATCGCGAGATCAGTAAATCCAAGAAAAGTGACGAGTCAAAAGTTCATTGATAAACGACGAAGTTTTCGAGGAGCAGAGGAAATAATTTCCCTCCTGACGGTGGCTTTCTTTAGTGTAGAAAACTTCCAACGCAAGAACAAGGGCTGTTGATAAATAAAGTAAGTGAAACTCAAACTGAAATGTGTAATTTTGATCGTATTGTAAGATAATTTGCGTTTAAAACAGTGACAACGACAACTTCATTGCCAAGAGGGAGTTAACAGATGACAGCTAACTCGTGAACGGCATCTGATCTGCCGTAATTTTTTTTTTTCGTCTTAAGAAACCAAACAATGCGGTCGAGGTTAGAGTGGAAAAACGGTCTGGGGAAGGAATGAAGCTAATTTTGGCCGTTTAAGCGAAATATGAACACTATACGCAAGCATCTTACTGTGTAAAAGTGGCAGAAAATTTTATTTTGCTCAAAAAAAATATTTTGCTTTCAAGTTCCGAGACTTTTGTAATAGGCTTTGATACAAGAAACCCCATTTTGTGATAAAAGTTTGAACATCCAGGAAAAACATCGTGAAAAGTATTTCTTATTTAAAGTGGCAGCGCTCAACACTAACACGACGAAGGCCTTCACTGTTGTTTATAAACGCGTCAATAATTACTTTACAATGGCGTCTCAGTTTTCTTAATTTTTTCAATTACTTTGCGAATGTTTGGGTCTGTTAATTGCAACCATGTAAAGCTAAGAAATTTCTTCTCTTTTTGAGGTGTCTTTAGATTACATTGCTATGATATATGAAATGAAAAAGATAGAGGAAACTACGCGCGTGCAAATATTTTTGGCAAAAACGCAGAAGACTTAGTTGCTACCTAGTTATCTCAGCACCACTTATCAGAAACGAGTTCGTGATACAGCAATCGCTTTAAACAGGGTTTAGAGGAATAAATAAAGAATTAGATGAGAATGAGATCGGTAAAATAAAAGTGGCAAGGCGTGCGAAAATGACATGGGAAAGTGTAGCCAATAGTTGCATCAAGAATAAGCGCTTAAGTCTTAATACACATATCATGCCACCATATGCATGAGGCTGGCGCTTTATTATCGTGCGGTCAAATGACATTAACGCTTTTAAAATGATTTGCCTTTTGAAAGAAAACAAAAGATAATATCAGTTCACTCTTAATTTTCTTGATATGAAATCGATAAAAAAATAAGACTTAATATCAACATTGTATATATTTAATGTACACAATCATCCTAATTACACCTGTACATGAATATTAAGTTATAATGTAAAAAGCATAAGATACAAAGTTACGTGGAATTCTTGTACAATGTAAATGTAGCATACTTTTATATAAAATTTACAATATACAATAAGGTCCACATGCAAGGGGCCGAGAGTGGGGATGACTGAGGTAAGTGGGTGACGACAGGAGCCCTGGGAAATATTGCTTGCAGCTGTTGCCTGACTGGCTTTTTGGTACACTAATTGCCTAGGAAAATATTGGCCAGGCCAGTCAGCTGGCATTAAAACAACAAACTTTGAGAGATATTCTCTCATGCTAGATTGTAAAACAATATTTAAGGCATGCTCATAATCCTTTTTACTCTTTAAAGGTGACTCAATAAAATCAATTAAATAGACATCCTTGAAGGAACGCAAAGATCGTGCGTCTTGAGCCTGGTAGTCATGGGCTTCCATTTGATGTCTACCCATGAGTGGATCAAATGCCTGACAGGTCAACTGTGGCATTGATGAGGCAAATGAACAGGAACTAACTTTACCAAAAAACTGAGCAGAACATAAATTATTTACAAGAAGATCAATATCAATGCCACGAGGATTTTGAACTAAATTAACTAAATTAAAAGGAATAGCAGGTGCTTCTTTGATGATCTTGATGATGATGGTACACATGTGATCTGCTTTGGAAGTAGCCTCCTCATCTGTAGGTCTCCGGATGGTATGGATGTTGTGATAGTCATCTATCATCAGTAGGATGGCATACTTCTTGTCCATAGCTTCTTTGATGGCCTCGTTACTTAATGTTAAATTTTCTTTGGCAATAGTGGCACGATTTCTAGTTATCACTTTACTTGAACAGCTTGTGCCCAGTTGCCGCTGAGTCTCAAGACCAGATTGGGTCAAATTGCAAAACGTTAAAAATAAACCATTATCCTCTTGAAAGAAATTACACTTTTGAGACAACCCAAAACATAACTGATACAAAATAACAACAGTTCGTTTACGATTTAACAAAATTCTTTCCTCAGAATGGCGAGAGGAAGTCATGCAAGACAAAATAAAATTGAAAAGATTTGCTGCACCGGCTTTACAACAAAAATTATAAAACTCTGTTGGCTGATATATGGGTGGATGTTTCTGTTTTCCACAGTGGTGCTGAATGGCCTCTTGTAGTCTTGTTACTTCATCAGCATATTTTTCACCTAAAAGAAGTGGGTTTGACATAGAGAAATGTCAGGACTTGGTGAATTGAAGAAAAAATAGGCATGAATTGGTACTGTTTACCCATTTTAAACTAAATAATCACACGCGTTTTTTCTACAGTTTTTGTTTTTTGTACAGTTACTATATTCGCTGAAATTCTTAAGACTGGCATACGAATTTTGTTTATTCACACATCAGCTTAGAGATATATATAAGGTCGTACGACCGAAACGTTTTTATTAAATTGTTATGTCATCTTAGCCAGAAGTATATACCGGTATATATATATTTTAAATTTATTTGAACTGCAGGTCCACATTTGAGCAAGCCAAAATAAAAGGATTTCCCCGAATTTGTCAGTTTCAGGTAACAATCAACAACATTTCCTTCCGCAATATTGAAATCAGTGCTACCTTTAAATGACCCCAAATTTCATTCACAATATCGACCAATATTACACCTCGCGGGAAAAATTTACGCCTACAAAAAATAAACGTAATGTAAGAAACAAAAATATTTCACGCTAGCCTACCGGTAACTTTCAGAAACTCCTTGTCGCTGGTATTTGAAGGCGGCGCCGGCAGCACTACTTCTGGGAGCTTTTCTGTGAGCAGTAAAAGAAGCTTAACGTTTAACAAAAAGGATAATAACAAAAATAATTTGACAAATTGGAAAAAGATTTGAACCTACCTGCCTCACTTGACGACACCGCCAGACTTTCACCGAGTGGATTCTTACTCGTTTCCCTCCTCAGCTTAGAGTAGCATTTTCTGCAGTTAAAGTCTTCTCCTGCAGACCGCACATAGGGACTTTTTGACCGTGTTTTCCCGCAGGTTGCACACTTGTTTCGATACATTTTTGTGCATAATAACAAGCGAGAGATAGAAAGTCGCTTCCCTGCTCGCTCGCTCGAAAAGCGAAAACCCGACAAAAAAAATTTTTCCCGCCCCTAAAACACCCCGTGCTAAATATTTTCCCGCCATTCTGTGGAAGAGGACGACGCCTGAAATTGCTACATTTACCTAAAACTCTAGAACAAGTGATCAAGCCAAGACAACTAGAAATCGCCCCTTCGACCGCCATCTTTGTTTATACATTTTTATGGCGCGCGCATTTACGGGGATCTGGGAACAAGGGGAGCAATTGACCAATCAGACAATAGTCTCCTTTGTTCCTCAGTGCTCGATCGAAACGCTGGAATGGACCATTGGTTTACTCGAAGCGTAGTATAGTGCAGTACAGACGATTTTTTCCGTGGCGCTCTCTGTCCAAACAATTTTTCCAGCTGCATCTTTCTGCAGACAATGTTTTTGATGTTTTTAAACAATTCATGTGGGCATTTTGTCATTGCAAACAATTTTGCGTCCCTAACTGAATGTTTGATATATAGTGTGGATGTGAAAACCATTAATGCCAATTGAAAGGTCTTTCAAAGGCCTTGTTAACAAAATCGAACGACCGCGCAGTCCGATTTTGTTAATAACGCGTATAATTACATACCCAATTGGACTTCACTCAGTCCTTATACACTGGGGTTATATCCACCATCAGGCTCTAGCTCCTGTTCATGCCATATTGCAGATCAATGTGATATATGGAAATGTTAAAGCAGCTTATACACAATATTGCTTTCAAATTAATAAAAACACCAATGAAGTACTAATAAACCTTAAGTGAGGTTCTCTGCGACAAATCGCATCGTGTGTACTACTTCAAAAAGTCCCTGCAACAAGGCGTTTGTTCGGTGCACCTGCAGCGAATTTGGAAGAGGGAGAATGTAAACTAGTTTTTGAATTCAATACATGACGCTCTCTCATTGGTTATTTTATATTTTGTCGCAGTGACTTGTCGCAGAAGTGCACACACGCTGCGACAAGGCTGCTTTCACTCATTTTGTCACTGCGATCAGTCGCACGAATTTAAACTGGTTTGAGTTCGTGCCTGGTGCAGCCTCGCCCTCGTGGATCATATCTTTCGTGCGCTGTCGACATGTCGTCATGCTGACGCGTATACTTGCATTCTGCTCGCTTGCTGCAAGTAGTTTCTTTTTCGTTGCTCTAGCCTTCACTATATCCTTCTTTCTTTCATCCGTGCTCTCCACTAGCTTCGGGCAGTGTGACTTAGGGCTTTCCACAAGTTGCTCGAGATTTCCCAAAAAGTTGCCCGTAATATCTCAAAAAAGTTGCTCAAAAGTTGCTCCAAAAATCCAAAAACGTTGCTTCTGATAATAAAAGTTGCTCGAAAGTTGCTCCACAAAATCCAAAACGCTACTTCTAACCAAAGAATTTTTTCCAAATATATGCTAATTTCCCTTTGAGAGTAAGATCTTCAAAGCAGTTTTATGCAATTTTACAGCAAAAGAAGTATCTAAATAACAAACATATTAAGGGGAATATTATTTTGTTAAGTAACAAGGATTCCTTTAACTGGGAAAAATCGTGAAGATATCGATGACGTCATTTTTGCTGACGAGTTTTGTAATGTTTTAATGCAGAATGAGCCGAATGTTGAAACGTCTTCAGATGTCCCTCGAAAATCTTCGGCAAACTTCGTAAGTCTTCGGAAACGTTCGTTTTGCCTTAGAACAGCACTCGTATAATCTTCGGAAATCTTCGGTCTGGAAATTGCTCAAAATGCAACAAGTTGCTCGAGAGGAAAAAAGTTGCTCCAAGGGGAAAAAGATGCAACTTGTGGAAAGCCCTAGTGTGACTCAAAGGGCCTCGATGTGGAGCCGGTTTCTATAGCAACCGTCCAAGCACTTACTTCTCAGTCGGGTTTCCGCTTTCGCCTCGGGGCCACTCCGCTGGTGCCTCATCCCTTTTCATTCCCAGCCAAACCCCGCCTTCAATTCGTTGCGTAGCTTAACAGACATTAACGGCAGAGGTCTCGATCCCTGGCGCAGAACAGAAGGACCGTAGACTCTGGGGGCGAGAACGGTTCATTTCATCTCAAGTCTCTGGTGCATGCGCACAATTAAACCGGAACCATAAATCGCCCAGAGGGCAGAGGACGGCCCAGTTCGGTCAAGGCTGACGGAAAATGCGCAAGTTCTGGGAACGAAATTTAATATCTAAACTCGTTTATCAACTGCTGGTTTAGGGGAACGAAGACCCTGGGAACAAGGATCCAGAACAATTTCAAAAAAAAAGGAATCACCTGTATCTCTGATAGTGCTCCTACTGATTTCCTAATTTAAAGCTAGAATGACGGACCGACGTATCGACGGAATTAAATATTTGTATAAGTGTAGATCAGCGTGCCTTTTTACAACTCATGATTCGTCTTTGCCTTGACCAGGTTGTAGAAAGTTCGTTTTCACTGACACTCTCATAATCATACTCTTTTGTTCTATTTTGTGTTCCCACCTTTCCTGTAGGCAATCCTTATAATAAATGTAAATGAGCGAAATACTGTAAATGATCTAATAAACGCCCCACTCTCAAATAAACGCCGCGTAGGTAATAAACGCCTCCGCCCTGAGGTGTAAAGTTTGTATTAGAGGCCTCCGGGCCACTAATAAACGTCCCGTGTCTAATAGACACCCCTGCTCCGCCCATCACCCCCCCCTCCCCTCCCCAATAAAAAAGAAAAAATATATTATAAAAAAAAAGTATCTATGTAAATGACCTTCCAGCAACCAGCGAAAGTTGTTCAACCGAATGCTACGTGGATGACACCAAACTTCTTTTGTCTTTCAAAGTTGGTGATGCTGACGAAGCAAAGGACACTATCCAAAAAGATTTACATCTAATCCGTAACTGGTGTTTTGATAATTGTCTTCTGCTTAACCCTGAGAAGACAAAGCTCATGATCTTTGGCAGCCGCCCGATGATCCGTAGACTATCTGATTTCAAGCTTTCGCTGCTCGGAAAGGAACTCTTGCCGTCAGAGTCCATCAAAGATCTTGGTGTAACATTCGACCCCACTCTGTCATTTGAAAACCACATTTTAGCGACAGTTTCATCCTGTATGAGTAAATTAGCTCAGATTAATCGGGCAAAGCACGCATTTAACTCCGACCTATTAGTGACTATCATCAACGCGCTCGTTTTCAGAAAGTTGTACTATTGTTCTACTGTATGGTCCAGCACCACTGCCTGTAATGTGCAAAAACTTCAACTCGTTCAGAATTTCGCTGCTCGGATAATTAGTGGTACATTCAAATTTGAGCATATAACTCCATCACTCAAGAATTTGAGGTGGCTTCCCGTAAAAAAGCAGCTTTACCTCCGAGACGCTGTTTTCGCATTTAAGTGCATGACGGGCTGTGCCCCGACCTATCTGACTTCGCAATTTGTCAAAAGGCAACAAATATCAAGCAGAACCACAAGAAATTCACAACAACTGAATATTCCCCTGTGCAAAACCACTGCTGGCCAGAAGTCATTTTATTACAGAATAGTAAAGCTATGGAACTCTTTAGACAAAGACTTGAAACTATGCAAGAGTCATACAATTTTTAAGAAAGCTCTGAAGACAAAGCTTCTCAGCGAGTTTTTAAATTAATTTTTTTTTCTTATTTCTTTCATTTTTCTTTCTATTTCTTATTATTTTGTTTTTATAATATATAACTAGTGTACACATTTTAAATTTTACATTTTATTCAACTTCATGTATTGTTCACTGAAAAACCTCTTTAGGAGTGTTCAATAAAATTTTATCTTATCTTATCTTATCTTATCTTATCTTATATTCGCCTCAAAATTCAAGTAAACGTTTTTTGGAGTAAAAAGCACGCAATTTTCTTTAGTTAGTTAATTGATTCACTCGGACATCGAAGGGGCCAAAGGAGCTAGCTAGCCAACATGGTTAACCCCGATGCGATGACGATGAAGACATTGATATCGAACAATCTGTGAACGACATCTTTAGGCTTTGCATTAGAAAAGATTAGAGTAGTCTCCTACTCACAAAATCTGTTTCCTATCTTTATCCGGGAGCAAACTACGCGTCATATTTACATATTTGTCTTTTTGACATCGTTACAGTTAGAGTGAAAAGAATGCCCCTTTTCTACTAAACGCCTCATATTTATTTAACACTCCCGCATGTAAAAAGCCCTGGCGTTTATAAGATTATTTACGGTAAGTCGGTATTAAAGGCTAATTTTTCGATTTCAGATTTTCAAAATCATTAAAGTGCCTATGAAGTAAAAAATAATTGCTGTTTATTTTAAAGTCTTTTCAAATTAAAGAACAATGGCGTTTTCCTTTTTGCAATATCTTTTTTCGTTTTAGAGATATTTACGTTTTTATAATATGCAAATGAGGAAAGTGATGACGTCATTAATTGTTCCACAAAAGGATGAAGCATTGAATCAAGAATATCTCTTGGAATATTTGAGCCGTGTTCTTCAAACTTGGCACGATTAATGTACACCACAAAAGACACAAAATGACACCTGTCATGCCGTTGCCATGGCAACAGTTTTGCTGCAAATACCTATTTTAATTAATACTGATATCCCCAGGTTTTGCTTAATCAAAGGTGATCCACTCCCAACAAGCTAATGAGGAGAGTGAGGGTAATAGGGCATTATGTGTGTTCCAAGCTGGACCCTCTGTCCCACTTTAAAGGGTTGCAAATTGAGATATTTGGTTTATGACAGAAAGAGCCTGGAACCAAGAGTGTTGCCATGGTTACATCATAGTATGAGCCATCTTGCACCTTTAAGAAAGGTCACTACTGATGCCAAGTTTCAGAAATATCACCTTTATAATTTCAGAGATATCCTTGATTTTGTGATCTATCTTTTAGTGGAACAATTTCTGACGTCATCACTTTCCTCATTTGCATAACACAAAAACGTGAATATCTCCTAAACGAAAGAAGATCTTTCAAAATGGTAAACGCCATTCTTCTTTATTTGTAAAAGTCTTTGAAATAAACATTAATTAATTTTTACTTCATAGGCACTTTAAAAAAGGTGGCAAATTAAAGCCATGGCGATTTGTGGCGTATTGGATTATTTATAGATGACTCAATACATATCCCATGGCCCCTGAATGTCAGGTCCTTCTTGAAAGCACATAAACGAAGCCATGACGATCGCAATATGATCTGAGTCAGAGTGAAATTTGAGACATGAAATTTGAGATAAAATTCTCAAGTCGGTCTGTAACGCAATCAACTATTGTCGGTGTTCTTCGAAGAACGACAGCACCAAAAACCACTTGTGCCGCAGATTCTCACTGGATGGAAACGATGACAGCATAATTTCTTTGCAGTGGAAACATGTTTTTTATATGTGAACAAAACACGCGACCGAATTCAAAAACAAGTCGGTTTTCATGATCGGTGGATATTATATTTGATGCCTCGCCGCCAACTTGTTTTGATAACATCTGTTCTTAAATTACTATGGTGCTGGCAAATACGACAAAATGCAGCTTACACACCAAGAGGGCGATGCCAAAAACCCTTGAAGGAAATGACTTTTATGCAATGATGCTTGCTTGTGGGGATATCTTTCACATTGGTGCGGTACGACCAGCAGGTCGGTATGACCTTTGTGTTCGTTTGAATTTGTTTAATTTGCTTATTACCAGCCAACGACTTCCAGTAGTTAAAACTACTAACGATTTCAAAGTATTTTTCATGCAAAAAGCTTCATAACGATGTTTTACTTCTTATAGCAACATTCTATTTAGTTTATATTTTACAAACTCTGAACTTATCACGATTTCCGTGTTGAGCTCATTTGCATATTGTCACGAAGTTAACACCATTTATTGATGCGAACCTGTAATTCCTCTTAAACTTAACAGAGATTTTATTTGATAAATAGAGACACCATTTCCTTGGCAATCTATTGATACTTTCAAATTCGTTTGAAGAAACGCCGCATGTCTACAAACAACGACTTTTGAAACCCCACTTTTTTGATACGAATTGAATAAGGAGATTTGGAATTTTGCTTTCAGCCAAACGCAGCAAATGATACAAGTTTACTGAACGTTTTTCTATTGTTGGGGACTTAATTTGTCTTATGTAAAAGTTTCGTATTATTTCTTTTTATATTTAGCATGTAGCAGGGGATCAAACATGGTGAATATATTTAGGTCAAATTTAAGTTCTTTCCACTGTCTGACAGTTTGATTGACATTTCTCCAAAACAATAAACAATTGAACCAAAATATTGCACATGGTTAATGTCTTAGTGAAGTTACACAAGTGTGCCAAATTTGAGGGAAATCGGTGAGATGCGCTGTAGACTCGCCTGCATGGCTCTCGTGCGGACTCACTCTTAAATAAGCTCAAACTCAATATGCTAAAAGTTCCTTGTTTGCACACGTCTAATAATAAAGGGAACGTAGATAATCATGTTGGCTATCGATCAGGTCGCATTAGTATTCAGTGTTTCATTAGTATTCAACTCGTGTAGTAGTTTTCTTCTACCCATACAACCTTTCAGCTTTGTTTTCTAAGCTATTGCTTTGTTCCGACGAACGTTAATTGAAATAGCTGTAAATTTATATTTATTAGGTCTTTTATCTCCCCCCTTTTTATTATTTTCTGACAATGTCTTGCAGTGATAGGTATTACCATATACAGTGACAACAAATATCAAAATAATTTATGCAGAAAAAAAAACATCTGAAATCGTCGAGTAGTCTTCCAAGTCTTTTGCAATTAATCCAAAAGAAAAAAACTCAACATCTTTTTAGAGGATAATATATCGTAATACAGCAGACTGTTTTCGATTTCTGTGGTTGCGGCCGTTTTGTCGAAGGTTATGATAACTGTTAAATAGTATTTCAAGAAGTGGAAACAATTAGGCGAATTCTATCATTATTCTGTTACCGTAGCGAACGCGATCGACGGCAAATGGCGACTGTATTCGATTACATTCGATAGTCAATCGAACGTTTCATTTTGCGTGATCAATTTTAACCCTTAGGATTAAAAAGCATTCAGTCCAATAGGTAAAAGTCACGAAAAAGAGCGAGCGTAAAAGTAAACTATATACAAAGTACAGTCTTTGGTTCCGCTTGGAATACCTTGTGACAAATAATTACACTTATTTCACTTACCTTTAGCGTTATTGATGTTCCTTTGAAGAAACAAGATCTCTGCACATGATTCTGGACAGGCTTAGTGAACAATATACTGAACGGTGATGGGAATTCGCTACAATGCTTCATGAACAGCGTCAGTAGCATGATAAAAACATCCGACAATCTCGTGACTGCAGGTGTTTTATTCGCTGTGAAATCGAAAGTGGGGGTTGTCCCTACTTCATAAAAAGGAACTGAAGTCTGGCGTGAATGGAAATGAAGGACCAATGAAATTTGCTATACTATAAGTAGTCACGAACCATTGACGTGGAGACAAATGACAGAGCTATTAAACTTGACCAAGATCAGTTAAAATTTTAAAAAATAGTTCAACTAAAGACTGTCCGCTTTAAGTACTTTATTTAATAACTGCCACCTATGCAACTCCTAAAATTTTTAATCCTGTAAATAGATATTGTTAAAGCTTCTTTGTACATTAATGTCCTAGTTATTTTTGGGATGCCTAAGGGCATCCTAGTTGTTTTCGGGGTGCGTGTGTATTTCCCTTGGGAGTGACGATAATTGGATTAACAACCGAAATAACCAATAACAGCATCATTCCTCGCGAAGCGAGGCCGAAGGCCGAGCGTAGCGGGGTGTATAATTTTGTCCCTCAAAGGGATCAGGCGGGAAGAAATCTCGTGTGGAGTTTACGGTCATATATATTTCTATATATATATATTTGTGAGCTTGGTGTGTGGCGGAAATGACGTCACACGGCCGCCGCGCGCTGGTGGCCTAATGGTAAGGCGTCGAACTTGAAATCAGATCTTCGGAACTGAGGTCGGGGGTTCGAATCCGGCTAGGGTTTTTTTCTTTTCTTTTCTTTTTTTCTTTTTTTTGTGGGTTCGAATTCTGAGCCTTTCATTTTTATCGTTTTTCTTTTCGGATTAAAATAACATTGATCTCCACATAATACTCCCTCAACGCCTATTCAGGCTATAAATCTTTCATCGCCATCAGGGGCGCGCGGGCGGAGGCTTCGAATCCTCCTGCCGTTCGTTCTTCTTCTTTTTTTTAATGCCATCAAATAAATGTCCAAAATGCGACTATCCAATAATTTGTCGATGATTTTGAAAATAGCCTGCGCTTCCCAACGCTTTATACCTCTTTACGAACCAAAAAAAGCCACCATCTTCAAAGCGGAGTAGACCCTGGGAACGAGGGTGTCGCGGCCATGCCCGTTGAAATTTCTAACAAATATATCTTTCTGCCTACTGTGGAAAATTGAATATGTACAATTCAATAAATGTTCAACTTCAAGAGAGTATCATTTATAACACCCCCCCCCCCCCCCCTCCCCAACCCAGAGCTTCGCGAGGCCCTGCGAGTCACGTATTACTAGTATATTGGTCCCTTGGGTGTTGGGCAAACCGGTTTTGGCAAGGTTCGGTTAAATTGTGAGGAACTGAGGAAAACAGGTTTTGATGCGGAAGACAAGGAAATTAGTCAAATGCATGAGCTCGAGGATAACTGGTTTTGCAAGGCGATTGATTGATTGTTTCTATTTTCGTGTTCAGCTGCGTGTAAACAAAAGCGCTTAAGTTGCTTTAAATAAATACGGAAATAAACCGCCCGAACTAGCTAACATCTAAATTTTTCAGGTACAGTTGGACTCTCATTCCTCATATCGTTAGAGCGACTGGCGGAAATACGTTGACTTTGCCAGTATGATAAGCAAAAGCGAATTCTTTTGGTATTTTCCTTCGTGGAAGCTAAAATTCCTTGCCGTTTCGTCAAATGTCTACACTTTCAGTGCGTTGCTAATTAAATCAGCTTAATCAGTTACATGCGGCTGACTTTTCCCAATAATTTTTAATCAATACAGTACTGCATGTGTCTTAAAATTTAATCAAAGTTTTATCAACAAAAAAGTGTTTGTTTGACTTAAGTAAACTATAGTAAAAAAATACTCGTGAATTAAGACGTTTTTCGCCACTTTTGTGTCTTACGTGATGTCTGTTAAAATTTAATTAACAATCAAGTACTAGTAAACACGCAAAGAGCTCGCTTTATATTTTTCGCCAATACATCGCTTTATTCGAACTTTAAAAGCATTGTAGTAGCTAAAAAATTTCAATATTTTTTGGGGTTGCTGAGGATTATCCTTTCGATATTTGAAGAACATGAAGAAAAAGTTTGTTCGCCTTCAGTACAACGTGTTGACATTGTGGTAACGAGCGTTCTTCTGTTTGGATAGTAGACATGCTGTGTAAATAGTTCACATCGAATCCAAAACAATCACGTTTCGTTTCTGAGGAAACCAACCAAAAACAGCAACGGGACATTTCTCTCGGGCCTTATTTTAAAAGTGATTTTTTTATAATGCACAGTTCTTTCTTTTAGAATGATTCTCGGAAACATGAATGGAAAAAATTTCTGCCGAAAAGTTTGAATAATAATATTCAATATTACAAACTTACAAAATGCTTCCCGAGAAAAAATTCGTTTTCCATTGGAGGAGGTTGCCACTCGCTCACCGGTCGCCATATATAAATATAGTTGACTACCAATTCCAAGAAATTTCCCCGAGTTTAAGTCTTTTGTCGATCTTATTTTTTTTTTCGCTCCTAGCGAGGAGTGCCAAGAATGAGACATGCACTTTTCGCTAGGGACAATAAGAGGGAGGCTTATCAGGTTCTGCACCGTAGTACTCCAATTTAGTGTGCTGTAAAGGCGCCATGAGTTAATTAATTGAGATGTCGTTCATGTTTACGGTCCTTCAATGTTCTCAGTTTTAAATATCTTATCCTGAACTATATCAGTGACGGGAACACTTTAGCGGCTAACGTCTTCCGCTGTTGCTCTTATCGTAAAAAATACTATAACGGAACTCTTCCGACCAATGTAGTCTACGGTTTATTATTAAGCCTAAAAAATCTTTACGGCATCCCCATTTGTTGCTACTTTTCCAGCAACAAATCTACTTGTTATTCCTATAGTTAGGTGTTCCTTATAACTAGAGAGTTCTTCCTCTGCTAGATACTCTTCATTCATTTATCCGTCCATCCATCCGTCCATCCGTCCGTCCGTCCGTCTGTCCGTCCGTCCGTGCGTTCGTTCGTTCGTTCGTTCGTTCGTTCGTTCGTTCGTTCGTTCGTTTGTCCGTCCGTCCGTCCGTCCGTCCGTCCGTCCGTCCGTCCGTCCGTCCGTTCCTTCGTTCCTTCGTTCGTTCCTTCGTTCCTTCGTTCGCTCGATTGTTCGTTCGTTCGTTGGTTCGTTCTATTGCTCGCTCGTTCGTTCGTTCGTTTGTTCATTCATACACTGTTTTCTTTTTTTGACCAATTTATACGGCGAGACTCATTCCATTTGTATCATTTTCGGCTCCAGAGCCTCACATTTCTTTGTTCGAAGAGAGTAGTCGGAAGTGACCGACATAAGCGAACGCTCCGGGTCAAAAATGCATTCATGTATTGATCAGTGTCAGTAGTTAGTAGAGTAGACCACATCTACTCAACAGGGCCCCTGGAGCCTAGAGTTTATAAAAAGATTGTTTTAAAAAATAATCATGCACTCAATACACTCAACTGGATTCTTTATCAAGTAGTGTTTGGTAGACATTCACGTCAGATAGCACATATGCAAAATAGGATCGTCAGCAGCTCTGTAACAGTAGAAAGCGTGAAAGGGACGGTTGGTGAGCGAAACGATCCCAGAAAAAAAAAAAAAAACTAACAAGATGGATAGAGAGCCTGTTTTATTTATTATGGGAATCGAAATAGCGTAGACAAACAAAAACTAATCAGTACATTATGAATCATCACACAAAGAACCGGTTAAGTTTCTCATAAACACAATGGCGTCCACTTTTCTAGTGATAACTTACTTCCAAAGGGAGGTCTACTGGAGTCCTCTCAAGATCATGGGAATTTCATTTGGCGCCCTTTCTGCTTTGTGTGTGATTTTGGTTTTTGGCGTCAAGTGCTGGAGAAAAACCAATCGAGTTCCACACGTTGCTGTTGTACACAGTCTGACAAACGATGTGGAAACTGAGCAGGAACAAGACACTACTCTTTAACTTGACCGGGGGCTCCCATATGAAAGGGATAGGAATGGTCGTCAGAAAATTTGAGTTAAACCCCTAAAAGGGACCAATCTGGGCGTTGCTCAAACCCTTATGATGCCCTTCCTGACCAAAGGCTTTTTTATACGAAAATGGAACATAGTAACATTAAATCTAAAAATTTTAGCCTCTGAACTGATAAATGTTAATTATAATAACGAATAAAGAAAGAAGACTTAATTTTTGTCTCTAGTTCATAACCTTTCATGCGAGAATACGCAGACCAGAGCAATTGGTGTAAACGGCTAAAACGGGGGAAGGGGGTGGTGGAAGGATTACAAGCAAGACTTACAATGTATTTTTATCATATGGCTCATATCAGCGAACGGGCAAGATAAACAGAGTCCTGTGATCTGATTGGCTACCGGAGCGGGCAAGGTGGGCCTTTCTTGACGCTCGGGATTTCCCGCGTCCGTCCCGCAAATCAAATTTCTATTTTAAGCCATATAATAAATCATTTATTGACCAAGCTTGTTCGGTCAAGATTCCGCCCTTTTAAGGTGTTCACGTTTTGGAAAAAGAGGGACCTTTTACGGGAGATTCAGCTGTAATCTGTCCCTCGCCAGGTAAATGATAAGAACACTCCTGGTCTTCTGGTGGCAACTACTTTAAAGGGAACCTCGACTGTAAAACAGTTTTGGTCAAAATAATAAGTTTACCACAGTCTAAAATCGTTTTGGTTGTTTAAAGGCGCTGATTCCATTTTTTTTATTGGAATACTTGGCCTTTGATTTTGTCAATTATTGTGCTTTAAAATTTCCCGCGCGCCGCCATTTTGAATTTTATGACGTCACTGCGTTGCCGCTATTATTAGAAAGCAGAGGTTCTTTTGTGTGAAACAATTGGGCAACGCGCTGACGTCATAAATTCCAAAATGGCGCCGAGCGGGAAATTTAAAAGCCATAATCTTTTCCGTTTACGGTTGTTATTAAATGCGGTTTCTCCCCTGGCTTGTAAAATTTGTAGTTTAGGCATTATTTCAAACAACTCAACGTCAACTTGCCTAAACAACAGAGGTTCCCTTTAATTACTCTTGACTTTACATAGTTCTTACAGTAACCGATAACTGAAAAAAAATAGTGAACTGAGTTCTTGCTTCCGCTTTTTTCATTAAGACCAGATTGGATCCATCAATCAACTGTCATAATTAAGAAATTTATGCTCATGCAAGGACTTGGACAGTTTACGTTAATTAGAAGTACGCCTGTGCACAAGACACATTTGCATATATTCCTTCGACAATGTAGTTAGTGCACAAATCGTTTTCTCTTTTAGATAAACGGTAATTGGTCTAAACAAAACAACGCGAGCAATTTGACAATTACTGAGATCATTTTTACATAGAATAAAATCAAATTTTAGTAATTAAAATCTAATTTAGAAAAATATCTTAAACTTAAAAAAAGCAAGAACTCTTACAAGATGCTTAAGAGAGGAAGGCGCGTTTTACCAGTTAACTCTAGGTCCACCCCTTTCCATATTCGCAAGTAATTATTAAGTTGTTTATAAGTTTTAGATCGGAAAACTTAAAGTACTTAATACCTTTAATACTTTTAATTCAAGTCGTAACAATAAGTAGGGAATTCGACTGATAAGGTTTTGCGAAAAAAATGAGCAGAGCCGACCAGGTTTAGGTCATAAGGTCTGCGCAGGCGGCCCTCACATCAAATTGGAGGACAAATAAAAGTGTTGCGGCCATTTCAAATTTTACATAGGCGATCAGCTGGTGGAAGCACTGGAACCGAATAATGATGGGTCTTTATAACGGCCTCGTAAATTCGGAAATTATCGGGACGACTTCCAATGGCGAAACTAAAGAAGTTACGTCACGGGAATTTTGCAGATCCGAAATTAGTGGTTTACAACTTACCCACTGATAAAAAAATTAACTTCCATCTAAAGGAAGAAATAATCTTAAATTGCAGATAAAAATCAAACTGCGACTGTAAATACCGATCTTTTTAAGACGCGCGGAAAAAACCTGAGTCAATTTTTCAAGTCGTAATCCATTTTCATCGTAGCCAGAGACGCCTGTTATTTGTTTCAGTGCTCCTATATAGCAAATGTTAAAATAAATGGACCAACCTTTTTTAGGTTTTCTACAGCCATGACAACACAACTATAATTTTTTTCTGTTCAAATAAATTCATGCATGGCAAAGCCCCTTTAACTCATAATACTTATTTTCAATTTCTAATCACACAGTACGTGAATAAATCAATTAAGATTCTGTTTAACTCTGTTTGATGATGCAAACAACTTCAAATAACATCTCAATATAAAAAATATATCCCGACAAGGTAAGACTCATTATAAAAAGCTTACTTTCAAAACATCTAATTTTTATTAGATGGCTTAAAGTGCCCCTGTGATCAAATTTTTGATTTTTATTTTTTTTACATTTTCGTGAACAATTAGAATTTTTTACTCACCTTGCCAAATTCTAATCTATTACGAACATCAGAAGTCGTTTTATTATATCATTTATTCCAGAGAATTTACGGCCGCCATGAATCAACCTTGTTCCAAGGCTTAGAGAAAGTGACGTCAAAGGCTCAAAAATACCTCACGGGTTGAATTTATAATAACAATCAGTATACAAAATTGGACGAAAAACAAGTTCAAAATTTTTGTTGCTTTTCGCGTGATTTTCAACACTTATTATTATTATAATTTCAACCCGTGAGGTATTTTTGAGCCTTTGACGTCATTTTCTCAAAGCCTTGGAACAAGGCTGATTAATGGCGGTCGTAAATTCTCGGAGATAAATGTTAAAATAAAACGACTTCTGATGTTCGTAATGGATTGAAAATTGGCAAGATGAGAAAGAAAGTCTAATTGCACACGAAAATGTAAAAAAATGAAAATCAAAAATTTGATCACAGGGGCACTTTAATAATTTACAACTAGATTATGGAAAGAAGATGCATCAATTTTCAATGAAGAAATTATGCCGAAGTCAAGGTTTGTTAGACTGCAAAACAGTTGTGTTTTTTTCTCTAATTTTTTTAACAAGCACCGAGTCTCACCTGTGCCAAAGCCAGTACATGAAACAGGCAAACCGAGGCAGTTGCTTAGGTAAAAATCGTGTATTCATTGTTTTATTTCATTTTTTCATGTTCCTGTAAGATGATGCATTACTAGTAAGTAAGAAAGTAAATATAAAAAGAGTGTTTCTTTTTCTGATTTGGCAAAAAAAGCATTTTCAGTCTTCTTGATTTCGAATATAAACCCCAGAGCAGCAATCAGACCACTCGCAATTGCCTCGGTTGTCAGACAAATCTGGCTACGGGCCTGTTCACACTCCGTTTTTGACACTGGCCCAAGGCCTCTCGTTCGAAGACAAAGAGCTACAAAGCGCGTTCAAAAAAAACACGACTGTTTTGCAGTCTACAGGGCCGTAACTAGCTAGAGGCAAGACGATGCACCTGCCTCGTCTAGATTTTAACCCAAAATTAAAAAATATATATATGTTAAGTTGAGAAATTAATCCTCAGTTGAACAAGAGTATTTTTTGCAAGAAATACACCATGAAAAATGTCCAAGAAAGAGATTTCCAAATCTTCTGGAGGGCATGCCCTCAGAAACTCTTTGCAAGATCTTGCCTCGTCTGTGCCAAAGGTCTGTTTACGGCTCGGGCTTTCCACAAGTTGCTCAGCAACTTTTTGGCAACTTTTCATGATTCGAGCAACTTTTTTTCTCATGAGCAACCTGTTGCATTTTGAGCAATTTCCAGACCGAAGATCTCCGAAGATAATCCGAGAGTTGTTAAAAGACAATACGAACGTTTCCGAAGATTTACGGAGTTTGCCAAAGACATTTCAACTTTCGGCTCATTTTGCATAAACACATTACAAATCTCATCAGCAAACATGACGTCATTGATATCTAAGTAAGATAAGTTAAAGAAATCCTTGTTATTTAACAAATTTTCTCCTTAATATGTTATTTAGAAGTACTTCTTTTGCTGTACAATTGCATAAAACTGCTTGGAAATCTTACTTTCAAAGGGAAATTAGCATATATTTAGAGAAATTCACTTGATTAGAAGCAGCGTTTTAGATTTTTTGGAGCAATTAATGCAACTTTCGAGCAACTTTTATTATCAGAAGCAACTTTTTTGGATTTTTGGAGCAACTTTTGAGCAACTTTTTGAGAAATTACGAGCAACTTTTTCGGAAATCTCGAGCAACTTGTGGAAAGCCCTATTTACGGCCCTGGTCTAAAGGTTTGTTGGAAGGATCTGTTTACTTTGTAAAATCGGTAACTAGCAAACTTTCCTGTCACGTGGTTCATGCTTCAGTTCTCGTGTTAGATCAATGAATCTCCACCTGAAAGAAAAAGAACAAAAGCACAGACCAAGTTATTGTCTGTCAAGCAATCCATGCATGTTAAAAGTTCTTATACAGAGTAAATTGTGATCTTTCAGAGAAATGTATTTACTACTAAGTCGTTAACTATCAACAATAAAAATTTATCTTAGCATAAATAGCCAGAACCCGCAGTAAGGTTAGAAAACTCATTTGGTTTTGTCTATATCAGTTGAAAATTGTGAACAAATACTTCGATTCTTCCAAAGTGCAATTTAAGGTGGTTCAGGGCCGAAACTGTCACCCTCAAACAATGGTCTCAAACGAATTACCAATCTTTGGTGACTTTTTATTACCATTTTTGACATAAAAGGCTACCATAACAAGAGAATAAATTAACAAAAACACCCATAAGTTAGCTTTTAGTGCTTCTAACTCATAAACAAGGTCAATGACCCCCATTAGTATCAGTGGCGGATCTAGGGGAGTGGCTCGGGGGCGCGGCACCCCTCCTTATTTTTGATTCACCTGATACAAATGACTAGGTGTAGATATACAAAAAATGCCTCCCCCTTAGTTCAAGGTCTAGATCCGCCACTGATTACTTTTATCATTTTTTATGACCGAAAAAGAAGATCGTTCTGAACGTTTACTTAGGAGGTCATCCTCTAACCTCAGGTGTGCCAGGAATAGATTATTAAGACATAATTTCGTCATAATACTCACTGGTTGACCGGTAGAAAGCTATAAACTGTACTTCGTGAGGAACAACACTAAACGATAACTTTTAGCAGTTTCTGGGTGTTCTTCACCAAAGAGTTTCATTCGGATATCAAGGGCATGCATAACTGACACAAGAGCGGACGTGTAGTCACCCAGTGAATGTTGTGTAACCCCTACTGAATGGTAGCTGTCGGCTGTTCCTGAATGGTCTTCACCAAACACTTTCCGTCTGATGTCAAGCGCACGCTTGTCTGACTCGAGAGCGGAGGTGTAGTCGCCCAGTAAATGTTGTGTAATCCCTACTTCATAGTAGCTGTCAGCCGTCTTTGAATGCTCTTCACCAAATAATGTCCGTCTGATATCAAGCGCACGCTTGCTTGACTCGAGAGCGGACGTGTAGTCGCCCAGTGAATTTTGTGTAATCCCTTCTGAATGGTAGCTGTCAGCCGTCTTTGAATGGTCTTTACCAAATAATTTCCGTCTGGCATCAAGCGCACGTTTCTTGGACTCAAGTGCGGAGGTGTAGTCGCCCAGTGAATGTTGTGTAATCCCTACTTCATAGTAGCTGTCAGCCGTCTTTGAATGCTCTTCACCAAATAATGTCCGTCTGATATCAAGCGCACGCTTGCTTGACTCGAGAGCGGACGTGTAGTCGCCCAGTGAATTTTGTGTAATCCCTACTTCATAGTAGCTGTCAGCCGTCTTTGAATGGTCTTTACCAAATAATTTCCGTCTGGCATCAAGCGCACGTTTCTTGGACTCAAGTGCGGAGGTGTAGTCGCCCAGTGAATGTTGTGTAACCCCTACTGAATGGTAGCTGTCAGCGATCATTGGATGTTCTTCACGAAGTACTTTCCGTCTGATCTCAAGAGCACGCTTGGCTGAATCTAGAGCGGAGTTGTAGTCGCCCAGTGCGTGTTGTGTAATCCCTACTGGATGGTAGCTGTCAGCGGTCTGTGAATGTTCTTCCCCAAACACTTTCCGTCTGATATCAAGCGCACGCTTGGCTGACTCGAGAGCGGAGGTGTAGTCGCCCAGTGAATGTTGTGTAACCCCTACTAAATGGTAGCTGACAGCGGTCTCTGGATGCTCTTCACCAAACAATTTCCGTCTGATCTCAAGGGCACGCTTGGCTGAATCTAGAGCGGAGGTGTAGTCGCCCATTAAATGTTGTGTAACCCCTACTGAATGGTAACTGTCAGCGGTCTTTGAATGGTCTTCACCAAACAATTTTTGTCTGATATCAAGCGCAAGCTTCTTGGCCTTGAGAGCCTCTACATAGTTGCCACTGTTGTGTTGTATGACGCTAAGGTCTAAGTAGTTCTGCGCCAGTGCCTCCTTGTGTTGCTCTGGACATCCGATGGTGCTTTCTTTTCCTTTCATGCTTTGTTGCAGTGCCGTTTGATGAAAGCTGATTCTTTCTTCTGTAAGCCTTATGGCATCCGCCTCGTATTTGTTAAACGACTCTAGTAACCGAACAGCATTGCGATGAAAATTGAACCAACCAGGTTTGCTCGTTTGAAGTGCTGACTTAGAGTCTTTTAGTATGCTGAGCACCAAAGTTCCAAAAAACTGTTTAGTGGCACTACTAGAGAATCTTTTTACTGCTTTGCTTACAAGATCGATGACTTCAATTTTAAGTGGCTGGTTTATCAAGGGATTGATTCTCCAAGTCTCCGATGTGCTGGGTTCACCACCTTTCTTTGTTGTCGCCTCTGTCGCAGGGATCACTAGTAAACACGGTTTTTTCCCATCTCTGCATTCCTTCAGCGCTTTCATATAGAACTTGGATGAACTCGCTGTGTCATTTTTGCTTTGATAATAAATGGCGAAAATTTGAAAAATAATAAGCCTTAAAATTGTGTGTTCGGGTCTGGTGTCCATGGAAGAAATGGCGTCTTGTAAAACTTTCATTCCATCCTCCGTCTTCCCGATAACAAACTGATAGATTCCAAAGTAGCACAAGTGTTTTCCTTTCTCTCCATCACAATCGGAAGAAGTAGAACCTTGAAGTTTCTTGGATTCA
Source organism: Oculina patagonica (assembly GCF_052425735.1). Classification (NCBI taxonomy): domain Eukaryota; kingdom Metazoa; phylum Cnidaria; class Anthozoa; order Scleractinia; family Oculinidae; genus Oculina; species Oculina patagonica. The sequence continues at coordinate 31,007,658 of NC_135762.1, forward strand.
GAAAGCAGTTTTTCCGTTTTTCCACTTGCGCCCAGGGTCACGTAAGTAAACGCACTGGAAATGAGAAGTCGCCGGTAGAAAACATTTTTCCCAAGCTGATTAGCTGCTATTAACGCTGAGTCGAAAATTTGGTCAATCTTGTCTCCTTCACTCCAATAAAGCGAGTCAAGAAACAGTTCTGCTTTCGTCAAAACATCAAAAGTTCTGTCGGCTGCCTTTGAATCTAAACAACCGTCGATAAGACTTTGAAAAATTTCTTTCTCGTGCTCATAGAACTCAATGAATGCCGACATGGAACGTCCAATGAGAAAATTCTCATTTAGTCTCTCGAATTCGTCAATGTAATGTGCATTGTAGCGAGACTTTGAAATGTGAACTGTTTCTTTCATGTCAGTTTCTCCCTTTTCTTTTGCAAACGACTGAATTAGTTTATGCATAGAGAATTTATCAGAATTGAAACAACAATCAATAAGAGATTTCCTCTGAAGCCTTCGCAATACTTTCTCTGCTTCGGTTGTTCTTGTAATCCCCAAAACAGCTGCGGCAATCTTTAAATCAAACTGCGCGGGAAGAATACACAGAGCAACCAACGATTCTTGGTCTTTAGTAGAGAGTCTCTGGAAAGACGAGTCAAATAAGGTTTTCAATCTCAGATTGCTTGGATAATCTGGGTCGTCCAAAATTTCCACAATGTTATCCGAACACTCCATGAACTCATCAAGATATTGACTGCATCGAGCGAAATCTTCAGAAATGGAGGAACACAATAACTTTATGGCTAGAGGCACCTTCCCGCAGATTTGCGAAACTTTTGCTAAGTCCGATGTGCCCGCTTCAGGAAGCAGTTTTCGAGCCAGGGCTTGAGATGACAAATGATCTAATTGTCTAATTCTGACAGCCATGTGTCCCTGGAAATGTAGATTTAAGAAGGACAAGGACTCTCTTGTGGTTAGAAGGAACTTGACCTTGTCACTGCGATTGAGAAGATCGCCAATCAAATTGATAACCTCTTCCTTTACGTTTGGCACGCCACATTCAAACAGGTCATCAGCATTGTCGAGGATTATTACACAGCGATCTGATAGTCTGCCAAAAATTACACCAAGCTCATCATCAGTTGGTAAACGCTGTAACTTTTCAGTTTCAAGTACGTCAGACTGTCGGAGGAGGCTGAGAAATTTTGATGTTAAATCGCTTTTTGACTTAAGCCCACGTAATGAGAGAAGGTAGACGGGCAGGTCACGTGTTTGAAGATGATGTCCCACGGTGATTGCAATGGACGTTTTTCCGAACCCTGGCGACCCCCAGACTGAGATCAGTCGGGTGGATGCGGTAGTCAGGTAACCAACAATATCGTCACATTCGATATCCCGGCCAGTGAAGTGGGGGACCTTTGGGGGAAGATTTGATCTTGGTAGAAATGTTTTAGATCCTAGCGGAAACAAAAAATAAAAGTTCTTCAGGTTGATAAAGAATGTTTCTTTTTGACAAATATATAGCAGAACAAAAGTATTAACATTAACATCGCTAATCTTGGATCAGACAGAGAACAAATATTGTAATTATTTTGTTTAAAGACGGTTTTCTCAGTAACTTTTATAAAGGAAAAAACACATTTCGTAAAGAAGTTAGTTTGGATTTTGGACTACAAAAAAATTCTTCTTTTTCTCTTAGGTCATCGAGGAAGACGAGTAAAATGACGCCAACGGGAAACAATTGCCGCGCGAAACTATGAACAAGGCGTGAGAATTTTCGCGCGGCTGTTTTTCCCTCTAATCCTTTCCTCTTCGACTGAAGGGAAAGTAGGGATTGCATGTAATATATCTTATGCGTTAAGAACGAGCCAAAATATCATCGGTTTTATGCTGATCTATTTCAATGTGATTCACATGATTAAACGTCTGTTTTTAGAGTAGTTTATTTCATGGAAAACCCCTAACTAGAGTTCTCAGATTTTACCTAATTGTTCAGTCGTCTTCCGTTCCTCGATCTTCTGGTTCATTTCGGCAATTTTCTCATTCATCATTTCTTGGTTTGACCTCACACCCATTAGTTCATCCTTCACACCAATTAGTTCATCCTTTACACCAATTAGTTCCCCCTTTACATCTTCCTTGAGGAATTTGCTTTCTGCCTGAAGCTCCTTTTTGATGTCATCTTCTAGCTGACAAACTCTTTGTGTAGGAAAGTCAGACTCAGTCAAACTTCCGACGGCATCAACAGGGTCAGTCGTGACTCCAAGAGCTTTGATCGCGTCTTTGGTGTGCTGAATGTATTGATCAAATGTCTTTTTGTCAATCTCGGAACTGGAGGAGTGACAAAAAGCATTTCTTAGAAGTCGCAGTTGATCAATCGCCAGTGCAAACGTTTCAGCATTATTTCCGCCCGGGCTGATTACAGAAGAATGAAATGTTCCATGAGGTAGTTTGTGGGGCTTCACGTACAATTCACTGAGTGTCCTGTGATTACCTGTACTGTCTGGTAAAGCGAAGGACCGCGCGAAGATCGTGGCCTGGAACAAGGCGGTACAATCCCATTCATCAAAAGATATGTTTGTGGGTACTTTGGTTCTTCCACCCTCTGTACCGAGGAACATGTTCCGCACAGTAATGGAGTCATCCCAAGACTGGTAACCAGGAAGATACGCAAAGGTATTGTCCCACATGTGTTTGAAGGTTTCGCGTAAGGCTTTCGGGAACTCATTCAACACGACAAAAGCAAACTTGAAATAATTCAAGTGTTCGTTAGTAAAGGGCTGTAGTGCCATTGTTACTAGTGTTGAACTAAGTCCAGTGAAAAACTTGAGTTCATAGAATCAGCATGATTTTACTGTCCCTGTGAAATGAACAGCAATGAACAGTTATTGACAGCCTAAAGGACCTTGCTAACCAGTTTTTTTTTTTCAATTGTCGTTGTATTTTTTATACCGTCATTTAAATCGTTTTGGTTGAAGACTGACAAATGTTGTCTAGCTGATTTTAAAAGTTGCTTGCTTAACCCCGTAGCCTGTTCGGCGAATGAAGAGGTGTTAGTTTCTGACGCATCCTCGTCTTTGTTTTTGTCTATTTCTTGTTGTTTTTTTGTTTTGTTTTTTCACTCGCTCTTCTTTGCGCTGCTTCCTATGGCCAACCTAACCGATCCCCTGGAGCAGGCTACTTGCCCATTGGATATTGGTTAAGGCTAACAGATGTCTATCCTTGCTTGGGTTACTGTAGACAATCTCTCTAAGACCGTGTTACCCTGCGTAGCAAGCGTTTAATTAAGGGTAAGAGGGGAAGTAGGAGGATTGAGAAAAATCGAGTAGTGAACACGGAGGAGGAGGGTGGGGGACCCTCGCCCTCCTCCTGCCCCTTTTTACGCATGCTACATAGGCTAAGACCGCGTATCGGACACCGTCCTGAATAGCACTAACTCCCTTAGCGTAAGAGATGTGTGCCTCGGGGGTGCCTTTCAACAACTCTGCACACGATTTTGGACAGGTTAGGTGAACAACACACCGGCTAAGCTGCTACAGGAATTCTGTAGAATTACGTGTAAACAACCTTGCTGCCAGTCGCTTTCAGTAAATTCAATCCAGTTGCGAGATAAAAGCCTAAAAAACATCGAAAAGTGAAAGGTCAAATCGTCATTCCCGTGAATGTTGGTCTCTTTGTTGGCGATTGAAATCGAAAGTGGGGGTGTCCCTTGCAACTCTACAATCACTATACCAGTGTCGCAAATGTGGACAAGCATATTTTTTCAATTAAATTGTAAATTTTAGTGCTCAAAAAACAGACTTTGCACTAGTAATAATGTAACGAAATGAAACATTCAATATTTTGAAACACAATAAATAATGAAAATGACAAGTGTACTGTCTCATTAAAATAAGCCAAAAGTGTAGCTTTCCTCATTTATTGTAGTTTTCTACGATAATTATCTGAAATGTAATCGAAACAAGTCCTTACAGTTCCAATTCCTAGAGTTATTGTTGAATCGTAAAAGATGCTCCAGGAATTTGCTGGTGATACCTGTGAATGAGGAAATGGTTGATATTCGTTCCTGATAGACGTCACTCAAAATGGACAAAACTTCTTCATCTAAACGACTAGTTTCGAAGATTTAAGTTTGATTAAAAATATGCATCTCTGTTATGCTCAATTGACTTCGTGTTCAGTCAAGTAATGATTTAAATTTATGCAGCCAGTGAATGTCTAATACCGTGGGAAAAATCTTATCCAAGGATTTGTTTTTTAAATGTTTTATACAAAGTAACTTGCTCAGTTACAGAGTTACATCAGTTTGGTAATTAAGGTCTACTTAATTTAGAAAGTTAATACGAGCAACACGACTTCAACACAATTATTCAGAATGTTTGAGACAGTAGCAATTGTAATTTTAACTTTATGCATAACAAAGACATCTGAAATCGTCGGTATCTTTTTAAACTATTAAACTGCAACTAACCCGAAAGAAAATATTTAACATTGACAAAGCACACAAAATGTCGTAACACAAAATATTTTTTAACTTTTTGTCAGTACCGGGATTTTGTCGAAACTTCTGACAAATGTTCAACTGTATTCCAAGAGTTGGAAATAATTATTATTCTATTATCAAACAGAACGCAATCGGATCCAATCAGCGATAGTATTCGATTTCTAATTCGATAGCTAATCGATCTTTTCGTTTTGTTTTATCAATTTAAACGGCCTTGGGATCGAGAAAGCCTGCAGTCGAATAGGTATTAGTCATTGAAAAGAGCGAAGGAAGAAGAAGGGTTGGTGGTTCCGCATGGAATACCTTGCAACCAATAAGTTTCAATATTTTCACTTACCTTCAGCGTTATGGATGTTTCTTTGAAGAAACAAGAACTCCACACACGATTCCGGACAGGCTTAGTATATATACTGAACAGCTATGGGAAGTCGGTAGAATGACTCATAAACAACCTTGTTGTCAGTCTCTTTCTGGTAACTAAACCCAGTAGCATGATAAAAGCCTATAAAAACATCTCGTGACTATGGGTCTTTTGTTTGATTACAAAAGAGAATCAAATCGAAAGTGGGGGTTGTCCCTAAACTTATGAACGCCAAAGGCAATTTTTCATACCACAAGTAGTCAAGAATCATTGACCTGTAAACAAATGACAGAGCGACTAAATTAATTTGAACAAATAAATATTCGTCTTTTGCTGATTTGCTCAACGAAAGATTATTTGCTTTAGTCTGTAGTTTGTTATTTTACTTAGCCACTCTAAGCGCACGGTGATCCACGGCGAGAGCTTAGACACTTAAAGCAGTAATCTTTATGCATATTTTGGTATCGGTTCAGTGCTCGTTTCACAAATAAAGCATTTTTAAAATTTATGATGTCCTGAATTTAAGCGGTTTCCCAAATTGTTACAGAAACGGATATTTTTAGGTCATTTTACAATTTCTAAACCTGATAAAATTTAGAAGTGATATCTTAAGAACTACGAAGTGAATGCTGATGACATTGATGGTAGTAACTACTTTATTTCGTGTTCAAATTTATGGCCGCCATATTGGTGACCCCACCCCCCCCCCCCTCCCCCATATGGCGGCTGCATACTTAATACTGTCTGATGTCATTAAAGATGCGAATATTGTTCATCGTGGTGTAAGATAGGGATGAACGTTTATTCGTTTGTCTCACGATAGAATCGCTTTGAGGTGTTGATCGCCACGTTTCGACTGCAATACTGCTATTCTTCATCAGGCGATGACGTCGATTGTTAACGAGTCGCTATTTATGGCACTAAATGCACCAATAGCAGGAACTAACGTACCATAAGTAGCGTCGCGTAAACAGTCGACCTCATCGCCTGATAGAGGCTAGCAGTATTGCAGTCGAAACGACTCAAAGCGATTAATACTGTCTTTATCCAAAACAACTTCCGCAATAACCCGTTTATGGAAAACGCTGCAAAACTGACAGCTCTGCTTAGTTTTCTGATGTTGTTCAAGCGACCAAACAGTTTTTGTAAATTTGATAATAAAAGCCACTAGGGTGTCTTTATCATTTTATATCGTTCCCAGAGCCCCTCGTTTCTTTCTTTGGAGAGACAGGTCGCAATTAATCGAACAAAGCAAACGCCCCAGGGATAAGAAGGAATAATAATTCAATTGAATTGATCAGTATCAAGTTGTGACTTTGACTGATTGCGAAATATCGTAGATTTGGCTGAACAATTCCAGAGGAGCGCATCAAGTGGGGTGCGGAGGCACTGGACTATCCTTCCCCTGTACGAGAAAAGAAAGTATTATCTAACAGCCCTTTTTCCCTAATCAACAAAACTGCTTTACCTTTACCTTAATTAATTTTGGTGATGCTCTATTTCAGATACTCTATTTTGTCCCCAGTGTCTCTCAGTCGTTTAAATACTTGAGGGCCTGAAATATATTGAAGACGAGGTTAAACTGCTTCGGTAGTGTATTTGGTGTAGTAGACCAAAATCAACTCATCAGGGCCCTGGAACCATGGAGCTTGACGTGCTTGCCAAAGGGGGAATTTTGTAGGTTTTCTTCATGGTAGACACAACCTTGTTCCCAGGGCTTTTCCTTTGGTAATTAGGAAGGGGCGAGGGAAAAGCCCTGAGAACGAGGTTTGGGGGCCGACAATGTCTTACATAAAAAGGTTCTTTTATAAAATTAGTGTACTCAATTTACTCTAACGACATCTTTGCACAGTTGATGTTTGGAAGACATCACGACTGCTAACACATACAAACACGAGGAAAGAGGAAACCAGTTAACCAGTTAACCAGTCAACACTTTCATAATTCAGTTTCACAGAACAGTTAACATTTACCTAACTGATCAAGTTTGCGTTGACACAATAGCGTTCACTTTTCTAATGATTGCGTATTTCATCTCTCTTCAGAGGAAAGAGAGTAAAGTATGATGTCTTGTTTATTGGTAGAAAATTGTCCTTGCAATCATGGACGAAAATTGTTCAGACACTCCCAGGAAATAGCCCTTTCCCCTATAAGCGTGAATTTTCCTACACCCCATCGTCATATGTTGCCCCCCTTCCCCCTTTAACAATGTTGTAACCAAATAACCGTCAGCGAAGCGGTTTTCAACATTGTTTGGGAGGGGGGGGGGGGGCTCCAGGCGTTGCTTCTGTACACAGTCCATCAAACGATCATGTAGAAACTGGACAGGAACAAGACACCACTCTTTAATTTGCCTGGGACTCCCATATGAAAGCACGAAAATGGTCGTCCGAAAACTTGAATCAAACCTCCTAAAGGAGACCAATGTAGGCATTGCTCAAACTTTTTGGACCCCAGCTCTCAAAGATACTATTTTTCATGCCTATCCTACCCAAAGACTTCTTTATACGAACATGGTAACATAAAAGTTAAAAATTATAGTCATGAACTGAACTGATATATGCGAATGACGAATAAAGAAAAAAGACGTAATTTTTGTGTGTGTTTCAAAACAAACTCTAGTGCATAGCATTTCATGGTAGAATACACAGACCAGAGCAATTGGTGTTAGCGGTGGAAGGGGGAGGGATGGTGGAGAGATCACAAGCGAAACTTACGATGTTTTTTATTAATTATACGGCTCATTCCGCGAGGGGGAAAGATGAAGCGAACCCTGTGTTCTGATTGGCGAACCCGAGCGGTCAAGATGGACCTATCTTGCTCGTTCGGGATTTCCCATGTCTGTCTCGCAATAAAAAGTTCTATTTTCGGCCATATTATACATCCTTGATGGTCCTTGATTAACCACCCTTGTTCGGTCAAGATGGCTGGATTATTGGCCTCGACTTCATCTCGGTCCATATAAACGCAAAAAAAAGAACTTGGCCAATATCCAGTCATCTTGACGTCACGCTTGTTCAATAACGCATATATTTTGCAAGAATGGTTGAAATACCTAAGTTCATTGAAGATAATTAAATAAACAAAGTATAATCCAATCTTTTAAAAATTTGGCCCTTTAAGGTACAGTGGAACCCCGCATTTCGGACACCCGCTTAATACGGACAAGCCGGTATAACGGACAGTTTCATTGGTCCCGACGAAAACCTCATACATTTTCTCCTAAATTAACCCGCTTACTGACGGACACTCGTTAATACGGACAACGAACACTTTTCCGTGTCCCGAGTAACAAACTGTCATACATTGTCAACCCCGCTTTACGGACACTGTTTATCTGGGCACTGTCAATTTTCATTGTCGCGATTATTTGCTAACTTCACTCTGGTCAAATAATGACAGAATTCGACGAGTTAAGGTCATTGCCCCGAAATAAAACTGAACATAGATTTTTAACCAAACTTTGCCTACTTGTTTATTACTTTAAGGAAACTTAAATTTTGAAATAAAAAAGGGGGGTCACCACATTCGTTTAGGAGCAGGAAGACCTTGTATATTCCATATAATTCCTTTTTAATTCCCCTGCCTGTACTGGCAAAGTACGCGTTTTTAGCGATAATTTATTTTTCAAACATAGGAATTGATCTGTTTTCTTTTTACAGAAAGAATTTGATCGCTACACCCAAAATATGAGAAAAAAATTAATAGATCACCATACTCGTTTACAAGAAAGCGACAATTTACTTCTCTCGCGGACTAAGCCGCATAGAAGAAAAGCCGCCATTTTGTTTATGTGCGCGCGCTAATTACGCGTAAAATTCTGCGCAGTAAGGATGCGCAATGCAATACAGGGCGACTTAAAGACTTAAGTGTCATTGTCAGAGTAAACCAGGCAATGCCAAAAGATGGGGGTCAGCCGATTTCCCTCATATTTTCAGCATTTAAAACCTATCAGATAGGATTAAGATTGGTGGCATTTAAATGATTTTCTGCTTTTTTAATCTTGAGATTGACCACCCCCCTAGTTTTTGGAACAGAAAGTGCCAAAAATCCTCATAAAAAAGGCCAAATTCTCAGTACAGGAAACAGATCTTCCTTTTGCATTTCGTGTACAAAACATTTTCTCAAGGTAAATTAACTGGTTGTTGATGTTTTGCACGCTTAGAAACACCTTTTCAGTTCAACTGTAATTTTTACCATATTTTTTAAACTAGGTAGGTAGCTTGTGTCTTGCCACAGAGTGAATTTGGGGGATTTTCAAATTCAATTTTTTCAAAAGTGCGATAGTTTATTTTTTATTAAAAGCCATTTTATAACAGTCCATACCCTTCTTATTCGAAAATAAGAATTTATTGATTGGCACAAGAAATTCTTTTTCCACGAATTTAGTTCAAAAATGGCTCTGATCGCTCTTATGGCTATTTTCCCGCCAAAATTAAATCACACTAAATATCACATAACATCGATACAATTATATTTTGAAATGAAATAGTTGTATTTTAATTCATTGAAAGGAGTAGAAACTTTATTAAATGTGTTAATAATTGATTTCGAATTAACTATCTTAATTAAAGTAATAGATACCGCAGTCCGTGCATGAATTCATTGTGTATTTCCAGCGAAAACGTAGTCGTATTACGTAAGTATTGCTTCGATTTTCATAGTTTAGTTTGGTATGCCTTAAAAGCGAGATTATAAACCTAATATATAAGGCGGTCTTTGTAGTAATGATCCAAGGTACCAAAGAAAGAAACCACGAGTCGAAACGTTATTTCTCACGTTCGACACGGAACTTGTGTAAGTTTCAATTCATACTATCACGTTTCATTCGGGACTAACACTCTTATAAGTATGAATTGTTCGTTAGCTTCACAAGAATCACCTTGTAGTCTTTTCGAATATAGTACAACTGTTCTACCGTTAGATGCTTGTAAACAAGATGTTACAGTTCGCTTACTACTCGAGGTCTTGTTGTGAGTGGCAAGCGAGGATGGCGATCTCGAAGTTCAGAAATCACTGAGGGAGCTTTCTTCATTCAGTTCAGGTCACTTTGACTTATCCGTAGATAGAGTGGCAGGTATGAGCATCTGTCCAGAACAGTAAAAAAAATGTAACAGGCGACTGCATGCGACTAGCGACCTTGAAAAAATACCTCAGTGTTGTTATCACTGCACAAAGATCAATGCAAACAGATTAATGACCCACGCCGTGTTTGCATTACCTTTGTAGTGTATGCAACACTGTCACGCTGGTTGTAATTCGAGCTCCTCTCTTTTCAAGTTAGTCTCGAATTCTTTTCATCCTAAAAGAGACACAAAAACGCAAACAAGACCCAAGTAAACATAGGTAGAAGTTCAGATCAGCTGTGTATTTTTTTCAAGAACCTTTAGTGACAGGAAGCGTATTTTTTCATTTCTAATTTTGCTATAACGCAAGTGCCATCGTGACGCACCCGAAGTAAGTAGTAACTCCAATTTAACCAATAAAAACAGAAAACATCTCTGTTTTGATCTTTGTCGAGGAATGTATTTTCGTTTTGGTCATTGGAGAAAACTAAAATATGACCCAACTCGTGTGTGAATTTTAATAAAAGCACAACGTTCATCAATTTATATGGGCATCGTTTACCGATATAAGAGATAAACAAAATGTTCGTTTCAGGTCACGAGAATCAATGTCTAGTATATGTCTGTGTCATATTTTATAACTGAATCGTCTGGTCAGATCACAATTCGTACCCAAGCGATAGTCAAGCTAATCCATAATAGGATGCTTAAGATGCACACACTTTTGCTTATGATTCGCCACTATGAGAAAACTTATTTAACTAGCTCTGGTTTCCTTTCTTATTCAAAACTATTTGTGAATTAAATTAAGAAAAATAATTCTTAATTTTTGTAGCACAAACGCCTGGTCAAACCTGACAAAGGTCGTGATGGTGGCAACAACAACTTTTTTTCGTGTTGTGTACCTTTCAGACACGATAAATTTCTGTGTGGGTGTGGTTCACCTACAACCTTGAAGCAGATTTCATTTGTACTGTAAAAGATTTGTACTACAGAAACCCTAAGAAAAAATCGTGCAAATGGAATATTAAGCCAACCTATTGCCCGGGTTTTTAACTATCAAAATAAATAATTGGGCGGGGCGAGAGTTAGCCGATGTACAGGAGAAATGCTTACACGAGTATACCATGATCGCGCCAGTGACACTGTAGTGCATATCTAACAATTATACTCGTTTTTCCTTTACGATCACTTGATTGCCTGTACAACAAAATATCCAACATTCAACCAACATAAATTAAAGGAAAGAGTAAGCAAGTGATCTTCTTGTTCACTGTTGAATATTTATAGATGTATCCCACTGGAATTTCAAAAAAAATGATGTTTCCTCGATTCTAAGAAGCTGGGTGTGGCCATTACAAAACTGTGTATCACTGTTTTAAATTTGAAAATTAGTAACCCGAGTTTTCTATGAGTTAGATTAATCAACGAGGCTCAGCCGAGTCGACTATCGCTATCCAAAACATACAGTGGACTATCGCTATCCAAAACCTAAAATTTAAAGCACTTTTAAGCCAACGCACAATCATGCCCTATCAGCGATTATAGTTCACCAATAAATTTTCTCACATTCTGATTGGATTAAATTGATCACGTGACGCGATGGTGTTCATCCGCGGAGGGCACTATCAGCCCATAGTGCCCGTCCGAGAAAAATGCCCGGATGGATAGTGCCCGCCCGTTAAATTTTTTGTAAACAAGTGTGCCTGCAGACAAAAAAAAACAAAACAAACAAAATCACTGCATTTAGTGGATTTCTTGTCTGGTTTTGTTTCGTTTGTTAAATTTTGGCTTTCAATTGAGTTTTTTATTTTGAAAAAGAAATAATAATTCACGATGCTCGTTTTTGAATGGGCGCGCCGAAGAAAATTTAGTGGTGAATAATAAAAACGATAGAGTGTTTCTGTCTCGGAACTATCGGTCTGAAAGTTGCCCCTTGGAAATTTGATGTTCTTAAAACTAGCATATTAGCCCTTAAAGCTTCGCTTCTCGGACTAATATTTGTTTTAAGAACATCAAATTTCCGCGGGACAACTATCAGTCGATAGTTCCTCGACAGAAACACTCTATTGTTTAAATAGTGCCCGTCCAAGGAAAATACCCGGATGGATAGTACTCGTCCGTGAAAATTGTTGTAAAGCGGGCCTGCAGACAGAAAAACCCCGCAAAAGTCACTGCATTTAGTGGGTTTCTTGTCTGGTTTTGTTTTGTTTGTTAAATTTCGGCTTTGAAGACTTTCATCTGAAAAGAGTGTCCTGATTACAGTCATAGCAGTCAAAATGCAATCATCGTCGTCATCATCATCACCACCGCCACCGCCACCCCCACCATCATCATCATCATCATCATCATCATCATCATCATCAACAACAACAACAACATCATTATCATCATTATCTCCACAGGTGCCCCATGATCTATGATTGTTATTTTATTATAGGAAATGAAAGCTCAGATTTATGAACTTTATGGGCCATATTGCTGAACGTTGTGCTTCTGTGCAAATTTAGATGGGTGTTAGGACATATTACAGTCGTCTTCAGTGATAAAAACGAGAATACAGTCCTCAACAACATATATCCAAAACAGAGATTTGTGCGTTTATTGGTCAAATGAGAGTACATTAAATAATTAGCACACAATTTCATCAAGAGTGTTACGATAACAGTTGCTCTATAGCCAGATTGTTTAAGCAATGGTATAAGGAAAAAATGCTTCCTATTACTAACGATTCTAGCATAAAAATTGCTCAGCTAAACTTCTACATGTGTACGTCTACTTGGGTCTTGTATGCGTGTTTGTGTCTGTTTTGGTATGAAAAGTACTAGAGACTAACTTGAAAAGAGAGGAGCTCAAATTACAACCAGCGTGACGATGTTGCATACATTGCAAAGGTCATGCAAACACGGCGTGGGTCATTAATCTGTTTGCATTAATCTTTGTGCCGTGATAACAACAGGTATTTTTTTTAAGATCGCCAGTCGCATGCAGTCGGCTGTTACATCTCTTTTTGTGCTCTGGACAGATGCTCATACCTGCCACTCTATCTACGGATAAGTCAAAGTGACCTGAACTGAATGAAGAAAGCTCCATCAGTGAATTCTGAACTTCGAGATCGCCATCCTCGCTTCCCGGGGGGGCTACTTAAAAGCGTTTTGTACGGGGAGGCTCCGCCCCGAAGTCCAACCCCTTACCCTTTTATATACCATTTTGACAGAAAAGGCACCCCTTTGGTATACCTTTTACTGAAAAAAGGTACCCCTTTATCTACCGAAAAGACAGGACAAATGCTTAAAACAGGAAGTCTTGATGCTATTTTTATGTAGCGCTTAATAAATTAAAATGATACCTTCATAATGTGCATCTGTTCGAAATATTTTAATTCAAGGCCTTTTTAAATACCTAAATGAGCGATATTTCTACCTTTTTATATACCTAAGCTTGTGAAATTCCTACCCTTTTATATACCTGAAGCATGAAAAAGGTACCCCTTTCGGGCGGAACCTCCCCGTATAGGCCAATATAGGGAGTGCTCCCCCCCCCCGGGCCTCGCTTGCCACTCACAACAAGACCTCGAGTAGTAAGCGAACTGTAACATCTTGTTTACAAGCATTTAACGGTAGAACAGTTGTACTATATTCGAAAAGACTACAAGGTGATTCTTGTGAAGCTAACGAACAATTCATACTTATAAGAGTGTTTGTCCCGAATGAAACGTGATAGCATGAATTTAAACTTACACAAGTTCCGTGTCGAACGTGAGAAATAACGTCTCGACTCGTGGTTTCTTTCTTTGGTACCTTGGATCATTACTACAAAGACCGCCTTATATATTAGGTTTATAATCTCGCTTTTAAGGCATACCAAACTAAACTATGAAAATCGAAGCAATACTTACGTAATACGACTACGTTTTCGCTGGAAATACACAATGAATTCATGCACGGACTGCGGTATCTATTACTTTAATTAACATAGTTAATTCGAAATCAATTATTAATACATTTAATGAAGTTTCTACTCCTTTCAATGAATTAAAATACAACTATTTCATTTCAAAATATAATTGTATCGATGTTATGTGATATTTAGTGTGATTTAATTTTGGCGGGAAAATAGCCATAAGAGCGATCAGAGCCATTTTTGAACTAAATTCGTGGAAAAAGAATTTCTTGTGCCAATCAATAAATTCTTATTTTCGAATAAGAAGGGTATGGACTGTTATAAAATGGCTTTTAATAAAAAATAAACCATCGCACTTTTGAAAAAATTGAATTTGAAAATCCCCCAAATTCACTCTGTGGCAAAGACACAAGCTACCTACCTAGTTTAAAAAATATGGTAAAAATTACAGTTGAACTGAAAAGTTGTTTCTAAGCATGCAAAACATCAAAAACATGTTAATTTACCTTGAGAAAATGTTTTGTACACGAAATGCAAAATGAAGATCTGTTTCCTGTACTGAGAATTTGGCCTTTTTTATGAGGATTTTTGGCACCTTCTGTGCCGAAACCTAGGGGGGTGGTCAATCTCAAGATTGAAAAGGCAGAAAATCATTTAAATGCCACCAATCTCAATCTTATCTGATAGGTTTTAAATGCTGAAAATATGAGGGAAATCGGCTGACCCCCATCTTTTGGCATTGCCTGGTTTAGTCTGACAATGACACTTAAGGGTATAAAAAGCCACGCCTAAATTGGTCTCTTTTTGTAAGGGTTTAGGTTCAAATTTACGGACGAGCATTCCCATTCTTTTCATATGAGAGTCCCTCCCGGGCTTTGGTCTGATTTGTTGTGTAAAATAATTACTTATAAACTTTATAAATAATCATATCCTACGAAATGTCGGGGTTGTAGTTTGTGGGTACGTACGTTACTCTTGCTAATGCATAACAGTGGGGAAAGGGAGGATGGGACATGGTTGCCTGATAGTGGGGGGTACCTTTTACTCCCGGTTCCTGACCCTTTCCTAGCGATTTCTGCTTCTTTGTGATATGTGTATCACTAGGACATAGGCTCCTGGTATCACAAAATATTACGCAAAGTTGCAAAATTTTTTGTCAATTTTGTTAGCTTCCCACCACCTTAGAAATCCCGCTTCCCGCTCTCTCCTCTCCCGCCTCCCATAAATTTCCCGCGCTCTTTTCTCCCGGGTTCCTGCACCCCCGCCCCCTCTCCTCCCTCTTTCCCCCTTCAACACACACAGCAGCAGTCTTACGCTGACTTGTTTAGATGTTAGTCATTTTGTTGGTCACTGGTTGTAATCCCGTTTAAGTCTCTTGCAATGCTGAGTTGGCCTGGCTGCTTACAAAACGCATCCGGCCCCATCGCCTTAAACATCTCATTTTTGGCATTTATTTAATTAATCTATTAAATTATCTTGTATTGTTTCCAGTCCCAGCTCCATTTTCTTGCACTGAGCCAAACCAGGTTACGTATTTAAAGTCGAAATCTGGGAGCCTTGCAAGCTACAACTTCCCTCTACCTTACGACAAATATGTTTCATGTACCTGGAAATTCAAGATGGATTCCCACTACAAAATTCAGTTGTCGTTCGATTTCTTCAACGTATCCTGCAACATTGACCATGTACGCGTGCTTAATAAAGATTACTGCGGGTCAGAGAAGCCTCCTTCCGTTACATTAACCACCAGTGACAGTGTTTACTTCTGGTCCAGCGGGTATGCTACGTATCCGGGCTTCAAGGCAAGCTACCGGGCAGGTAAGGATCAATGCTGTCTGTGTAGTACTACAGTCAACTCTCTCTTAACGGACACCTCCATAAGACGGATCGGTCATGGTCCCTGCCGTTTTTTAGTCATTTTACTGTAAGAAAACTCTCTGTAAGACGGACACCTCTCTAAGACGGACAACGGACACTTCGAAACCGCCAACGGACACGCACAAAAAGTTATTTTTTAGTGAAAAATACCTCAAAACTTGTTATTGACATATAGCATAGTAGGTCAGCGCCTTTAGAATACCAAACTTCTAAAAAACAATCCGCTAAAACGTATCACTTCTCTGCTTAGGTATATGGGCACCAAAGATTTAGTTTTCTGCTTACACTATTACTGTTTGTTGTTAACAAACAAGTCGAATTTCTGATATTATTTTTGTTCCACTTTATAGGTTTTGCTAACGTAAGCGACTCAAAACAGACGTGTATTCGTTGTGCATAGCCGTTTAGCTTTATCGTCTCAAAATTTCTGGTGTCACGTCACCTCGACTCTCTATAAGGCGGACACCTCTCTAAGACGGACAGTTGGGGCCGGTCCCGAAGGTGTCCGTCTTAGAGAGAGTTGACTGTATACGAATAAAGCTACAAGTTCTATTAATTTAACGTTTGGTCCGTTTTCGGTGCGTCGACGATTAAAGGGACGCTGTCACGGGGATTTTAATGCTTTTCGGTAACAAGTATTAAGAAAGGCGAATAGGTCTTCTCATACATGAAATGCACCCAGTACATTAAGATGAAGATATAAAATAAGTTTTTGTTGACGAAAGAAGGGAGCCATAATAATGTTAGGTGTTTTTCCAGTCCACAAAGACAAAACTTGAAAGAAACAGCCTGATTTTTTAAGTTGAGATCTAAAGTTCCTGATGACATCACAATGACATCACTTGTTTATCCCTTCAGTACACTTGCATGGTGATTTTAAGCAAAACTGAACCACTATTTGTAGTTTGAAAGATGTAAATAAATTACAGAAGGCTTTTGACACACGTCTCTGAAATGAAAGAAAAATTACATGCCCCGAGCAGGATTCGAACCCGCGTCTCCCTGTTACTTGTCAGGCGTGATATCCACTACACCATCGGGTCACCACGCTGGATACGTGGCAACTTATAGGTGTGTATTGGATCGAACACGGTCAATCCACAGGGCATTTTTCTTTCGAGACATTTGTGTGTATCCAGTCATGGCTTAACCCCTCTTTCATTTAAGAGACGTGTGTCAAAAGCCTTCTGTAATTTATTGACATCTTTCTTTCTACGTTTCTAAGGCTTTCATGGCTTAATAAATTTCTGTCTGTCGCCTAACCCAATTAAGTTGGGGGTTTAGCCATGTTTTGTGGGTTGTGTGTGTTTGCGTAGTGGAGTAGGAAGTTCTAGTATAAAGGAGGCCGCGACAGTACCTTGTCTACATTGGCTTCCATGGGTAGCTAAGGAACTAAGTTAACAGATAAATAAGTTCTGCTCCGAAGCTTAGTGACTTTTCTTATTGCCTTGATGAAGAGAAAGACCCTAAACAGCTATTTATGTCATTTATCCTCTCAGAAGAATACCCGGAAAGACTGAAATATTTTGAGGCCGGTTAAATGGCGCCCTTTTTTAGTATCTTAACTGTTCACCGAAGTGTAGCATTTTGCACAGAGTGCGGGTTTAGTAAATTACATGGAAAGACGTGCAAACGAAACGATTGGTGATTCTTTGTTGAGCGTTGTCGACCTGAGATGTGAACCCAGGGCGGAAAGTCCGGCTTGTAAATGACGTGGATGATCGAATGGAGGCAAAACTCAGGACCCAAAAAAATCCCTCGTCAAATTACCCATATATTGCCAGGAGGGGAAATAATATAACACAAAGAAAACCATAAAAAAAATTGAACGCTCGTGTTTGTTTATTCATCATACCATAAATACGCCAAGGCACTTTAGTTCGTTATTAATACCCCCCAAAATCCCCTATTTAAATCAAGTCACCCAAAAAATACTTGCCAAATTTTCCACCCAAAAAAATCCCGGAATCAAAAATTTCAAACCCACAAAATACTTCGATCATCCCCGTCTTTTACAAGGCAGAGAACCCCCCTGAGGATGTGAACAGTGTTGTGGATGAAAGAATGGTTGTCATGAAAAATTCATTAACGTAATCACCACACACTTCTTGTTCATTTTATTAGTACCCTCAGTCCAAACCCACACGAGTTTGCTCGTCTGGGGTGGCTATCCCATACCTTACTGCTAATGAAGGTAAATAGATGGCATAATCTATTGTTTTGCTGCGGGACACAGTTCTTTCCAAAGCTGAAACTTGCATCAATTCTTTTTAAATCTCGTTATAGCGGACACGCTCGGGGCGTCGCTTTGTGTCCGTTATAGCGAGAGTCCGTAACACCGGGAGTCATTTCCAGTCAAACCTTGTTCGTTGGGGATCTGGATTTTGTCCGTAATAGCGAGTGTCCGCAATAGCGGGGTGTCCGCAAGGCGAGAGTTGACTGTATGTGTTGTTCAGTTATTTTAACCTGCTTTTCATATTTACCTAGGTTCATTCAGTCTGTCAAACCCATGCTGTTGGCAAAAGAGAATTGTGTCAAAGCCTTTCCTAATGGTTTCCCACTTTATCTCTCTACAGAGGGAGGCCTAAGTCCCTTGAAGGGGTCCTTGAAGATCGTGGGCATTTCCTTCGGTGCAGTTTTTGCTTTGTGTTTGATTGTGTTTATCGGCTTCAAGTGCTGGAGGAAAAACAACCGAGTTCCACACGTTGCTGTTGTACACAGTCTGACGAACGACGTAGAAACTGAGCAGGAACAAGACACCACACTTTAACTTGCCCGGGGGGAGTCCCATATAAAAGGGACGGGAATGCCCGTCAGAAAAATTTGAATTAAATTCCTAAAGAAGACCAATCTAGGCGTGGCTCAAACTTGTTTGGACCCCAGCCCTGAAAGATCATAAAAATTAAAAACGTTTGATCCAATCTTAAAATTCAGACGTTTCGGGTATTAAACCAGAGGTTCGTCAGCTGGAAGGATCTGTTAGCTTTTTTTGCAAAATCAATGCCTTGCAAATTCATCATTCATCAAGCATTAGTTATCGTGTTTGATCAGAGAATTTCGACCCGAAGAAACAAAAATAATAGGAGAACAGGCAAGGACAATAAAATTCTACAGTTCAGTTCATTACAGTCAACTCTCGTTATAGCGAACACGCTCGGGGCGTCGTTTCGTGTCCGTTATAGCGAATGTCCCGGTAATAGCGGGAGTCATTTCCAGTCAAACCTTGTTCGTTGGGGATCTGGATTTTGTCCGTAATAGCGAGTGTCCGCAATAGCGGGGTGTCCGCAAGGCGAGAGTTGACTGTATTTGACAACCAATCAAATTAATTTACGAATGCAAAAAGTTCTTGTACGATGTAAATTGTAATCTTCCAGGGAAACGAGTCTACTGCTATAGTCGTAAACTATCAAGAATAACAACGTATCTCACAATAACAGCTTTAATACACTCAGACAGTAAGGTAAAAAAACTCTTCTACCTCATTTGCTTTTGTCTATTTCTCTTGACATTCCTGAATAAATACTACGTCTCTTCCATAGTGTAATTTAACGTGGCTCAGGAGCGAAACTTTCATCCTAAAATAATGGTATCAAACGAATCTCTAATAATGTTTATTATGTGAAGACTTTTTCCATTAAAAGAATTGCGGGCTTACACTTGCAAGGACTTTGAGTTCAAAAGTGTTTTAGTGAGTAACACATGGCACAGCATAACAACTTACAACACAAAATACGTTCTTTATTATCATCGATCTTTTGCTTTCCTACGCGTAATATTATTGCCTCTAAACTCCATACAGTCAACTCTCGCCTTGCGGACACCCCGCTATAACGAGAGTTGACTGTACTTTGCAATCGGTAGTACTTTTGTCTTGGGATACATTATTTTGACACAATTTCTGCACGTTTAAATCAAAAAAAGAACTTGAATGTTAATCTGATTGAGTAGAAGTTAATACAGTCAACTCTCGTTATAGCGGACACGCTCGGGCGGCATTTCGTTTCCGTTATAGCAAGAGTCCGTAATAGCGGGAGTCATTTCTAGTCAAACCTTGTTCGTTGGGGATCTGGATTTTGTCCGTAATAGCGAGTGTCCGCAATAGCGGGGTGTCCGCAAGACGAGAGTTGACTGTACCTTGTCCTGAATGTATCAAAAACTAAGTGTTTGTTGTTTTACATCTGAAAGGCACAAAGAGCGCGATTGTAATCTAAACCTGAATCTTTTCGGGAAGGCGACTGACAACTGTATGACTTAGAAGGCTCATGCGGTCATCGCAAGTGTGCAAAACTTTGGCCACCTCGAGTTAGTATTCTGGGCCTTGCAAGAGGTTATAGTGCAAGAAGGCATCAATACTTATTTATAATACAATAATTCTTCTTCTTATTTGACTTTTGCGAAATCGCGTGGAGTAGTCTGCTGCAGCAAGACAGACTGGTAAGACTAGGATAGACTACAGCGCCTACAAAATAGATGTGCCCGGATAATCACAAGTTACGAACGCTGCGATCCTTCGAGGCAATGAGATATTTACACTGGTCGACTCTCTCAAGCAGGCGCTCCTTCCATCAGGCTAAACTTGTTTTTAGTTGTCTTCCCTTCTTTAGTTCCGAGATATTTTACATCATATTTTACTAGACTTAGCAACTTTCATATCAGGCAGAGTAGTACAAAGCTCAAATTAAGTTTTTTTTTTAACGAACTCCTGTAAATATAGCAAACGACGATAATATACAGACTTTAACACTGAAACAGCACTTTAGTAAGCGTAGATAATGACATGTAATTTTTAGATGCATGGCCCCTATGGATACCAGCCTTCTTGGCCTTTGATGAGCTGAATGGACAACCCTGTTTGAATATATATAACTTACTTACTTTCGTCATGACTTAGATTTGTCACTTGATCGGTAATGAGCTATAAACTAATAAGAAGCAATACCGAACTATAGCTGTCAGTTGTTTATTGGTGTCCTTAGTCAAAATCAGCAAACAGTTTTATTCTGATGTCGAATGCATGCTTGTCTGCCTCAAGTGCAGAGGTGTAGTCGCCCAGTGAATGTTGTGTAACCCCTACTGAATGGTAGCTTTCAGCGGTCTGTAAGTGGTCTTCACCAAACACTCTCCTTCTTATATCAAGCGCGCGCTTCTTGGACTCGAGAGCGGAAGTGTAGTCGCCCAGTGAATGTTGCGTAACCCCTACTGAATGGTAGCTGTCGGCGGTCTCTGGATATTCTTCTCCAAACAGTTTTCGTCTGATCTCAAGCGCACGCCTGGATGACTCGAGAGCGGAGGTGTAGTCACCCAGTGAATGTTGTGTAACACCTACTGAATGGTGGCTATCAGCGGTCTCTGAATACTCTTCACCAAACAGTTTCCATCTGATAACAAGCGCATGCTTCTTGGACCCAAGAGAGGAAAGGTAGTCGCCAAGTGAATGTTGTGTAATCCCTACTGAATGGTAGCTGTCAGCGGTCGCAGGATGTTCTTCACCGAACAATTTCCGTCTGACATCAAGTGCACACTTGTCTGACTCTAGAGCGGAGTTGTAGTCTCTAAGTGAATGTTGTGTAACACCTACTTCGTGGTAGCTCTCAGCGATCTCTGGATGCTCTTCACCAAACAATTTCCGTCTGATATCAAGCGCATGCTTCTTGGACTCCAGAGCGGAGACGTAGTCGCCCAGTGCATGTTGTGTAACCCCTACTTCATGGTAGCTGTCAGCGGTCTTTGGATGTTCCTCACCATACAGTCTCAGTCTGATGTCGAGTGCACGCTTCTCTGACTTAAGAGCTTCTGAGCAGTTTCCTCTCCTGTGTTCAATGGCGGCTTGGTCTAAATAGTTCTGCGCTAGTGCCTCCTCGTGTTCCTCTGGACTTCCAGTGTTGTTTTGATTCCCTTTCATGCTAAACTGCAGAGCTTGTCGATGAAAACTGATTCTTTCCTCAGTAAGTGCTATAGCGTCGTCATACTTGCTGAATGACCCCAGCAGAGAAATTGCATTGCGATGGAAATGGAAGCATCCGGGTGTGCTCGTTTGGAGTGCAGTCTCAGAATCTTTTAGTATTTTGAGCAACAGGTTGCCAAAACATTGATTGGTGAAAGTGGTAGAGACTTTTTTCATCGCTTTGCTCACGAGAAAAATAACTTGAATTTCAAGTGGCTGATTTACCAGAAGATTTGCTTGTTTTGTTGGGGTGCTGTATTCGCCACTTTTCCTTGCTGTCGCCTCTATCGTAGGAATCACTAGTAAACACGTGTCCTTCGCTTTTCTGCATTCTTTTAGCGCTTTCACGTAGAACTTGGATGAGCTCACTATGTCATTTTTGCTTTGATAATAAATAGCGAAAATTTGAAAAATAATGAGCTTTAAAATTGTGTGCTCCGGGCTGGTGTTCATGGAAGAAAGGGCTTCTTGTAGAACTTTCACTCCATTGTCCGTCTCGCCGATAACAAACTGAAAGATGCCATAGTAGCACAAGTATTTTCCTTTCTCTCCACCATCTTCGGAAGATGTAAAGTCTTGAAGTTTATTTGATTCAGAAAGCAGCTTCTTCGTGTTCCCTCTTGCGCCCCAGGTCACCTCAGCAAAGGCCTTCGAAGTAAGCAGTCGCCTGTAGGAAACACTTTTCCCAAGCTGCTTGGTCGCCATAATTGCCGAATCGTAAATTTTGTCAAACTTACTTGTTTCATTCCAATAAAGCGAATCAAGAAACACTTCTGCTTTCGTTAAAACCTGGAAAACTGTATCGGCTGTCTTGAAATCTAAACACCCGTCAACTAGACTTTCAAAGATGTCTTTTTCGTGTTCAAAGAACTCGATGAATGCCGACATGGAACACCCAGTGAGAAAATTCTCATTCAGTTTCTCGAATTGGTCAATGTAAAATGCATGGTAGCGAGACTTTGAAATAAGAACAAGTTCCTTCATGTCAGTTTCTCCCTTTTCTTTTACAAACGACTGAATTAGTTTATGCATAGAGAATTTATCAGAATTTGAACAACAATCAATAAGAGATTTCCTCTGAAGTCTTCGCAAAACTTTCTCTGCTTCGGTTGTTCTTGTTATCCCCAAAACAGCTGCAGCAATCTTTAAATCAAACTGTGCCGGAAGGATACATAGAGCAACCAACGATTCTTGTTCTTTAATAGCGAGTCTTTGAAAAGACGAGTCAAATAAGGTTTTCAATCTCAGATTGCTCGGGTAATCTGGGTCGTCTAGCATGTCGACAGTGTTATCTGAACACTTCATGAACTCACCAAGATATTGACTGCATCGCGCGAAATCTTCAGAAATGGAGGAACACAATAACTTTATGGCTAGAGGCACCTGCCCACAGATTTGCGAAACTTTTGTTAAATCAGGAGTGCTCGCTTTCGGAAGCAGTTCTCGAGCCAGGGCTTGAGATGACAAATGATCTAATGGTCTAATTCTGACAGCCATGTGTCCCTGCAAATGTAGATTCAAGAAAGACAACGACTCCCTTGTGGTTAGAAGAAAGTTGACCTTGTCACTGCGATTGAGAAGATCGCCAATCAAATTGATTACCTCTTCCTTTACGTTTGGCACGCCACATTCAAACAGGTCATCAGCATTGTCGAGGATTATAACACAGCGATCTGATAGTCTGTCAAAAATTAAACCAAGCTCGTCATCAGTTGATAAACTCTGTAACTTATCACCTTCAAGTGTCCCAGAATTTCGGAAGAGGCTAAGAAATTTTGATGTTAAATCACTTTTTGATTTAAGCCCACGCAATGAGAGAAAGTAGACGGGCAATTCACGGACTTGAAGACGATGCCCCACGGCGATTGCAATGGACGTTTTTCCGAACCCTGGTGATCCCCAGACTGAGACAAGTCGGGTTGATGCGGTAGTCAGGTAACCGACAATTTCTTCACATTCGGTCTCACGGCCAGTGAAGTGGGGGACCTTTGGGGGGAGATTTGATCTTGGTAGAAAAGGTTTTGATCCTAGCGAAAAAAAGGAGTTAATAAAACGTTTCTCTTCAAAAAATATCATAGAGCAAAACAAATATTATTTAACATATTTAATTCTGTTCATGGCTGTTTAAAGCCAAACCTTCCTAATTCGGAATAAACAGAGAACAAATTTTCCAGAAAAATAAAAAGAAGTCGTTGTTCGCATTTTATGAAGCAATTCAAAGTTGTCGTTTATCCTGGACTAGGACAATCCTTCTTTTAGTAACTGTATCCTATTTGCTCCAGAACTTTGATTAGTGCAACAACAGTTGATAGATAAGTAAGCTACAAATTTTTTTTCTACAAGCTGCAAAGCCTAGTCTACATCTTATAGATGGTTGAGATATAGTTATGAGCTTAGTTGGATTGTTGGACTCGAAAACAATTACTTCCCTTACTTACAGACTGTTGAGAGAGAAAAGCAAAGTAGTTTTAGTTTATTAAAAAAATGGAGGTTTCATTTTTACCTGGTATTTCAGTCTTCAGTTCTTTAATCGTTTGGTTGATCTCGGCAATTTTCTCATTTATCATTTCTTGGTTAGCTGCAGCTGTATTTTCGATTGTCTTCTTCAGTTCCAAAGTGTCTTCTTGCCGTTCCTGTTTCGACTGAGCAATATCTGACCTAACACATTTTATTTCTTCCTTCACATCTTCCTTGAGGAATGTTCTTTCTGTCTGAAGCTCCTTTTTGATTTCAGCTTCTAGCTGACAAACTCTTTGTGTAGGAAAGTCCGATGCAGACAAACCTCCAACGGCATCAATAGGGTCAGTCGTGACTCCAAGAGCTTTGATCGCATCTTTGGTATGCTGAATATACTGGGAAAATGTCTTTTTGTCTATCTCGGGGCTAAATGAGTGACAAAAAGCATTTCTTAGAAGTCGTAGTTGATCAATCGCCAGTGCAAATGTTTCAGATTTATTTCCGACGGGGCTGATCACTGAAGAATGAAACGTTCCATGAGGCAATCCCCAGGGCTTCACGTACAAATCACTGAGTGTCCTGTGATGACCTGTGCTGTCTGGTAAAGCAAAGGACCGCGCGAAGATCGTGGCCTGGAACAAGGCTGTGCAATCCCATTCATCAAAAGATATGTTTGTGGGTACTTTGGTTTTTCCGCCTTCTGCAACGAGGAACATGTTCCGCACAGTAATGGAGTCATCCCAGGGCTGGTAACCAGGAAGATACGCAAAGGTATTGTCCCACATGTGTTTGAAGGTTTTGCGTAAGGCTTTCGGGAACTCATTCAGCACGACAAAAGAAAACTTAAAATAGTTCAACTGTTCGTTGGTAAAGGGCTGTAGAGCCATTGTTGATGGTGATGAACTATCTTTAGTGTAAAACTTGCGTTTATATTATCAGTATGATTTTTCTCTCCCTGTCAAGAGAACAGCAGTAAAAAGTTATTTAGAGCATAAGAACCCTTAAAAGGGGCTTATTTACTGACACGGTGGTCACGATGGCGATTGATTCAATCCAAGGATTCTTCAAGGGATGTATATTTCAGCTGATTTCATTGGTCAGTGTAATTTAATGTTAGATGTAGATTTTAAATGGCTTTTGAATCAACTTTAAGAAGGTTATCCCCCTTTATCAATACAGTGAGCTCTCTCTTTGGACTGGAGTCGAAGTCACTCGGCACCAGTTCCTCTACCTCTACATTTTATTCAGTCGGTAAAGTCGTTAGTCATCACACCAACTTTCCTTAGAAAATATATTACAAATGTGAAGCTGTAAACATAAAAAGTTGTTTTTATATTATTTACACAGCTGTTTCAATTAACGTTGTCGAATGAAGCGTTTACGCCTACGAGACGTAGTCTGGCCTTGATTCACTTAAATGTTGCATATTGACCTAGAGGAAATGTATTTTTGCACGTCAAATAACTTTTTCATCTCAGAAGCCTTTTTCTGAAGCTTACCTTTCACTTGCTTAACTTTCATTTTTCTCGCGGCTTTGAATTTTTAAAATTCTTCTTAAGAAAGGGTCCATCTGAAATCCATGCAATATTAAAATTTGAGTCTACATCGACCCTCTCAGATTTCCTTTATATTTTGCATGGGGCTACATATTGAGATGATAATGCTGTAGGTAGAATATTATCGCAAAATTCTTTAACGTGTGGAAGATATCGTGGTCAACGTGCCCATGGTCGGTTTTAAGCCAAAAAATACCCAAATTTTGACCCATCTTTCGACCAAAATATCTCTGCAAGAATTGAAGCTTTCCATATCAAAACACCACTGTAATTAGTATCACCTAGTACAATTTAAATGATATCATCAAGATTTTTCATCGCTCTCTGGTTTGGTAGTAAACCTATTTTAAAAATAAGGTCTTTCGGGCAATATGTGACACTAGAGATTTTAGGGTAAAATTACGTTTGAATATCGCCGATGCGGCGTTATTCTGATGGTTCCATTAGCCATTATTTTGTAAAACATTTACCAAATAATAAATTAAAGTCAAAAAAAGTATGTTAAGTTCAATCGGCACGTATGATTTTAGCGTACAAAAATGTGCTACATGTGAGCAAAACAAAAACAAAGTTCTGAAAGTTTTAGAACGAGTTTCATAACATGATGGATAGGTCGGCTGAGGACGTGAGAAATACCGCTTACATAAATCCAATAAACCTTTTAGCATCTAAAGTGGTTCGTGATGTTAATCATCCGGCTATTTAGTGCTCATAAATACAGACTTACGGCGTGAGAAAAGGTAAACAAGCCACTTGACATGTTCATCATCGATCGAATTCAAGCGTATCTTCACGTGCAGATTGGAAAGAGAAAACGTCGCTCACTTCTGTCTACCCGGTAGTTATAATGTTCACAAACAATTCTGCAAGGATTTAGTTTCCACTTGTCTCGTAAGCGATGGCCTCAGTACTTCACATTTTCATAAGCCTGGTAAGTTACTTTTCACCCGGGCGCCCATTCTCGTCCCCATAGCCCTTTCGTTTCTCTTAGCCGGCTTGGCACGAGAAAACGGAGGGCTCTGGGGACATAGGATTTTTGAATTAATTCGAATTTTTTTGATTGGCTGTTTGGAACAAAGAATTCCTAAACGGAAGTCGAAAAAGTAACGACTCTCTCATACATTCTTTCGAAACATTATGACTGCATACATGAAGACCGGAAGTCCTAGAATCTAGGACTGGAAATCCTGTGTCCCCAGAGCCCTTTGTTTCCTCGTGCCAAGGCCCAGCCGGCTAAGAGAAACGAAAGGGCTATGGGGACGAGAATGCCGGGCGCCATGTTGTTTTGGACTAGTACCCAGTCTCTCAAGACTTGCCTCAGTGCTCGATCGAAACGCTGGAATGGACCATTGGTTTACTCGAAGCGTAGTATAGTGCAGTACAGACGATTTTTTCCGTGGCGCTCTCTGTCCAAACAATTTTTCCAGCTGCATCTTTCTGCAGACAATGTTTTTTGATGTCTTCAAACAATTCATGTGGGCATTTTGTCATTGCAAACAATTTTGCGTCCCTAACTGAATGTTTGATTTATAGTGTGGATGTGAAAACCATTAATGCCAATTGAAAGGTCTTTCAAAGGCCTTGTTAACAAAATCGAACGACCGCGCAGGCCGATTTTGTTAATAACGCGTATAATTACATACCCAATTGGACTTCACTCAGTCCTTATACACTGGGGTTATATCCACCATCAGGCTCTAGCTCCTGTTCATGCCATATTGCAGATCAATGTGATATATGGAAATGTTAAAGCAGCTTATACACAATATTGCTTTCAAATTAATAAAAACACCAATGAAGTACTAATAAACCTTAAGTGAGGTTCTCTGCGACAAATCGCATCGTGTGTACTACTTCAAAAAGTCCCTGCAACAAGGCGTTTGTTCGGTGCACCTGCAGCGAATTTGGAAGAGGGAGAATGTAAACTAGTTTTTGAATTCAATACATGACGCTCTCTCATTGGTTATTTTATATTTTGTCGCAGTGACTTGTCGCAGAAGTGCACACACGCTGCGACAAGGCTGCTTTCACTCATTTTGTCACTGCGATCAGTCGCACGAATTTAAACTGGTTTGAGTTCGTGCCTGGTGCAGCCTCGCCCTCGTGAATCATATCTTTCGTGCGCTGTCGACATGTCGTCATGCTGACGCGTGTACTTGCATTCTGCTCGCTTGCTGCAAGTAGTTTCTTTTTCGTTGCTCTAGCCTTCACTATATCCTTCTTTCTTTCATCCGTGCTCTCCACTGGCTTCGGGCAGTGTGACTTAGGGCTTTCCACAAGTTGCTCGAGATTTCCCAAAAAGTTGCCCGTAATATCTCAAAAAAGTTGCTCAAAAGTTGCTCCAAAAATCCAAAAACGTTGCTTCTGATAATAAAAGTTGCTCGAAAGTTGCTCCACAAAATCCAAAACGCTACTTCTAACCAAAGAATTTTTTCCAAATATATGCTAATTTCCCTTTGAGAGTAAGATCTTCAAAGCAGTTTTATGCAATTTTACAGCAAAAGAAGTATCTAAATAACAAACATATTAAGGGGAATATTATTTTGTTAAGTAACAAGGATTCCTTTAACTGGGAAAAATCGTGAAGATATCGATGACGTCATTTTTGCTGACGAGTTTTGTAATGTTTTAATGCGGAATGAGCCGAATGTTGAAACGTCTTCAGATGTCCCTCGAAAATCTTCGGCAAACTTCGTAAGTCTTCGGAAACGTTCGTTTTGCCTTAGAACAGCACTCGTATAATCTTCGGAAATCTTCGGTCTGGAAATTGCTCAAAATGCAACAAGTTGCTCGAGAGGAAAAAAGTTGCTCCAAGGGGAAAAAGATGCAACTTGTGGAAAGCCCTAGTGTGACTCAAAGGGCCTCGATGTGGAGCCGGTTTCTATAGCAACCGTCCAAGCACTTACTTCTCAGTCGGGTTTCCGCTTTCGCCTCGGGGCCACTCCGCTGGTGCCTCATCCCTTTTCATTCCCAGCCAAACCCCGCCTTCAATTCGTTGCGTAGCTTAACAGACATTAACGGCAGAGGTCTCGATCCCTGGCGCAGAACAGAAGGACCGTAGACTCTGGGGGCGAGAACGGTTCATTTCATCTCAAGTCTCTGGTGCATGCGCACAATAAAACCGGAACCATAAATCGCCCAGAGGGCAGAGGACGGCCCAGTTCGGTCAAGGCTGACGGAAAATGCGCAAGTTCTGGGAACGAAATTTAATATCTAAACTCGTTTATCAACTGCTGGTTTAGGGGAACGAAGACCCTGGGAACAAGGATCCAGAACAATTTCAAAAAAAAAGGAATCACCTGTATCTCTGATAGTGCTCCTACTGATTTCCTAATTTAAAGCTAGAATGACGGACCGACGTATCGACGGAATTAAATATTTGTATAAGTGTAGATCAGCGTGCCTTTTTACAACTCATGATTCGTCTTTGCCTTGACCAGGTTGTAGAAAGTTCGTTTTCACTGACACTCTCATAATCATACTATTTTGTTCTATTTTGTGTTCCCACCTTTCCTGTAGGCAATCCTTATAATAAATGTAAATGAGCGAAATACTGTAAATGATCTAATAAACGCCCCACTCTCAAATAAACGCCGCGTAGGTAATAAACGCCTCCGCCCTGAGGTGTAAAGTTTGTATTAGAGGCCTCCGGGCCACTAATAAACGTCCCGTGTCTAATAGACACCCCTGCTCCGCCCATCACCCCCCCCCCTCCCCTCCCCAATAAAAAAGAAAAAATATATTTGCCTCAAAATTCAAGTAAACGTTTCTTGGAGTAAAAAGCACGCAATTTTCTTTAGTTAGTTAATTGATTCACTCGGACATCGAAGGGGCCAAAGGAGCAAGCTAGCCAACATGGTTAACCCCGATGCGATGACGATGAAGACATCGATATCGAACAATCTGTGAACGACATCTTTAGGCTTTGCATTAGAAAAGATTAGAGTAGTCTCCTACTCACAAAATCTGTTTCCTATCTTTATCCGGGAGCAAACTACGCGTCATATTTACATATTTGTCTTTTTGACATCGTTACAGTTAGAGTGAAAAGAATGCCCCTTTTCTACTAAACGCCTCATATTTATTTAACACTCCCGCATGTAAAAAGCCCTGGCGTTTATAAGATTATTTACGGTAAGTCGGTATTAAAGGCTAATTTTTCGATTTCAGATTTTCAAAATCATTAAAGTGCCTATGAAGTAAAAAATAATTGCTGTTTATTTTAAAGTCTTTTCAAATTAAAGAACAATGGCGTTTTCCTTTTTGCAATATCTTTTTTCGTTTTAGAGATATTTACGTTTTTATAATATGCAAATGAGGAAAGTGATGACGTCATTAATTGTTCCACAAAAAGATGAAGCATTGAATCAAGAATATCTCTTGGAATATTTGAGCCGTGTTCTTCAAACTTGGCACGATTAATGTACACCACAAAAGACACAAAATGACACCTGTCATGCCGTTGCCATGGCAACAGTTTTGCTGCAAATACCTATTTTAATTAATACTGATATCCCCAGGTTTTGCTTAATCAAAGGTGATCCACTCCCAACAAGCTAATGAGGAGAGTGAGGGTAATAGGGCATTATGTGTGTTCCAAGCTGGACCCTCTGTCCCACTTTAAAGGGTTGCAAATTGAGATATTTGGTTTATGACAGAAAGAGCCTGGAACCAAGAGTGTTGCCATGGTTACATCATAGTATGAGCCATCTTGCACCTTTAAGAAAGGTCACTACTGATGCCAAGTTTCAGAAATATCACCTTTATAATTTCAGAGATATCCTTGATTTTGTGATCTATCTTTTAGTGGAACAATTTCTGACGTCATCACTTTCCTCATTTGCATAACACAAAAACGTGAATATCTCCTAAACGAAAGAAGATCTTTCAAAATGGTAAACGCCATTCTTCTTTATTTGTAAAAGTCTTTGAAATAAACATTAATTAATTTTTACTTCATAGGCACTTTAAAAAAGGTGGCAAATTAAAGCCATGGCGATTTGTGGCGTATTGGATTATTTATAGATGACTCAATACATATCCCATGGCCCCTGAATGTCAGGTCCTTCTTGAAAGCACATAAACGAAGCCATGACGATCGCAATATGATCTGAGTCAGAGTGAAATTTGAGACATGAAATTTGAGATAAAATTCTCAAGTCGGTCTGTAACGCAATCAACTATTGTCGGTGTTCTTCAAAGAACGACAGCACCAAAAACCACTTGTGCCGCAGATTCTCACTGGATGGAAACGATGACAGCATAATTTCTTTGCAGTGGAAACATGTCTTTTATATGTGAACAAAACACGCGACCGAATTCAAAAACAAGTCGGTTTTCATGATCGGTGGATATTATATTTGATGCCTCGCCGCCAACTTGTTTTGATAACATCTGTTCTTAAATTACTATGGTGCTGGCAAATACGACAAAATGCAGCTTACACACCAAGAGGGCGATGCCAAAAACCCTTGAAGGAAATGACTTTTATGCAATGATGCTTGCTTGTGGGGATATCTTTCACATTGGTGCGGTACGACCAGCAGGTCGGTATGACCTTTGTGTTCGTTTGAATTTGTTTAATTTGCTTATTACCAGCCAACGACTTCCAGTAGTTAAAACTACTAACGATTTCAAAGTATTTTTCATGCAAAAAGCTTCATAACGATGTTTTACTTCTAATAGCAACATTCTATTTAGTTTATATTTTACAAACTCTGAACTTATCACGATTTCCGTGTTGAGCTCATTTGCATATTGTCACGAAGTTAACACCATTTATTGATGCGAACCTGTAATTCCTCTTAAACTTAACAGAGATTTTATTTGATAAATAGAGACACCATTTCCTTGGCAATCTATTGATACTTTCAAATTCGTTTGAAGAAACGCCGCATGTCTACAAACAACGACTTTTGAAACCCCACTTTTTTGATACGAATTGAATAAGGAGATTTGGAATTTTGCTTTCAGCCAAACGCAGCAAATGATACAAGTTTACTGAACGTTTTTCTATTGTTGGGGACTTAATTTGTCTTATGTAAAAGTTTCGTATTATTTCTTTTTATATTTAGCATGTAGCAGGGGATCAAACATGGTGAATATATTTAGGTCAAATTTAAGTTCTTTCCACTGTCTGACAGTTTGATTGACATTTCTCCAAAACAATAAACAATTGAACCAAAATATTGCACATGGTTAATGTCTTGGTGAAGTTACACAAGTGTGCCAAATTTGAGGGAAATCGGTGAGATGCGCTGTAGACTCGCCTGCATGGCTCTCGTGCGGACTCACTCTTAAATAAGCTCAAACTCAATATGCTAAAAGTTCCTTGTTTGCACACGTCTAATAATAAAGGGAACGTAGATAATCATGTTGGCTATCGATCAGGTCGCATTAGTATTCAGTGTTTCATTAGTATTCAACTCGTGTAGTAGTTTTCTTCTACCCATACAACCTTTCAGCTTTGTTTTCTAAGCTATTGCTTTGTTCCGACGAACGTTAATTGAAATAGCTGTAAATTTATATTTATTAGGTCTTTTATCTCCCCCCTTTTTATTATTTTCTGACAATGTCTTGCAGTGATAGGTATTACCATATACAGTGACAACAAATATCAAAATAATTTATGCAGAAAAAAAAACATCTGAAATCGTCGAGTAGTCTTCCAAGTCTTTTGCAATTAATCCAAAAGAAAAAAACTCAACATCTTTTTAGAGGATAATATATCGTAATACAGCAGACTGTTTTCGATTTCTGTGGTTGCGGCCGTTTTGTCGAAGGTTATGATAACTGTTAAATAGTATTTCAAGAAGTGGAAACAATTAGGCGAATTCTATCATTATTCTGTTACCGTAGCGAACGCGATCGACGGCAAATGGCGACTGTATTCGATTACATTCGATAGTCAATCGAACGTTTCATTTTGCGTGATCAATTGTAACCCTTAGGATTAAAAAGCATTCAGTCCAATAGGTAAAAGTCACGAAAAAGAGCGAGCGTAAAAGTAAACTATATACAAAGTACAGTCTTTGGTTCCACTTGGAATACCTTGTGACAAATAATTACACTTATTTCACTTACCTTTAGCGTTATTGATGTTCCTTTGAAGAAACAAGATCTCTGCACATGATTCTGGACAGGCTTAGTGAACAATAATATACTGAACGGTAATGGGAATTCGCTAGAATGCTTCATGAACAGCGTCAGTAGCATGATAAAAACATCCGACAATCTCGTGACTGCAGGTGTTTTATTCGCTGTGAAATCGAAAGTGGGGGTTGTCCCTACTTCATAAAAAGGAACTGAAGTCTGGCGTGAATGGAAATGAAGGACCAATGAAATTTGCTATACTATAAGTAGTCACGAACCATTGACGTGGAGACAAATGACAGAGCTATTAAACTTGACCAAGATCAGTTAAAATTTTAAAAAATAGTTCAACTAAAGACTGTCCGCTTTAAGTACTTTATTTAATAACTGCCACCTATGCAACTCCTAAAATTTTTAATCCTGTAAATAGATATAGTTAAAGCTTCTTTGTACATTAATGTCCTAGTTATTTTTGGGATGCCTAATAAGGGCATCCTAGTTGTTTTCAGGGTGCGTGTGTATTTCCCTTGGGAGTGACGATAATTGGATTAACAACCGAAATAACCAATAACAGCATCATATATTGGTCCCTTGGGTGTTGGGCAAACCGGTTTTGGCAAGGTTCGGTTAAATTGTGAGGAACTGAGGAAAACAGGTTTTGATGCGGAAGACAAGGAAATTAGTCAAATGCATGAGCTCGAGGATAACTGGTTTTGCAAGGTGATTGATTGATTGTTTCTATTTTCGTGTTCAGCTGCGTGTAAACAAAAGCGCTTAAGTTGCTTTAAATAAATACGGGAATAAACCGCCGGAACTAGCTAACATCTAAATTTTTCAGGTACAGTTGGACTCTCATTCCTCATATCGTTAGAGCGACTGGCGGAAATACGTTGACTTTGCCAGTATGATAAGCAAAAGCGAATTCTTTTGGTATTTTCCTTCGTGGAAGCTAAAATTCCTTGCCGTTTCGTCAAATGTCTACACTTTCAGTGCGTTGCTAATTAAATCAGCTTAGTCAGTTACATGCGGCTGACTTTTCCCAATAATTTTTAATCAATACAGTACTGCATGTGTCTTAAAATTTAATCAAAGTTTTATCAACAAAAAAGTGTTTGTTTGACTTAAGTAAACTATAGTAAAAAAATACTCGTGAATTAAGACGTTTTTCGCCACTTTTGTGTCTTACGTGATGTCTGTTAAAATTTAATTAACAATCAAGTACTAGTAAACACGCAAAGAGCTCGCTTTATATTTTTCGCCAATACATCGCTTTATTCGAACTTTAAAAGCATTGTAGTAGCTAAAAAATTTCAATATTTTTTGGGGTTGCTGAGGATTATCCTTTCGATATTTGAAGAACATGCAGAAAAATTTTGTTCGCCTTCAGTACAACGTGTTGACATTGTGGTAACGAGCGTTCTTCTGTTTGGATAGTAGACATGCTGTGTAAATAGTTCACATCGAATCCAAAACAATCACGTTTCGTTTCTGAGGAAACCAACCAAAAACAGCAACGGGACATTTCTCTCGGACCTTATTTTAATAGTGATTTTTTTATAATGCACAGTTCTTTCTTTTAGAATGATTCTCGGAAACATGAATGGAAAAAATTTCTGCCGAAAAGTTTGAATAATAATATTCAATATTACAAACTTGCAAAATGCTTCCCGAGAAAAAATTCGTTTTCCATTGGAGGAGGTTGCCACTCGCTCACCGGTCGCCATATATAAATATAGTTGACTACCAATTCCAAGAAATTTCCCCGAGTTTAAGTCTTTTGTCGATCTTATTTTTTTTTCGCTCCTAGCGAGGAGTACCAAGAATGAGACATGCACTTTTCGCTAGGGACAATAAGAGGGAGGCTTATCAGGTTCTGCACCGTAGTACTCCAATTTAGTGTGCTGTAAAGGCGCCATGAGATTAATTGAGATGTCGTTCATGTTTACGGTCCTTCAATGTTCTCAGTTTTAAATATCTTATCCTGAACTATATCAGTGACGGGAACACTTTAGCGGCTAACGTCTTCCGCTGTTGCTCTTATCGTAAAAAATACTATAACGGAACTCTTCCGACCAATGTAGTCTACGGTTTATTATTAAGCCTAAAAAATCTTTACGGCATCCCCATTTGTTGCTACTTTTCCAGCAACAAATCTACTTGTTATTCCTATAGTTAGGTGTTCCTTATAACTAGAGAGTTCTTCCTCTGCTAGATACTCTTCATTCATTTATCCGTCCATCCATCCGTCCATCCGTCCGTCCGTCCGTCTGTCCGTCCGTCCGTCCGTGCGTTCGTTCGTTCGTTCGTTCGTTCGTTCGTTGGGTGTCCGTCCGTCCGTCCGTCCGTCCGTCCGTTCCTTCGTTCCTTCGTTCGTTCCTTCGTTCGTTCCTTCGTTCCTTCGTTCGCTCGATTGTTCGTTCGTTCGTTGGTTCGTTCTATTGCTCGCTCGTTCGTTCGTTCGTTTGTTCATTCATACACTGTTTTCTTTTTTTGACCAATTTATACGGCGAGACTCATTCCATTTGTATCATTTTCGGCTCCAGAGCCTCACATTTCTTTGTTCGAAGAAAGTAGTCGGAAGTGACCGACATAAGCGAACGCTCCGGGTCAAAAATGCATTCATGTATTGATCAGTGTCAGTAGTTAGTAGAGTAGACCACATCTACTCAACAGGGCCCCTGGAGCCTAGAGTTTATAAAAAGATTGTTTTAAAAAATAATCATGCACTCAATACACTCAACTGGATTCTTTATCAAGTAGTGTTTGGTAGACATTCACGTCAGATAGCACATATGCAAAATAGGATCGTCAGCAGCTCTCTAACAGTAGAAAGCGTGAAAGGGACGGTTGGTGAGCGAAACGATCCCAGAAAAAAAAAACTAACAAGATGGATAGAGAGCCTGTTTTATTTATTGTGGGAATCGAAATAGCGTAGACAAACAAAAACTAATCAGTACATTATGAATCATCACACAAAGAACCGGTTAAGTTTCTCATAAACACAATGGCGTCCACTTTTCTAGTGATAACTTACTTCCAAAGGGAGGTCTACTGGAGTCCTCTCAAGATCATGGGAATTTCATTTGGCGCCCTTTCTGCTTTGTGTGTGATTTTGGTTTTTGGCGTCAAGTGCTGGAGAAAAACCAATCGAGTTCCACACGTTGCTGTTGTACACAGTCTGACAAACGATGTGGAAACTGAGCAGGAACAAGACACTACTCTTTAACTTGACCGGGGGCTCCCATATGAAAGGGATAGGAATGGTCGTCAGAAAATTTGAGTTAAACCCCTAAAAGGGACCAATCTGGGCGTTGCTCAAACCCTTATGATGCCCTTCCTGACCAAAGGCTTTTTTATACGAAAATGGAACATAGTAACATTAAATCTAAAAATTTTAGCCTCTGAACTGATAAATGTTAATTATAATAACGAATAAAGAAAGAAGACTTAATTGTTGTCTCTAGTTCATAACCTTTCATGCGAGAATACGCAGACCAGAGCAATTGGTGTAAACGGCTAAAACGGGGGAAGGGGGTGGTGGAAGGATTAAAAGCAAGACTTAAAATGTATTTTTATCATATGGCTCATATCAGCGAACGGGCAAGATGAAGCGAGTCCTGTGATCTGATTAGCTACCGGAGCGGGCAAGGTGGGCCTTTCTTGACGCTCGGGATTTCCCGCGTCCGTCCCGCAAATCAAATGTCTATTTTAAGCCATATAATAAATCATTTATTGACCAAGCTTGTTCGGTCAAGATTCCGCCCTTTTAAGGTGTCTGAAATATGAGATTATATGTTCACGTTTTGGAAAAAGAGGGACCTTTTACGGGAGATTGAGCTGTAATTTGTCCCTCGCCAGGTAAATGATAAGAACACTCCTGGTCTTCTGGTGGCAACTACTTTAAAGGGAACCTCGACTGTAAAACAGTTTTGGTCAAAATAATAAGTTTACCACAGTCTAAAATCGTTTTGGTTGTTTAAAGGCGCTGATTCCATTTTTTAATTGGAATACTGGGCCTTTGATTTGTCAATTTTTGTGCTTTTAAATTTCCCGCGCGCCGCCATTTTGAATTTTATGACGTCACTGCGTTGCCGCTATTATTAGAAAGCAGAGGTTCTTTTGTGTGAAACAATTGGGCAACGCACTGACGTCATAAATTCCAAAATGGCGCCGAGCGGGAAATTTAAAAGCCATAATCTTTTCCGTTTACGGTTGTTATTAAATGCGGTTTCTCCCCTGGCTTGTAAAATTTGTAGTTTAGGCATTATTTCAAACAACTCAACGTCAACTTGCCTAAACAACAGAGGTTCCCTTTAATTACTCTTGACTTTACATAGTTCTTACAGTAACCGATAACTGAAAAAAAATAGTGAACTGAGTTCTTGCTCCCGCTTTTTTCATTAAGACCAGATTGGATCCATCAATCAACTGTCATAATTAAGAAATTTATGCTCATGCAAGGACTTGGACAGTTTACGTTAATTAGAAGTACGCCTATGCACAAGACACATTTGCATATATTCCTTCGACAATGTAGTTAGTGCACAAATCGTTTTCTCTTTTAGATAAACGGTAATTGGTCTAAACAAAACAACGCGAGCAATTTGACAATTACTGAGATCATTTTTACATAGAATAAAATCAAATTTTAGTAATTAAAATCTAATTTAGAAAAATATCTTAAACTTAAAAAAAGCAAGAACTCTTACAAGATGCTTAAGAGAGGAAGGCGCGTTTTACCAGTTAACTCTAGGTCCACCCCTTTCCATAGTCGCAAGTAATTTTTAAGTTGTTTATAAGTTTCAGATCGGATAACTTTAAGTACTTAATACCTTCGATACTTTTAATTCAAGTCGTAACAATAAGTAGGGAATTCGACTGCTAAGGTTTTGCGAAAAAAATGAGCAGAGCCGACCAGGTTTAGGTCATAAGGTCTGCGCAGGCGGCCCTCACATCAAATTGGAGGACAAATAAAAGTCTTGCGGCCATTTCAAATTTTACATAGGCGATCAGCTGGTAGAAGCACTGGAACCGAATAATTATGGGTCTTTATAACGGCCTAGTAAATTCGGAAATTATCGGGACGACTTCCAATGGCTCTCCGAAACTAAAGAAGTTACGTCACGGGAATTTTGCAGATCCGAAATTAGTGGTTTAAAACTTACCCATACAAAACATTACCTTCCATCTAAAGGAAGAAATAATCTTAATTTGCAGATAAAAATCAAACTGCGACTGAAAATACCGATCTTTCTCAAGACTCGCGGAAAAAACCTGAGTCAATTTTTCAAGTCGTAATCCATTTTCATCGTAGCCAGAGACGCCTGTTATTTGTTTCAGTGCTCCTATATAGCAAATGTTAAAATAAATGGACCATCATTTTTAGGTTTTCTACAGCCATGACAATACAACTATAAATTTTTTCTGTTCAAATAAATTCATGCATGACAAAACCCCTTTAACTCACAATACTTATTTTCAATTTCTAATCACACATGACGTGAATAAATCAATTAAGATTCTGTTTAACTCTGTTTGATGATACAAACAACTTCAAATAACATCTTAATATAAAAAATATATCACGACAAGTTAAGAATCGTTACAAAAAAGCTTACTTTCAAAACATCTAATTTTTATCAGATGGCTTAATAATTTACAAGTAGATTATGGAACTCGAAAGAAGATGCATCCATTTTCAATGAAGAAATTATTAATATATAAAGGGTTTTTAGCGGGTAAAAAAGCCGAAGTCAAGGTTTGTTAGACTGCAAATCAGTTTTGTTTTTTTTTCTCTAAATTTTTTAACAAGCACCGTGTCTCACCAGGGCCAAAGCCAGTAACAGGCAAACCGAGGCAGTTGTCTCGGTAAAAATCGTGTATTCATTGTTTTATTTTATTTTTTTCATGCTTCTGTAAGATGGTATGTATTACAAGTAAGTAAGAAAGTAAATATAAAAGGAATGTTTCTTTTTCTGATTTGGAAAAAAAAAGCATTTCCAGTCTTTTAGATTTCGAATATTAACCCCACAGCAGCAATTAGACCACTCGCAATTGCCTCGGTTGTCAGACAAATCTGGCTACGGACCTGTTCACACTCCGTTTTTGACACTGGCTCAAGGCCTCTCGTTCAAAGACAAAGGACGCTTGCAAAAAACACGACTGTTTTGCAGTCTAAAGGTTTGTTGAAAGGATCTGATAACTTTTGTGCAACATCAGTATCTAGCAAACGTTCCTGTCGCATGTTTCATTTACCTAGCATCAGTTCTCGTGTTAGATCCCGGCGTCTCCACCTGAAGGAAAAAAAATAAGAGCACAGACCAGGTTAGACCTGGTTGATTGTCTGTGAAGTAATCCATGCACGTTAACAGTTCTACAGAGTGAAATGTTATCTTCCGTCCAGAGACACTTGTTTACTACTAAGTCGTTAAACATTAAAAATAAAGTCTTATCCCACATTGATAGCGAATACAGCAAGGTTTAAAGCTCCTCTACTGCATTTGGTTTTGTCTTTATCAGGTACCATTCGTGAGTAAATAGTACGTTTTTTCCATAGTCAAATTTATGGTGGCTGAGGAGCGATACTGTCATCCTAAAATGGTATAAAGCGAAACCCCGGTCACAAACAACATGTAAGCATAATTTTGACATAGAAGGTTACCATTGCAAAAGTATAACCTGTCAAAAACACCCATAGGTTAGCTTTAGGTGTTTTAACAAATAAACGAGTACCGTCTAATTCGCCCCTAAGAGGGGAACTCGCGACTTCTTGTCTGTCTTGCTTGTCTTCGTTGGCTAAATCAAATGGGGAGTGCTTATCATGTTAAGAAATTTTTTTATGTTTTGCACATAAAGATGGCGGACTTATATTTGCAAGTAGCTTTACGTTCGACACATAAAACGCTTACGTTAACAGCTCAGCATAATGATATAAAACACAACACAACTTCTGCAGTCGTAACTTATCGTGCACTTATTGAGACCTTTTTCTTTCCTTCCAAACTATAGCTATGCGTAATATAATTCAATCGGTAACAAAATTCCACACACTTTTATTTACCCTGGCCACGGGAGGTTAGAAGTTTCATTCGCGATTAGCTATAAACCCGAGAAAACGCTTGCCAGACACCATCGTGGTTTAGCAAATTCGCAGCACACACATCACTGAAAAAAAAAACCCTCTCACGCCAAGGGTAACGTTAATTGTCCCATGTTAAGGTGACTCGATCGAAATAAATGACGTGCTGTATGCCTGTCAAAAATTTCCAATAACTTCGCCATTTCTCACTCGATTTCCCTGAAACTTTCGCATTTTACTCGAAATTTATCGATAATAAATACGCACGTCAATATGTCGATGTAATGATCGTGAGGTTTGCGCGATGTTAGCTGTATTGAACACACCTATTTGGATAAAACTGCTATTTACAGAAAACTGAGCGCTAAGATTTCGTTTAAACTACTGCAATTAGCTTATTATGACATCTTATTATGACCCTCTAAGTTTCCGAGAAATCGTCGGAACAGAAACCTCGATATAATTTGATCATCAAAATATTAACCTCGGTCAAACTTCGAGGCTTGGAACGCTCCAGCGCTTCCACATTTCGCCCAAAAGTACCGTAACCGAAGACAAAGAAAGTTCAATGCATCAGTTTTGTCAGCTCCAAATCACATTCGGCTATTTGCAACGATGAAAAAGTTTGAGCGAATATTATATACTCACCATTTGCGTCAAAATGTAGGAAGGTCGCCAAATTTACGTTTTTCTAAATTACATGAAAACGAACCGTACAAAAATATTAAAACAACTGGAACATTAAATTGAACATCTTACACAATCTTTGTGCTACCTTACGTTTCTGGAGCTGCCTTGATTTGGATGAAATAATGTTTTAAAGTGAAGCACTACTTCAACTCTCTTTTGAACACGGCCATGTTGTTGTTTGAATTCCATAGCTGACGCTATGCAAATTGCCTTGACTTTGGTGAGAATTTGAAGACTTTAGACATGGATAAGGGGGGTGCATTTTACCCCGTAAGACAGCGGTTATTTGAATGACAATAAGCAGACTACAATGTGTTAATTTCAACTTTAGTACCAACCCTTTTCAACTTTCATGTAGCATAAATTAAGGACACCTCTGACATAAGAACATGAAGAAACTGAACACTGTCAATGCACCCCCCTTTATCCATGTGCAAATTTTTCAAATTCTCGTCAATTCCAAGGAAATTTGCATAGCGTTAGCTGTAGAATCCAAACAACAACATGGCCGTGTTCACAAGAGAGTTGGAGCAGTGCTTCACTTTAAAGCATTATTTCATCCAAATCAAGGCAGCTCCAGAAGCATAGAGTAGCACAAAGTTTGTGTAAGATGTTCAATTTAATGTTCCGGTTGTTTTAATCAATTCGTACGGTTAGTTTTTATGTAATTTAGAAAAACGTAAATTTGGCGACCTTCCTACATAGTCCATTTCGCAGATACGGCAGCCATATTGATTTTGCCCCCAGGGCATCCTATAATGCTCATTGATATGATTTATTCTTTTATTGTGATAATTCTGTAATTACCATCATAAAAACTCTGTTAAATATTATAGGATGCCCTGGGGGCAGAATCAACATGGCGACTGTATCTGCAAAATGGACTATTTTGACGCAAATGGTGAGTTTATAATATTTGCTCAAACTTTTTCATCGTTGGAAGTAGCCGAATGTTATTTGGAGCTGTCAAAACTGATGCATTGAACTTTCTTTGCCTTCGGTTATGGTACTTTTGGGCGAAATGTGGAAGCGCTGGAGCGTTCCAAGCCTCGAAGTTTGACCGAGGTTAATATTTTGATGATCAAATTTGTATCGAGATTTCTGTTCCGACGATTTCTCGGAAACTTAGAGAGTCATAATAAGATGTTATAATGAGCTAATTGCAGTAGTTTAAACGAAATCTTAGCGCTCAGTTTTCTGTAAATAGCAGTTTTATCCAAATAGGTGTGTTCAATACAGTTAACATCGCGCAAAACTCACGATCATTACGTCGACATATTGACGTGCGTATTATTCTTCGATAAATTTCGAGTAAAATGCGAAAGTTTCAGGGAAATCGAGTGAGAAATGGCGAAGTTATTGGAAAATTTTGACAGGCATACAGCACGTCATTTATTTCGATCGAGTCACCTTAAGACAGAATTTCGTCATAATTTAGTTTACTCACTGGTTGACTGGTAGACAGCTGTGAACTGTACTTGGTGAGGAACAACACTAAATTATAGCTGTCAGTGGTTTCTGGGTGCTCTTCACCAAACAGTTTCATTCTAATGTCGAGTGCATGCATCTCTGACTCAAGAGCGGACGTGTAGTCTCCCAGTGAATGTTGTGTAACCCCTAATGAATGATAGCTGTCAGCAGTCTGCGAATGTTCTTCGCCATACAGTTTCCGTCTGATATCAAGTGCACGGTTATTTGACTCGAGAGCGGAGATGTAGTCGCTCAGTGAATGTTGTGTAATCCCTACTGAATGGTAACTGTCAGCTGTCTGTGGATGCTCTTCACCAAACAAT
Organism: Oculina patagonica; assembly: GCF_052425735.1. Taxonomy (NCBI): domain Eukaryota; kingdom Metazoa; phylum Cnidaria; class Anthozoa; order Scleractinia; family Oculinidae; genus Oculina; species Oculina patagonica. Next base: position 31,049,955 of record NC_135762.1, read on the forward strand.
TTCCGTCTGATATCAAGTGCACTCTTCTTGGACTCGAGAGCAGAGGTGTAGTCGCCCAGTGAATGTTGTGTAACCCCTACTGAATAATAGCTGACAGTGGTCTTTGGATGCTCTTCACCAAACGATTTCCGTCTGATATCAAGTGCAAGTTCCTTGGACTCGAGAGCGGAGTTGTAGTCGCCCAGAGAATGTTGTGTAACCCCTACTAAATGGTAGCTGTCAGCTGTCTGTGGATGCTCTTCACCAAACAATTTCCGTCTGATATCAAGTGCAAGCTTGTCTGACTCGAGAGCGGAGAGGTAGTCGCCCAGTGAATGTTGAGTAAACCCTACTGAATGGTAGCTGTCAGCCGTCTTTGGATGCTCTTCACCAAACAATTTCCGTATGATATCAAGCGCACGGTTGGCTGACTCGAGAGCGGAGACGTAGTCTCCCAGTGCATATTGTGTAACCCCTACTGAATGGTAGTTGTCAGCGGTCTCTGAGTGATCTTCACCAAACAATTTACGTCTGATATTAAGCGCGCGCTTCTTGGACTTGAGAGCGGAAATGTAGTCGCCCAGTGAATGTTGCGTAACCCCTACTGAATGGTAGCTGTCAGCTGTCTCTGAATACTCTTCACCAAACAGTTTCCATCTGATATCAAGTGCACGCTTCTTGGACCCAAGAGAGGAGATGTAGTCGCCCAGTGATTGTTGTGTAACCCCTACTGAATGGTAGCTGTCGGCGGTCTGTGGATGTTCCTCACCAAACTGTTTCCGTCTGATATCAAGTGCACGCTTTTGTAACTCGAGAGCGGAGATGTAGTCGCCCAGTGAATGTTGTGTATCCCCTATTGAATGGTAGCTGAAAGCGGTCTCTGAATTTTCCTCACCAAACAATTTCCGTCTGATCTCAAGTGCGAGCTTTTTGGACTCGAGAGCGAAGATGTAGTCGCCCAGGGAATGTTGTGTATCCCCTACTGAATGGAAGCTGTCAGCTGTCTTTGGATGCTCTTCACCAAACAGTTTCCCTGTGATATCAAGCGCACGCTTCTCTGACTCGAGAGCTTCCGAGTAATTGCCTTTGTTGTGTTGAATTTCGCCAAGGTCTGAATAGCTCTGCGCTAGTGCCTCCTCGTGTTGCTCTGGACTTCCGACAATGTTTTCTTTCCTTTTCATGCTTTGCTGAAGTGCTTTTTGATGAAAGTCGATTCTTTGTTCGGTAAGCTTTATGGCTTCGGCCTCGTATTTGCTGAATGACTTTAGCAAACAAACAGCATTGCGATGAAAATTTAACCAACCAGGTTTGCTCATTTTGAGAGCTGACTCGGAGTCTTTTATTATGCTGAGCAACAAGTTGCCAAAAAAACTATTGGTGGCACCGGTAGAGAAAGTTTCTACTGCTTTGCTCACAAGATCGATGACTTCAATTTCAAGTGGCTGGTTTATCAAAGGATTGGTTTTCCATGTGTCCGGTGTGCTTTGTTCCGGTCTTCTTTGTTCGCCACTTGTAGTCTCTATCGAAGGGATCACTAGTAAACACATGTCATTCGCATCTCTGCATTCCTTCAGCGCTTTCCCATAAACTTTGATTGAGCTTACTATGTCATTTTTACTTCGATAATAAATAGCGAAAATTTGATAAATAATAAGCCTTAAAATTATATGTTCGGGACTGGAATTCATAGAAGAAAGGGCTTCCTGTAAAGTTTTCATTCCATCATCCGTCTTCCCAATAACAAGCTGATATATGCCAAAGTAGCACAAGTGTTTTCCTTTCTCTCCAGCATGGTCGGAAGAATTAGGCACTTCGAGTTCTTTAGATTCAGAAAGCAGTTTCCCCGTTTTTCCACTACGGCCCCATGTCGCCTGAGTAAAAGCACTGGAATTGAGAAGTCGCCTGTAGAAAACATTTTTTCCAGACTGATTAGCTGCTATTAAGGCAGGGTCCAAAATCTTGTCAATCTTGGCTCCTTCAGTCCAATAAAGCGAGTCAAGAAACAGCTCTGCTTTCGTCAAAACATCAAAAGCTTTGTCAGCTATCTTTGAATCTAAGCAACCATCAACAAGACTTTGAACAATTTCTTTTTCGTGTTCATAGAACTCAATGAATGCCGACATGGAACGCCCAGTGAGGAAATTCTCATTCAGTTTCTCGAATTTGTCAATGTAAAATGCATGGTAGCGAGACTTTGAAATGAGAACGGTTTCTTTCATGTCAGTTTCTCCCTTTTCTTTTGCAAACGACTGAAGTAGTTTATGCATAGAGAATTTATCAGAATTTGAACAACAATCAATAAGAGATTTCCTCTGAAGTCTTCGCAATACTTTTTCTGCTTCGGTTGTTCTTGTTATCCCCAAAACAGCCGCGGCAATCTTAAAATCAAAATGCGCCGGAAGAATACTCAGGGCAACCAACGATTCTTGTTGTTTAGTAGAGAGTCTCTGGAAAGACGAGTCAAATAACGTTTTCAATCTCAGATTGCTTGGGTAATCTGGGTCGTCCAACATTTCGACAATGTTATCTGAACACTTCATGAAATCATCAAGATATTGCCTGCATCGAGCGGAATTTTCAGAAATGGAGGAACACAATAACTTGATGGCTAGAGGCACCTGCCCGCAGATTTGAGAAACTTTTGTTAAGTCAGAAGTGCTCGCTTCCGGAAGCAGTTCTCGAGCCAAGGCTTGAGATGACAAATGATCTAATTGACTAATTCTGACAGCCATGTGTCCCTGCAAATGAAGATTCAAGAAAGACAACGACTCCCTTGTGGTTAGAAGGAAGTTGACCTTGTCACTGCGATTGAGAAGATCGCCAATCAAGTTGATAACCTCTTCCTTTACGTTTGGCACGCCACATTCAAACAGGTCATCAGCATTGTCGAGGATTATAACACAGCGATCTGATAGTCTGGCAAAAATTAAACCAAGCTCATCATCAGTTGATAAACGCTGTAACTTTTCAGTTTCAATTGTCTCAGAATTTCGGAAGAGGCTACGAAATTTTGATGTTAATTCGCTTCTTGACTTCAGCCCACGTAATGAGAGGAAGTAGACGGGCAGGTCACGTGCTTTAAGATGATGCCCCACTGCGATTGCAATGGACGTTTTTCCGAACCCTGGCGATCCCCAGACTGAGACAAGTCGGGTTGATCCAGAAGTTATGTGACCAACAATTTCGTCACATTCGGTCTCGCGGCCAGTGAAGTGGGGGACCTTTGGAGGAAGATTTGATCTTGGTAGAAATTTTTTAGATCCTAGCGAAAACAAAATAATAATAAAGTACTACAGTTTAATAACACATTTTTGGTTTTGACAAATATATTATTTAACATACGCATTAACATTTAAAGAAACTCATCGCTAATCTGGGATTAACAGAGAACAAATGTTTTATACATTTTGTTTAAAGTCGATTTGCCCAGTTATTTTTTAATGAAGTACAAAACCCATTTCGAAGAGAAGTTAGTTTAACTGTGAGACTACAAGAAATTCTCTCTTTTACAGATTTTTCTAAAATTTTGTCTACAGCTTGTTTATCCATATCAAAAAATAAATACCAATAGTCAATCTAGATTTCGAGAAAACCAGGCTTGTTTGAAAATAAAAGAAAACGAAAATCATTGCCACTGTTACGAAAAAAACGGTAACAAATTAAACTTTGGTCATATTTGATTATTATGGCGTATTTTGGCAAAAATCGAAGATTGGCTTCCTAGACAATTTTCATTTTCAAAACAACCACCCTGAGGCTAAAAAAAAAAAAACGCATCGAGCCTCGTTATTCTACTGTAGTTTACTATCTTGGAAGAAAAACCTAATTAGAGTTCTCAGATTTTACCTGATTGTTCAGTCGACTTCAGTTCTTCAATCTTCTGGTTGATCTCGGATATTTTTTCATTCATCATTTCTTGATTTGCAGCAGTTGTCTTAATATCTGACCTTACACCCATTAGTTCATCTTTCACACCAAGTATTTCATCCTTCACATCTCCCTTGAGGAAATTTCTTTCTGTCTGAAGCTCCTGTTTGATGTTATCTTCTAGCTGACAAACTCGTCGTGTGGGAAAGTCCGAAGCAGTCAAACTTCCAACGGCATCAATAGGGTCAGTGGTGACGCCAAGAGCTTTCATCGCGTCTTTGGTGTGTTGAATGTATTGATCAAACGTCTTTTTCTCAATCTCAGAACTGGATGAGTGACAAAAAGCATTTCTTAGAAGTCGCAGTTGATCTATCGCCAGTGCAAACGTTTCAGCATTATTTCCGCCGGGGCTGACTACAGATAAATGAAACGTTCCGTGTGATAATCCGCGGGGTTTTACGTACAAATCACTGAGTGTCCTGTGAAAACCTGTTCTGTCTGGTAAAGCGAAGGACTGCGCGAAGATCGTGGCCTGGAACAGGGCGGTACAATCCCATTCATCATAAGATATATTTGTGGGTACTTTGGTTTTGCCGCCCTCTGTAGCGAAGAACATGTTCCGCACAGTAATGGAGTCATCCCAGGGCTGGTAACCAGGAAGATACGCCAAGGTATTGTCCCACATGTGTTTGAAGGTTTGGCGTAAGGCTTTCGGAAACTCACTGAGCACGACAAAAGCAAACTTAAAATAGTTCAACTGTTCGTTGGTAAACGGCTGTAGAGCCATTATTGATGGTGATGAACTTGTCTCAGTGAAAACTTGTTTTTAAAGAATCAGCATGATTTTACTGTCCCTGTTAAAAGAAAAGCAGCGAAAAGTTATTGACAGGCTAAAGGACCTAGCTTACCAAAATGTTAGTTATTGGTTTGGTGGTCTTGGTGACGACTGATTCCTTCAACGAGATTTCTTTCCCGGCTGATTTCTTTTGTTACTGTATTTTAAATACCGTGATTTTAATCATTTTATTTAAAGGAGCAGTATCACGAGATCTCCTCTAAATTTTTAACTATGAAAGAACTGATCAATAGCCTTTGAAAGACAAAAGAAATGGTATAATTCATTCTCCGAGAATGAACACCGTAACCGATGTTTTTTAAGTTAATTCCCTTCCAGGTAATACTGCCAAACTTGAATACGTCGGCCCAATGTCTTCAAGTTTCAGGCCACTTCTTTGTTACCGGTATGTATGTTTTAATTTAAATAATAACAACAACTGCACTGGATTTTCAAGAAACAAATAACCTTGATGAGACTGCCCCTTTAAAGACTGGTAAATGTTGCATTTGTCTAGCTGATTTAAAGAGTTGCTTAAGGCTGAAAGATTTCTACCCCTGCTTGGATCTTTACAGACAATCTCTCTTAGACCGAGTCGGACACAGTCCTGAATAGCACCAACTGTCTTAACCTAATAAAAGAGATGTGTGCCGCCGGGGTCTGTGTTCAAATAATCAGAAGAAATGGACACTAATATATAATTCTGAGAACGGTGAGGATAAGAGTTTCCTCTTTTTAAGAGACGGAATGTTCAGTTCAATATCAAAGTCATATTGTTTGCACATTAGCAGTGGTTATGGTTGTCTGAAGTTAAAGTTAGGCATTTTAGTTTATAAAGATTTCTACACGCTTGTATCTCGAGCTCGTGACATAGCTGATTAACATCTGATCATTTGGCCACTGAGCTTAACATCTATCATTCATTTCCATCACTGTCACATTTGTTCGAAGAACATTGCAACTTTATGCGCTGGTCAGCGGAATATATTACAAACAAACGTTTATAACACGACCAACCAACCGAGGGAGTGAATTGGAACCCAGCTACAATATAGCTGAATTGCATTTTTCATGCTACATGTTGCATTCAGTCGAAAAAAGGAAAATCGTGTCCGTTGACTGCCGTTCAAAGTGTTCGTTTTTTGTTTTAGAGAGGTGTCCGTCTAAAAAAGGTGACGTTACAGAAAATTGACTGAAATACAGCAGGAACCAACTTCAGGTGTCCGTTGTAGAGGCATGGGAAGAGTCGACTCTATATCTTTTTGGTAATGTTGAATTGTACTCAGCAGCTTACAAAATGTCTAGCTCAGTGAAGCTAGATCTTTACCTCTCATCTGATGAATTGAATTGAATTGAATTGAATGGAAATTGTGGACAAGTACATAGTTAAAGCTACAAAATTACTAACCTAAATCAGGTTCTATATATCCTTAGTTTAATCGCTAAACCAGTGTCGCAAATGTGGACTAGCAGATTTTTGCAAATAGATAGTAAACTATAGTGAACCGAAAATAGACTTAGCACGAGTAAGGATGCAACGAAATGCAATATTCAATATTTTGAAGCACTACGTTTAAAAAAATAACAATGAACATGACATAGTACTGTCTCATTATAATAAGCTAAGAGTGTAGTTTTCCTCATTTCGCCACGTTTCTACGATGATAATTTGAAATGTAATCTATATAACAAGAATTTATTGTAAGTCGATGTTGATAATGTTTACGTGACATCATTCAAAGCTAAAATTCAAACAAGTCCTTTCAGTCCTAATTCCTAGAATTGTTGTTGAATCGTAAAATAATTTTCTTCCAAGACTGTGAATGAGGAAATGGTTGATATTCGTTCCTGATAAACGTCACTCAAAATGGACGAAACCTCTTCATCTAAACGCCCAGTTTCTAAGAGTAACGGGGGATTGAAAAATATGCGCATCTCTGTTATGCTCAATTGTCTTCGTGTTCAGTCAAGTTAATTTGATCAATGTACGCAGCCAGAGACTGTTTATTACTATGGGAAAAATTCTATGATCCAAAGATTTAACAAAATGACTAGCTCAGTGACAGAGATATATCAGTTTGACAAATAAGGTCTACTTAATTTACAAAGTTAATACGAGCAACACGACTTAAACACAACTATGCAGAATGTTCGAGACAGTAGCAATTGTCATTTTCAGACATAATGCATAACAAAGACATCTAAAATCGTCGGTTTCTTTCCAAACTAACTGCAATTAACCCGAAAGAAAATATTAAACATTGTTTGAGTGAATTTAGACATACACAATGTTTCGTAACACGGCATAATTTTTAACTTCTTGACAGTACTGGAATTTTGTCGAAACTAATGACATGTTCAATTGTATTCCAAGAGCTGGAAATAATTATTATTCTAGTACAGAACGCAATCAAATCCAATCAGTGATATTATTCGACTAGTTAGTCGATAGCTAGTCGAATTTTTCGTTATGTTAAATCAGTTTAAACCTTTGGGGTCGAGAAAGCCTGCAGTGGAATAGGTATTAGTCATTGAAAAGAGCGAAGGAAGAAGAAGGGTTCGTGTTCCGCTTAAAATACCTTGAAACCAATAAGTTACATTATTATACATTAGAATTACTTTGAAACATGTGATTGGTCGAGAGCATTCAGTTAATTTTGAGTAGCATGTGAACAGATATTGGGTTATCATGTCAAGTTCAAAGTCCGCCTAGTTTCCAAGCCCCTCGTCCGTGTAGTGCTGAAAAACTTTTGAAAATATGGCTGAGCGATTCGCCTTCGTTTCCGAAGAGGAATTGAAAGTTTTGATCGAGAATAAAGATTCTCAAAACACCAAGAGAACAACAAAAACAAGTGTAAAAATTCTGAATGATTATTTGAGGGAGAAGAACCTGGAGGAGCCACAAGATAAAACCGATTTGGCCAATGTTCTGACGTCTGACAAAGTTTTTCGCCGGCGCTAGAAAAAGTGATGGCAAATTGTTTGAAAACGTACAATAAAACAATTATTGAATTCGGTTTTCGCGTGATATCGTGAATTATCAAAACCTCGTGTCTGTGTTATCTGCCGAAGCCTCGGCTTCGGCAGATAACACAGACACGAGGTTTTGATAATTCACGATATCATGCTCAACCTCATCCAAAAATTGCTTAATATTTTTACTTACCTTTAGCGTTATTGATGTTCCTTTGAAGAAACAAGATCTCTGCACATGATTCTGGACAGGCTTAGTGAATAATGTACTGAAAAGTTACGGGAAGTCGGCAGAAAAACTCATAAACAACCTTGTTGTCAGTCTCTTTGAGAACTGAACTCAGTAGCATGATAAAAGCCTATAAAAACATCTCGTGACTATATATATTGGTCTTTTGTTTGATTACAAAAGGATATCAAATCGAAAGTGGGGGTGTCCCTTAGTTAATGAACGCCAACTGAGTAGTAGTCAAGAATCATTGACCTGGAAAAAAAATGACAGAGCGACTAAATTTGACCAAAAAATATTCGTCTTTTGTTGTTTGGTCAACGAAAGATTGTCTGCTTCAGTCTGTACTTTGTTATTTTGCTTGGCCACTCTAAGCGCACGGTGATCCACGGCGAGAGGCGGTTTTTATCTGACGTCATAAACATTCTAAAATATAGACTTGTTCAATATTCTAGACATGAAAAGCTTTAGTCTTTATGCATATTTTAATATCGGTTCATTGCTTTATTTCGGAAATAAAGCATTTTTATATTTATGATGTCCTTGATTTAAGCGGTTTCCCAAATTGTCACAGAAACGGACATTTTTACGTCATTTTACAATTTCCAAACCTGATAAAATTTAGAAGTGATGTCTTCAGAACTACAAAGTGAATGCTGATGATATTTGATGGTAGAATCTACTTTATTTCGTGACTGTTCTAATTTATGGCCGTCATATTGGTGCCCCATATGGCGGCCGCACACTAAATACTGTATTTTTTTAAAACTACTTCCGCAATAACCCGGTTATGAAAAACGCTACAAAAATGACAGCTGTGCAACCCTCGATGCTGTTCAAGCGACCAAACATTTTTTGTAACTTTGATAATAACCACCAATAATGTGTTTCTATCTTTATATATCGTCCCAGAGCCCTAGTTTCGTTTCGTTTTTTGGAGAGACAGGTCGGAATTAACCGAGCAAAGCAAACGCCCCAGGGATAAGCACTGGAAAAACTGAACCATTTACAGACTTGCAAAATGTTATTAAAATCTTTGTAAATTTTATAAAATCTTTGTACTTTACTTGTAAATTTCAATGTCTGTAAACGTGCACACTTACAGACATTTTGTAAATCTCATAGAAAGTATGTAAATTTTGTCTAATTTTATAGACATAATATCTGTAAAAACTTGGTATTTTTCTTGTAAATTTGTTAACTATTTTACAGAGATTTTATCACATGTCTGTAAAATCTCTGTAAAAGTTTTACAGAGATTTTCTGAATTATGTAAAATGTTTATAAAATGTATATATTTATACTGTAAATTCCAAAGTCTGTAAATGTGCACACTTACAGAGATTTTGTAACATCTGTAAAATCTCTGTGAATTTTACGGATTCTCTGCATAATATCTGTAAAATGTCTATATAATGTCTATATAATGTTGGTGTTTTCTTTGTAAATTATGCCAATAATGTTCAAATTTAAGAAGAATGTACTAAAAATCTCTGTTAAATCTCTGTACTTATTTTACATAGATTTCAAGCAGAACAATACAATCCATGTAAAATATCTGTACTCCAAAGATCAATTCAAAGGGCTGCAAAATGTCTTTTTTTAAGAGATTTTGCAGTTTTATAAAATCTCTTTACAAATTAGTAAAATTAATGAACATATATTTAAATGGCTGTAGCACACTGCAATGTGATTTACCCTTACATGAAATGACAACATGCATTGCATTTCATTTGGAAGTCGACCGTGATAAAAATAAGGTAGTCTGAAAACTGCAAGCCATAAAACCTTTATTTCAAAACAACCTGCTCTGCATGTATCATTACAATATATTACTTAAAAAATTAAAGATAAAATAAGTTGTACATGTAAAATACAAAACATGTATTTTACCCCTCTCGTTTTCAAACATAGTCAATTATAGTCTTATTAGAGACATAACATAAACACAAAAATTAATATCCCCTCTAATAATTAACAGTTTAAATAATCTATCATGTTATTTAATTGTAAATCAGTCTCAACCTACATTCTAATATAGATGTACTGTCAATACATGTAGTTTAATCTGCTTAATAATACATAAACATAATCATCAAAATCCACTTGTTGCAAATATGCTTTTATAACAATTTGAAATATCTATTACATGTAGCGTGTTTTTAACCTATAAGCTTTCTTCAACGGATAAAATATGTGAATGTGAGTATGATGCTACATGTACTGGTACATTTATACTTCCATGTGAGCATTGATGTATTTATATACATGTAAACCTTAACGTACGGCCTTATGCGCCTACTGGCGCGACGAGAATTGATGATGATGATGAAACCTTAACGTAAGCTGCTTGATAGATCTAGTTTAAACACTTTAAGCAGTACAGTAAATGGTTTGAACCCAGGAGTATCAGTAGTTCGTATAGTGTGATCGTCCAGGTGAGAGTAGTTCTGAGAAGAACTGTTGTTGGTGACTGACGTTTCGACAACCTGAGCGGAAGTCATCTTCAGAGTCAAGTGAAAAGTTGTTGTCAGTCGATGATGAGTGTTTATAAGTCTGGTTCGTTGATGTTGATTGGTCAGTTAAGCCGTGATGTTATTGGCTGTAAGACTCGTGTTAAGTTTGTCAACAGTAATTGGTCAGTTTCGATCCGTCTATTGTCAGTCAAATTAAGTTGTTCTGTTCCATCTATTGTTAGTCAAATTAAGTAGTTCTGTCGGTCGATGGTATTCAGAAATGTGATTGTTGACATCACCATTTCTTGTCGCTCGTTTGTGTTCAGTCAGTCTCGTGTTGAGGTTTCTACCTGTCTCTCCGATGTAGGAGGCCTGGCAGTTGGAGCATATTTATTTTTAGCAGTATCATACAATGCATTTTGTTTTAAGCTTGAACTAATCTAATTCTTTCAACTTCCCTCATGTAGGGCTGCAAATAATTTGTTCTCTCTGGAAAGGACATATGTCCAAGTAAGACACCACCTTTTTTTTTTTTTTTTTTTTTTTTTTTTTTTTAATTTTATTCAGCATATGACACAACAATTACAAAACATACTAAAATAACTAACAGTATCGACAATTCACATGAAGCGCGTCAACATAGTCCATTATAACCGTTAACGTACTGACAATACTACAAGACTAGAATAATTACTAACAAAAAAAATAAGTTACAATGATATACGCTGCTTACATTAAAGTTACTTACAGACGAATAAATTACCTACAAATAACTTACGATCATTGATAAATATATAGTTAGCTTACAATAACAACTCTACAAAATACGATGATGACGAACACACTTATATATTAACTAACAGAACCGAAATTATTTACTTATAGATTATTACCATGAAAGATACAAACGCGATTACATTGCTCACAAAATTTATTATTCAATATCTAAAAAAGAAGAAAGAGGGAAAAAAAAAAGACAGTTACAGTTGTCATGCTGTTCAAATAGTTTAAATAATAATGATGCCATCTACATGACTAACAAAAAAGGAAATGACATAAATTAATTTGGGATTAGTACCCATTTTTTTTTTAAATAATCTTTCTTTTTGATCTTACTTTCCGTTTCATATTTAATGGCAATTTTAGTACGAAATCCTTGAATTGTGGGTTGAATTTGGCATCTTCTGCAGTCCCATATAAGTAGTTTACCAATGATTATAAAATAGTTCAGTAAGTTGAGTAAAGGGCATGGTTTGGATAATATTCCAAATAAAATATCTTGGAGGGAAAGATGAACCTGCTGATTTGAGATTTGGTGCCAGTAACCTTGAAACTCACTCCAGAACCGTTTAACAAAGGAGCATTGATAAAGAAGGTGGTACAAGGTTTCCGGTTCTGCCTTGCAAAATGAACATAGGTCGTCTGTTTTAAAGCCTATTTTGTGTAATTTTGAATTAGTGTATAGAATAGAGTTGAGCACTTTGAATTGAAATCCTTTTACATAAGATTCAAGTACAACAGAGTGTGGCAGACTAAAGATTTGTCTCAGCTGATCGATAGAAAAGTTAAAATCGTTCTGCAGTTTGTTTATGATATTAGGAAATTGTGCTATTTTGCGAACAAGAAGTGAGTAATAGTCTTTTGATTTCGTTTTTTTGACGTCAAAGATGTTATCGTCAATAAAGAAGGATGGAGGAGCTAAAGATGGACAGGAAATAATATTCTTTAAAAATCTCGATGATTTGGTAAGTGCAGAATGCAATATGGAACAATTGAAAGTATGATGTTTTATATATGTTCGTGTTTATTTGCTTTACTTTACTTTCGGAAAAACTGTTCACAGGCTACTTGTATTCTTTCCTAGGTGTTCCTTACGTTAATCTTTGCAAACGTAACACGACACTTTCGTTCGTTTGTAACAAAATACTTTTGTTTTCCTTGAAAATGCCGTAACATGAAACTCTTGTTTTTTGTTTGTTTTACGGCGACATCGATGACATTTGTTTAATTTAATTAAGTTACGGTTTAAACTGCACGAAAGACGATTCTCAAAACTAAAGAACAAATCTAATCAAAAAACATCTTTTTCGAAAGGGTTTTTAAAACGCAGTACAGCTAGGATATTTGTTTCCTGGTTATCAGGTGTTCACGCCGAAAATCCCGGTGCAAGTTTTTGCATACCTAATTACGATTTACGAAAGCGCTGTGAACACGTCACACGCTCACTCAAGCATGAAGCCGAGAAGCACGTAGTGTGAAGATTTCTTTCAAGAAATGTCGGAACCGTCACGAAAGCATGTTCAAACACTAAAGCGGCAGAGGTTTTACAAAATAAAACGGAGGTTAGTTCAACCGATGGAGAACAAATAAAAGGAAAGGAAGTGACGGATGTAACATGATATTGTTGTTTTTTTCTCGCAGATCGCTGTGATGCCTTTTAAGTCTAATTAAATTAACGCCACGGATTCTACAGGAATTCAACCGCATTGAAAAGCACACCACGTTAGGCTTTAATACAAAATTTCTAAACACGTCACTGTTATTTTAATTTTCGATAGCTTGAATTTCAGTTTGTTATTGAAACAGCAAACGAGATACTTTTGTTTTTGTCAAAAACATGTAACATACTTTTGTTTTTGTCAAAAACGGATGTAACATGATGTTTATGGTAACGTGATTTATTTTCTGCAAAGAAGGCGACATTGATTATAACACAGATGTTATCAGGTTATCAATTAATTATGAGATGCTAGATCACCTTTTCTAAGAAAACAGCATTGCCATATCAAGAAATATTTCACATGATCTGCTATGACGCCTTACTGTCTAATTCAATTAATTTGTGGTTTTAACTTGGGGCCACGGAGTCTACACGAATCCTTCTGCAGAAGAAAACGCAATGTTCGTGATGAAGACTGATCTGCGCATGCGTTTAGCACAAAGTATTTTTTCCAGAAAGAATTGTACCACAAGGAGAGCATAGTGCTTTCTGAAACAAATATATACCTTGAGTTCTTCAATTGTAAGTATCGTAATGGACTCCCCGATTTACCAAGGGCACACGGTCAGGTGCTCTCCATCCCCTCCCCCCTTTACAGAAATAATTAATTAATTGATATTAATTAATTAATTGGTGATTAAAAGTTTACACCGCGTTAGCGGTTTAGTGGCTTAGTGGTTTAGTGGTTTAGTGGTTTAGTGGTTTAGGGGTTTAGCAAACGCCAACCCACCAAACCATCACAATAGTGCATTCTGCACTAAAAAGGGCGGTATAGAATGGCGAAGGCCAGCCCATTGCAAATAACTAATATTGGTTATCTTGTCTGACCAGTGGCTTAGTGCATCGTTTATATTTGAATCAAAATGTAGGTCTTGGACACGAATCACGCCCGCCTCAAAATACTTTTTGTAGAAGACTGGTCTTTTTTCAATACGAATTTCCTTATTATTCCAAATAATATTTTGCCAATCTCGTTGAGAGGCAAAGGAATCACGAAACTCCGACCACCATGAGAGCATTTCACTGTAGAACTGAGAGAAGATGTTGTAATCCTTTATATCATAGTTGCAATTTAAAAAGAAAAACCCTCCCATGGGATCCAGCAAGTGGTTTAGATATGATTTCCATGTTCCGTTGTTGTCATTAAATATGCGTTTTATCCATGCCAGCCTTAAAGACTTGATCATGCAATTTAAATCAATCATTTTTAAACCGCCTTCCTCGTATTTATTTACTGCCGAAACACGGGTGACCTTATCCGTCCCATTCCATAAAAATTTAAACAGCAGTTGATTCAGTTCTTTCACTAATTCTTTAGGTGTAGGCAGAACCGAGCAAACATAAACAAATTTTGGAATAAGAAAAGATTTGATGATTGTAACCTTGCCGTACACAGATAAACCTCTAGAGGACCAGATTGGTCAGACAATGATTTGCAATGAATTGTCCGGACATCATGTCCGCCAATATTTGGCGTTTCGTCAGACATGAACAAACTTTGATCTGCCAATGTCCAATGACCGACTGTTAAGCCTGGTTTTCACAAGTGCAAAGATAACAGCTCTTACACTGTATTTCTCCGTGAAAATGGCTTCAGCTCAAGCAAAAGCACAAGAGCATTTCATTTTGACAGCAAGCAGAAACACAAGGATCAAAATTTGTCCTTTTTGCGTGATCATGCTTGTGCTTGTGCTTTCGTTGCTAGTGTAAACCAGGCTTTATTAATAAGGACATATGAGCCCTGCTTATTTTTATGAGCAGGGCTCATATGTCCTTAAAAGGTTCTTTTCTCTTGGGTGGAGACTAACATTGATTAAAAGGCCATCAACTCCCCTTGCAGTTCCATAAGATAATTCAGCAATTGAATGTGGGATCTGAAATTGAATAAGGGAGAGCAGTTTGTTACAAATTGACTAGCAAAAACATTTTACAATAACAACAAAATTTGAGTCAATCAGTCAGGCACAGTTTGCATTGTAATTTCATTGCATGTTATAGTTTAGTAATTTGTTACCATACCGGTAGTTGCTATACAACCTTTACTGTAACTCAACCAATACCTTCATTTTGGAGTGTAAGGCACAATAAAGATATACTCTTATTGTCAGTCAGTCAGTCATATGTACATGTACATGTATCTAAATCTGTTACAGGGTTTGATGGACCATCACCAAACTGATTATGACTGAAATCTTTTAGGTACACTGTACTTTGCACGGTACGATTTTGTCACATGTGACAAGCTTACGGCACGCCTATGACACTCCAAAGCTAGTTGTACGCTGTAGGTTGGATTTTCACAACACAATAATTATTTGTGTCATAAACCTGTCGTTAGCATTTCACAACCATGTCACATGCAATAAAATCATACCAGGTTTCCAATGGCAAATATGACAAGAATAAGCATAAGTAATGGCATACATGTACAGTGCAGCTTAGTCAATAATGGTGACAGAAGAATCATAAGCATAAAGATAAACACAAGCAAAATAAGAAGAAGCACATATTCAAAGT
Source organism: Oculina patagonica (assembly GCF_052425735.1). NCBI lineage: Eukaryota > Metazoa > Cnidaria > Anthozoa > Scleractinia > Oculinidae > Oculina > Oculina patagonica. The sequence continues at coordinate 31,065,311 of NC_135762.1, forward strand.
CACAACAAAATAAAAATAAAAAGTCACATACTGGTGCATTAGGTAGGGCCAGTGAATAATGCTGGGGGTAGCCATCCAGGATCTGGATGTCTGGGCTACAGGTGTGTACTTGGCTTGTTAATATTTTTCTCTATTATGGTGAGTCATAGTGTGGACAATACTTAATTATCCTGCGAAATCGCGCGGAATATCGCCTGATACTTAGCCGACAAGGTCGTAGGCCGAGTGGGCTAAAATCAGACGATATTCCGCAAGATTGAGCAGGATAATTGTTTTATTATTCAACAAATTGTCAACGAAACACATTTTGCACATAAAAAAACTGTAATTATGTAGCGCTTTACAACATTTCGGACGAATCTTCGCAACCTACGAATATCGCAGGATATCTGTTATGTACGGATGACAGATATTGTTAACATTTTGACCATATATGGGCAGCGCGCGCATCTGTTGAATAATAAAAGACAATACAGTGCATAAGTTCTGTCTTGTTCAAGTGCAGTGGCAGACCCAGACCTTCTTCAGGGCTCAAAATAATTTTCGGACAGTTGCCGATCATGTTGTCCAGCCAGACAGATTTTAGCTCGGTCATGTGTTGTTTCTGAACGGTCAAAATAGTGAAAATAGCACTTTTAAACTACCACTCATTTCTGCTGTTCGTTAGATAGTTTGTTTGTTATTTCTTCGCTGTTTTAGCAGGAACTTTTATGAATAGATCGCTTTCTAATGCCCTTCTGGTCATCAGTTATCATTCTCAAAGCCATGAATGTGACCGGTGAAAATGACCGGCAAACTGAAACTTTGTCCGGACAAATTGTCATCTTGGCCGGACATTGTCCGTTGAACGGCTCTTATTTTGAGCCCTGTCCATATAAGAAAGGGCCCCCCATAATCCAGACCCTGAAAAAAGGTGGGGATGACATCCAGGCAAGTAAACATGGCCCCTTTTGATCAATGAAGTTTTTTTCATTTAAATAAAACTCCTCCAAGTTATGGATCTTTTGCTAATTGACTACCATGGTATTTGGGCCAAAAAAAGGTCAAAGGAAGGTCTCAAGGCATTAGAATTGATCACAAATCACAAAGAACAGTCAAGAACAAAAGTAAGATGGCTTTTCTCTCTGGTTACATACATGTAGAGTTGAGAGATTGAAATAAATGTACCAATGCACACAATGTACTTTACATGTTGAAATTAGTACTCATTGTCAGGAACAAAACTAAGTCTTGTACTTACATGGTCATAGATGTTATATGTTGCAATCAACCCTGAACATCTGTATCTGGAAATAATACAATAAAAAGACATGTTGAGGTGTTCGGTGTTTTAATTTCCACAATAATGATAAACAGATATTGGCATAAAAAAAATAATAACAAAATGCCAAACATACACTGTACACATGTCTGACATGTTTATGAATCGTCGAATTCGTACGACAAGTGTACGAGCAGAAAGAAACAAACAATAAAATAAATAAAATTAACCGATCTTCAATATTTAAGCTTACCCAGAAAATATTAAGCTTAATAAAGCCTCATGGAAACCCTCTGATGGAAACTCGTATAATTATAATATATAAATTTAGGCAAGCCTAAAAGCGGAGCTCCCCAGTTAATTATTTTGCACTTTATTGAACTCTGAATTCTGGCCATTGTAAAACTTTAAGGCTAAGAATTTTATATTCGTTTTATTTTTTTAATAAATAATAATTAATATTTTTCCTTATTTCTTTTTAACCGTGTCCGGGGTGGGGGGGGGGGGTACTCCCTAAAATTTACTATGGGGGTGTGCCGTTGAGTTGCTGAGACTCTGGACCTGTTCCAGAGACAAAAGGTTCAATTTGCGACCCTGTTCCAGACAAACACTGCAGAGTAGGTACCCTGTTCCAGCAATATCCACAATGGAAATATATGAAGATAGATATAAAAACACTACCGTACATCACAAAGCTCTCACTTGACTTTCGTCTGTGGCTTGGAGATAAAGCGATGAAAGGAGCGGAGTTTCATAGCTATATACTTGATAGTGTTTAATCAGGATTCTAGAGTCAAAAGGGTGATTTGTATACCCTGTTTCAGAGTCAGAGAGACAAAAAGCATACCATGTTGAGCGGCACATACCCGTATAGCTCTTATATGGGAGTACCATCCCCCCCCTCCGGGTACCATGTACAGCAACACCAAATAAGAGAACAAACAAAATCAATCAAAATGTTATAATTCCACCGAAAGCATTATCATAAAGAAGTCTGGATGGGAAATTATGTTGCAAAACGGGCAATTATGTTACCTTCATGTAGAAAAAAAGGAGGGAGGACTAGGGCTGCATGTCGGGGTAGATAGGCATATCACATGGCAAATAAGGCATTTTTGTTGTTGCTTTACCAGCTTTAAAAGAAAGAAAAAATCACTTTACATTTAGAGTATAAAGGAAATAACAAACATCTACATTTATAATAAGGTTGATTTTAATTTTTTTCATTCACTCATTTATTCATTTTCATTTTCACTATTTGCCGATATTTTAATTTTGAATGGAAATGGCAGAGGTTATAGCTAATGGTTTACAGCATGTTGCCCAAACCAAGCTAACTCCAAGCAAACCAGAGTGAAAGCTAACCACAAGCAAACTAGAGTGAAAGCTAACCGCAAGCAAACCAGATGAATAAAGCTAACTGCGAGCAAACAGGGGTGAACCTAACTCCGGAAACAAAGAAGTGACATTCTGTCATTCCACCGAACAGGGTCACCCCATCCCCAACCCCCCCCCCCCAAAAAAAAAGAAGATAGCACCTTGTTCACTTTTACATGTCTTTTGACTCCCCTTCCTCTTAAGGGGTTTCACTTCACTTACAGAAAAAAAGCAAAAATTCTGGGAAGCTAGAATATTGTTTGTGAGTCTCAAACTCAGTTTTGCTATTTGATTACCCAGAAAAAAAAATAGAATCATGTCTGCTTGTGTATAAAACTATGCAAGAAAAAATATAACATCAATACTTTGACTACTCTTTTAAAAATTTGTTTGTATTATTGTCCACATCTTTATGGAGTCATGTTGCCCATTTGTCATGGAGTTCACAAAGTAAGCAAGTGAGTCACAATTTGGTTGCTACATGGTACCTTATGGATACTGCAAATTTTATCTGGCTTTAGAATATTTCACTTATTTTAAAAATATAGCTGTTCTTATAAATTGTACACAGCATACAATACATAAGAATGAAATTGGTAATGCATATTGCTTGCAATAACGGTTTTAAACTCACCTATACTTTAGAATTACAGTACCACCAGTTTCAGCATAACTAATCCAAATTCAAATAATTACATTGCTTTGTAACTCCACTGCCTCCCCCAAAGTCAACCAAAGATCTTATCATATAATTAGACAACTACATGTAAGTCCTGTGTAGTTGAGGGCTCAAAACATTTGGACACTTGCAGGTCATGTTAACTGGCCAAACAGATTTTAGCTTGGTCACATGTGGTTTCTTACCAGTCAAAACATTGAAAATAGCAATTTTAAACTACCACCATTTCTGCTGTTACTGTTTTCGCTGCATATTTTTGAAAAGATCACTTCATAATTCCCTTGTTACATCTAACAAGATGTGAAAATGACAGGTCAATCAAGAAGTCGTTTTCTGAAGTACACTGTAAATAGGTTAACATTTAAAATCTAAATTTTGCTTATTTGCAGCTTTTCTTGATTTTAATTTACATGTAATTTACTAGTCTCTTAAAAATAGCATCATGACGACACCCAAACATCGAGCTGGATTTAATCTTTCCTGTTTTCTATTTATGTCCTTGTCCTTGTCTGTTTTTGTGTCTGTGGCACTGCAAACTCTGCAACTCATGTTAACCCTGAAAAAAGTCAAATGCCACAGATTAAATTAAAATTGATTAATTGTCATCAATATCAATAATTTATAAAACAAAACACTTAACTTGAGCTTGTTTAACTGAAGCCAAACCACTGGATGCAAAAGGATCCATTAGATATTTAACATAGATGGATCAGCACAGACTATTTTTTTTACTGATAACTGCAAAGTCAACTAAATATTTTAATAAACTCAAAGCATCTCTGCAAACCCTAACACCCCCTCTTACCGGTAATTAAAAGGTTTGGCCTTTAATCAACCCCCCTCCCCCTCTCCCTCCCGCTAGCCCTTTTAGAACTTCCATTGACCTTACATGGGATGGATCTGAATATTTGGGTTTTCCTTGGTATAAGAACCTGTGAAAAATGTCTGTTTTGAAGCTATTGTTTTCCTGCTCCATGTTGTTTTGAGGCTCTTTGATGCCTTGTTTCACTGGTTCATACACTGAGGATGAGATGGCCATGGATTTCTGCCATAACCACACATTGGAATTTGTGAGGAGTTTGTGAGGGGAGGTGGCATTCAAACCATTTAACCTTCCACAGCGAGGATAGGGTATAGATATTTTCTGGTACAAGATCTAGGCATTTCATGAAAACATACTTTTAGTGAAATATTAATTATTTAAATTGTCTACTAATACATTGTAGTTGTTTTGAATGTCATTGAAGAGAGACAAACTAACTCTCGAGTTAGGATTTCGAGTTAGGATTTCGAGTTGGATTTTTGAGTTGGATTTTCGAGTTGGATTTTTGAGTTAGGATTACAAGTTGGATTTTCGAGTTGGATTTTCGAGTTGGATTTTTGAGTTAGGATTACGAGTTGGATTTTCGAGTTGGATTTCGAGTAAGGATTTCGAGTTGGATTTCGAGTTGGATTTTCGAGTTGGATTTTCGAGTTAGGATTTCGAGTTGGATTTTCGAGTTAGGATTTCGAGTTGGATTTTTTTTGACAAAGCAAAACCCATTACAATTATTGAAAGCTAACCATAAACAGGCTAACTGGAGTGCATAGTAGGCTAACCAAAGTGAATAGTAGGCTAACAGGAGTGTGTAGTAGGCTAACCCGAGTGCATAGTAAGCTAACTGGCGTGTATAGTAGGCTAACCGGAGTGCTTAGTACGGTAAGCAACTTGAAAATCCAACTCGAAATCCTAACTCGAAATCTAACTCGAAATCCAACTCCAAAATCCAACTCGAAAATCCAACTCGAAATCCTAACTTGAAATCCAACTCGAAATCTTAACTCGAAATCCAACTGGAAAATCGAACTCGTAAATCCAACTCAAAATCCTAACTCGAAATCCAACTCGAAATCTTAACTCGAAATCCAACTGGAAAATCGAACTCGTAAATCCAACTCAAAATCCTAACTCGAAATCCAAGTCGAAATCCTAACTCGGTGAATAGGCAACCTCCATTGAGGAGTTGAATAATGAATGCAAATATTTCACAAAGTAAGAAGATCAGCAGCAACCAAATGCAGATTAAAGCAGCTGGGTAAAAAAAGAACGAAACTGAATAAAAACATATTTCAATTATAACTAATATAAACTAGATACCTGATTTACTTTGCTGTTGTCCACTTTGCACAGAGCATTCTATACCAAGTTCAACAAAACTTGACTGTAGCCAGTAGGTATTCTTCATTCATTGCGGCTTAATGGCAGAATATAACAATACCTAAAAGAAGGATTGACATAATAATCTATTAAAAACCACCACACTAGCTCTAATTAATGGCCCTGTTTATAAAAAGAATTTATAAAAAATTCTGTCTTATTTAATGGATCTCATCAAATATAATAATATTAGCCTCTTTCGTTTATACACTCAGTGTAGTGACCCTTCCTTCCTACAATGGGATATTTAGCTTTTCTTCTTGGAGATTTCTTGTTAACTTACTTGTATAGAAAAAACATTGCCATTGCAAAGATACACATTCAACACTGTCATAGTGATAGTCAATGTAAGTTTGCATACACAGCTGCATACAGTGTCTAAAATGGCATGAATTACAAGTAGAGCGAACAATTGTGTTTTGTAAAATTACTAAAAATAATTAACTAAGATAGTTTTATGTGGAAATAAACTGAGTTTTTTTTTTGTTTCTGCTAAGGTGTGGTAAAAACGTGTCAACGCAAGAAATTCGCAACGTAACGATCTCTTAGCGTATTCGTCCACGACCCTAAAATAGTTCGTTCAAACGAATTCCAACAGCGAGTAAATAAGAATAAATAGATGAATTAAAAAAACTAAAACACTAAGTTTAGCTGGGAGTTTAAATAAAAACATTAAGTCATTAACAGCTCATGAATTAATCGGAGGCGAAGCGGCCGCAGTTTTTCGTATTATTATCCAACCGCGTAGTACATGTGTAAGCATATAATTACAGATTTTCACAAAAAACATGGACTTAGTGTATTCAGTAAAGTCAAAGTTTGTTACCTCATATTTGAAGTCGGAGAATGCTTGTCAATTCACAGCAATTCAGCAGGACAAAGCTTTCAACCAGCTCATGAATTAATCGGAGGCGAAGCGGCCGCAGTTTTTCGTATTATTATCCAACCGCGTAGTACATGTGTAAGCTATAAATTATAACTTACTCCAGCACCACCGACCTTTGAATTATCTGCGAAGGTCTATTTCAGCCTTTTCCATCCGTGTAGCTATTGACACTTCTTTTTTCCTTCACTTCAGTTAATTGCGTTTAGCTCAATTACTAGAGCTGGTCAGCCGCCGAAACGGTAGAAACTCGCTCGCTCTCCACCTGTGCTTTTTTTTCGGATCTCCCCGTAAGCCCTTATCGTTTGCCATAACTTCCATGATGTGTAAAGCCTTTAGACGGGGTAGACCGAGAAATATTTACGGAGACATTTCTTTTTCCTGCTCGGTTTCTCCTTGTGCTTCGTTCAGCTTTCAAACTGACCGGGTTGTTCACTTTGTCCTTCATGTAAATCTAAATGGACTGACCATGGAAAAGAACTTGCGCCCGCGGACCAATAGCAATGCTATCACTTGGTCAGCGGTCAACTTAAAAAAAACACGCGACCTTGACTTGTTCTAAACCTGAGCCCGCGATATGGTCATGTGATACTGGTCAGCGGATACGTTGTTTTGACAGCTGTCAATTGACCATAAAATGGATGTCCAATATCAAAGATCTTAGTCGATTACCTCACTCATTTCTGGCGAAGGAGGCAGAAGATTGTCTCCCCTCCCCCCTCTGCTTGGGTTGCCTTGGGACTCCCCTCCCCCTCCCCGAGAGTCTGTACGCGCGCGCGGTCGACGGGCGTACGCACCAAATTTTTTCGGCCTCCTGGGTTTACAAAAATTCTCTCGTACCCGCATTACCGATGGTGCTCCGCTCCGCGCGCTGGCGCGCGCTGTAGAGCTCCGCTATAAGCTAACTATTGTGCAAAACCTTACCTTGGAAAGACACTTGCCTACAACAGGCGCAACGATCGGAGATCCGGTGAAAGAAGACTCCATGGAGCTACACGAGAAGATAAGCTGTCTTTAGGCGAACGAAATTATCATTCTAGCGAGTAAAAAGCTTCTTAAAAATGGATTTGTAGACACACTTCGACCCTGCTTAGACCCGTTACAAATCAACCGCTAAAAAGTCAGAGCCAGAGAGGACGCCGGGATTTAGTCATCTTGCGCATGATCGGTTCGGAACCAGTTCTTCCCGGCCGAAGCAGACAGAAAGATAATAGGACGCGATGTTCTTTCCGCATACAATAAATAAACTAGTAATAGTTCTCACTATAAAGCTGCCCCCGCCTTTTTATAATTTGTTTTTTGTCGCCTTTAAGTGCATCTGTCACAGAAAACCGACCATCTATGTATGGAGGTTATGAAATTCGAAATCCTTGATTCCCACTATTTTTTGTGGAATGATAGCATTACATGTGCCGATCACAATGAGCATAAAAGTTTGACTAGCTGCTTTTAATAAGCCAAGAAATTGGGCAGCCTTTTTTCCGTGATCCGAGGACAAAATTTTATCTTCAAAAATAACAAAAATAATGCATATTTTTTTATTTATTTTCATGAAGTGATAAAAAGAAGGCATCCTTCTTTGGCAATATATGGAAAGGGGGTGGTATATGCTCTTAGGCATTACCGTACCCAAATTCGCAAGTAGCCAATCAGAAGCGAGATCTACTGTCCTGATATCCTACGATATCAAGTCACTGACCTGATATGCCCCCATATCACGGTCACTTTGAAGTAAAGTAGTGTTACTGTGTGATGAATTGAAAAGACGTTTTACCAATAGAACAGAACTTCGTAATTTAAATTTAGCGGTGTTAAGCCGTCGTAAAAAGAGAAAAACTTTCCCGCCAAAACTAAACTTGAGCGCGCTTGCCAATTGCGCGATGTTTGCCGACGAGTACTGAGACATTCAGAGTGAAAAAATTGGAGTCGGAATTTCCAAGTTTTTCGCTAAATTTAATTTTGAAATGTAGAGAATGAAACTCTAAACAAACGAGTGGAAAAGGCAGAAGAGGAACTTGGTAAAAGTGTCGAAGACCAAGTCATCACAATTTACAGTACGTACCTTGCAAGCATGGCTTCAACAGAGCGATAAATATAACCGGATTTTTTGCTGAATTTGGGTACGGTAAATACCTAATCGTACCTTTTTGGTACGCTTCGGCTGCATATCAGGCTCGTTTGGTCTCGCCATGGGTATTTTGGCTCGACTGCGTCTCGCCAAAATACGAACCATGGCTCGACCAAACTCGCCTGATATGCAGCCGAAGCGTACCAAAAAGGTACGATTAGGTATAAATATCATTAAAATTGCCTGCCATATCAAGGCAAAATATTCAGGGGTGGTCAAAAGTGAGTATCTATTTTAATTGTCAGACACCAGCATATTTTCACTTTTTTTAAAATGCCACTTCTCCATGCTCCAGCAATTTTGGGCTTCCATTCATATATGGATGTAAAGAAGATGGCCCCAGCTTTAAAAAGCTGTGAAGAACTTATTGGGCAATTGCATATTATGGATCTCATGCGCTGCTTCTTCTACCTCTATTTTGTAAAAAAATGGGTATTTTTAATGTTTTAACAACCTGTTGTCGGTGAGAAGTTTTAAATGAGATTTAAAAAACCATAACGTTTGACAAGACATTTACTGTCACAATCACACTGTTTCATCATTTCTCTTACTTTTTTTGCAAATAACGTTGAAAACCTGAGTGTTTTGAATTGGTAAGGCGAGGGGGAGGGGGTGGGGAGGGGAGGCAGAAAGAGCCTCCTCTTTACTTTCAAAAGTAATTAAGCTATTGCGTAGAAACTTTTTTGGAATGCTAAGCGCCCTAAACCTCGTAGGTTGATTGTGGTAACGTTTTAGCAGTGACGTCATATAACGTCAAAATGACGTCATCAACTTCAAAATCTTCACTTTCAAAATTTAAGATTGTTAGAAAATATCTAGAAATTTGCAAAAATGAATAAAAAATGAAAAATAAGTTTTACGTACAAAAAGCCTGAAATAGTTTTAAAAGAAACTGAAATTAATTTTTAAAATCTTTTGAAGGCGAAAATTAAACCATGAGGGTATGATCGATAGGGTGGGGTCAATATGCGGAAATGTGTTAATGGTTTGGTCATACTTCGTATCTAAAACACTGGACTATTGGAAAATTGAAAAACAATCTGAATAATGGCGAAAATTGACGTCAGCGAGCACAATATGCAACTTTGTTGTCGCCATCGTGCATGTCTTAAATAATACGTACCTAGCTGAACTAAACTCTAAGCTTCTTAGACAGAATGTGGCCAAAATAGTCCAACATCATAGTACTCCATTCCATGTTACTTCCTATTGCAAGTACAACAACTTAAAACATTTGTTAAAGCATCCTTGTACGGGGCTTTACGACGCTTAAAGTTCTCAGTGTCTATGTCAAGTAAGTCGCAAATGTCTTTCAGATCAGCAATACTGAATTTCTTTTCTAGTTTCCCATCTGCAGCTAACTTGCACAGGTTGTAGGACTTGTAGGTGATGGGATGCTCCAAATTCAGGCTGCCAAAAACAACCTTCTTTCTACGTGTGATGTCCTCTTCGCGTTCCTGCATCTGCTCTTCATCCAAAAATTCTTCTTCCTCCTCCAGACTGGCAGCTGCGTTTAAAGAACCGTGTTTCTTTTTTGCTGTTGCAAGACGGGAAAAGTATGATGCAATCTGTTGAGAACTGAGACAGTCACTTCCAACAAATAGACGATTACCCTTAACATCTCGTTCTCTGCTCATTTCCCGAGCAACTTGAGTTGGCGATGCCTTATTTCCTGTTTCCTCGCCAATAAGGAATCTGTCATTAAGATACGCTTTAACGGTTTCAGAAAACCGGGCAGACTTGTGTGTTTTTAATGCCCATCCCATGGTAATATTGTTGACCCCCTGTCCACTCTGCTCAGACTCACATGAAAAGTTAGCGGCGAAAAGTGGCTTTGACAGTTCGTCATTTATCATATCAGCATAGCGACGCCTTATGTGATCAAACTGAGACTCCCTATGTAAGCGACGAACGTGATTACCGAAATCTAGGTGCCTCTGGAGCTCTGTTTCAGTATCGAAAGAGCAGATACACCCGTCAATAGGGCATTCAAATAACGTATCCGTTTCAACTTCTTCAGTACCTGTAGGAGATGCCGTTTCCCCTTCAGTGTGTTTGGAACTCCCTGCCATTGCTCCGCTGGAACGGCATGTTTCCGGAAAGGCCTGTAGTACCTTAACCTTTGGAATTTCAATTGATGGCATATCGTCTTGTAACATGCGTTCTCCTTTTCCAATGTCAAACGCCTTCCAAAAGCGCATGCCACCTTCTTCGTAACGAATGTTGTGAATCTGACTAATTCCTTTTATTTTCACGTTTTTCACGTCAATTTGGCTGGATCGCTGTGGCATTTCTGCGACGCTCACTCGGCATCCCTTCACTCCACCATTACTTTCCAGGGCCTTTTTTAGATCACGCGCTGTCAGAATGTCGGTCTTCGTCTCTGCCACAAAGCGTCTTGCATGTTGCTTCATTGTCGCTGTCTTTCGATCGCATATATCTTTGCCATGTTGAGCTTCGCTGAAATCATAGCCAATGACTCTGATGCCAGTTTCATGACCAATACTGGGGAGGCTTGTCAAAAGATATCCCCCGTTATAACAACCGGCGTTGTCTGATCTTAGATAAACTCCTGTTAGCTCCGGATACAGCTCCTTAAGTGTAAAGAGCGTGTTCTGGGTAATTGAAGCCACTGTGATCTGGTTCTGATCGCAACTGTCGAAGACATGGACAAAAACGTCTACTGATAATGAGCATTCTTGTGTTTTTCGTATCACTGCTGTGACATGCCAGTTGATACCACGCTTTCCATAGAACTCAGCTGATTTTTCCCTGAAGTGCAGTGGCAAAAATTTCATCGCCCAATCTTCCACCAAAAGGGCTTCAGTAGGTTGTAACTGATCAAGGACCTCCTGCTTTCCCTCCTCTTGATTCACACTTCTCAAAATGTGAGCTTTCCATTGTTTTATCTTGTCTTTACTGTCATCCAGCAGGAAACGAAGATCACATATGTCGTCACTAGCCATGGTGCACTGCTCAGAGATCTTTCCTATTTCCTCCTCTAACGACAAAAATAGATCACGTAGTTCCTGGCACCTATCACACTCGAGTAAGTGGCTATGTGTACAGCTCTGCTTCAATTGTTCTTTCTTAGGGTCGCTTAGTGCAAAGAATCGACAATGGTCAGGAGACACAGAGAAATTGTCGCTTGTTGAATCGTTCACGACATGTGTGCTGTAGTCCTGCTTAAGGTAACGTTTGCAAGATAGGGCCAATGAACGCAGCCTGTCAGCCTTACTATCGGGCATTCCTCCGTCATAGAGCTTGCTGATAACTTCTTCTAAATTTTCAAATGCCTCTGATCCGTCCGCAGTGTAGTTGTCCAGACCTTGAAGAGATTTTCTTGTCGATGCGGGGCAGACTTCAAGAATTCTGAAGAAAGTTCTTACACTGGCCGGTTTAAATCCACTTTCGTCACAAATCTTCGTGTACTGGGCGATGATTCGCGCTGGAATCAATTTTCGTATTGGTTTTGGAACCACTAGTTCCACTCCACTTTCAAGTTTAATTTTGGAAGTACCGTATGCTGTGTCTTGCGAAATCATGTCGCTTGTTATAAACCTTAAAAAGTGGTCAACTTTGTTTTCACTGAGGTAGAACCTGTGAATTGGAGCTGTAGGCACTGCAATGCCTGGTCCATGTTCTTTACAATGCTTTCTAGCCTCCTTTATACGGAAATCTGTCAAACCAGGAATAAGGTCTTTCAATTGCTTTCTCGTAAAATTTTGGGCAAATATTGACAGAATTTCTTTTCTCGATTTTGAAGACTGTGCATTGTTATAGGCATCAATGAGATTCCGTAAAGTGCTGTCCGAGAGGGTGTTAAGAGAAAGTTCTTCATCTTCATCGTCGTTATCGTTGTTGCCAAGACCCATTATTGAACTGTTTTTCAAGTAATTCCAAAGCTCTTCACCTTGGCCAGGGGCAATTGATTCCAAAACTGGTCTTACTCCTTGTTTAGCGAACGATGCATAATGATGTTGAGTACGAGGGTGCAAATCGTTCCACTCTTTCATAAGAACAGAATCCAGATGTCTAAATGGCTCACTTATCCCAGTCGCTTCATGTAATTTGTACACATACTGGTTGTAGGCTGTTTTTGCAGTGGCTGGTGTAAGTGGTTGTTTGTAATCTTCGTCGCTTATTAAAGAATCTTCCATACCAGACGGGCTGCTTAACACTTCAGGTGGAATAGGAAACCTTTTACGGGGTGTGATACTCTTAGCTGCAATATTCTCTGAAGATGGCTGCTGTGAAGACTTAAATTGTTTCAGATAACAAGCGTGCTTTTCCCGACACTGACGGCACACACCTATGATATGTATACAAATTACGGGTATAAGATTCATATTTCACATAAACGGATAGATGTCTAAGTTCGTTGACCAAAAACATAAGGGTGGCGGTACATGCGTTGTTTACGCTTCCTTTAATTCCGCGAATGATAGCACACTCTCAATCTAACCTAAATCTACCTTCCCAAAGATCAGAGAAGAAACTGTATAACATCTCCTTTCCTCCATGCAGAATGTCAAGCTAGCATTAAAAAATGCCAGATTGTGAAGAAAATTCGACGATATTGATCTTTTTTACTACGCCTGGTTGGATAGTTAGACCATGTGGTCTTATGTTTGATCCCAGTCCCCTAACAGATAACACAACACGCCTCAACATTGATAAAAGCAGAAATGTTTATACATAGTTAGGGACCCTATTCCCCTTACAAACTCGACACCACCTACTGGCAACTACCGTCATAGCATACAATTATAAAAAAGTAGTACCCCCCCCCCCCCCGCACCTAACCCCAACCCCCTAAAGTGTGTGAAGAATGTATATATATAGGTGAATAAAGACGTTTAGGGAGAGAGCGCGTGTAGTGAGCGAACTGACAATAAATCAGTGTCTGGCAAAAAAGAGAGATTATTTTGTTCTGCTTTCCCCTGCGTTGCTGGCCCGGGGGTTGGGGGGGGGGACTCCCATATCAAAGAGACTGGGATGCTCGTCGTCTCGCCTGCGGGTGTAAATTTCGGATTTTGGACTCTTAGTTTAAAAATGTTTTAAAAAGGTATCTTTTAGGGGTCAAAGAAGCGTGAGTAACGCCCAGATTGGTCTCCTTTCGGGGTTTAATTCAAAATTTCCGAGGAGCATCCCTGTCTGTTTGATATGGGAGTCCCCCCCCCCGGGGGTTGCTGGTTTACCGTATGCAACTTTCAGGCACGGTGGCACGAGGCGAGTTGTCTTGCAACTTGTCTCGCTGCGATAGATTACACGCAAAAATAACTTCCGTGACATCCACTCAAATGGACATGTTTCGGTATACGATGTAGCAAGCCTTGCACGAAAGGAATCAAAGCCTCTTTTAATAACGAGCAACAACGCTGTAACACCTTACACGAGTTTGTAACGCCTCCTGGAACTTGTCGCAAAGGCGCAACAAAAATGCGAGACATGTTGCATGAAACATTGGCAAGTGTAACGGGGCCGAACAAATATACACAGATTAATTACAAGATACTACTTGAAACACTTACGGGATCCAATAATACAGTGTAAACCATACATTAACATGATTTCTTTCGCCATATCCGGTGTGATGTATCTATCAGGAATTGAAACCTTTCGTTTCTGAGTACTTTGAGTATGTTCGGGATGACAGCAAGCGGTTGAAGGTCTCCAGTGTTTGGCAAGCTCAAAGCGATGTGCCGAACATATTGTCAAGACATTTTTTTGCTCATCATTTACATCTTGAATGCCTAAAATAATATCAAGTATGTCTAATTTAATTTTTGTTCAGGGTTCAATTCTAGGAATAAAATAGTCTAAAACTTTAATATTAGGTAATTTGTAAATAGTGATGTTTAATTTATGAGAAGTTCAAGTGCAAAAGTAAGGCAATTCAGTCGGCTTGTTACGTTTAAAACGGTTACCTGCTCTGTTTAGAAGTAAATCTTTTTCCTGAATTTTCCATGTTTCAAGTTGAGCTGTCAAAGTCTCCAGCGAAGTCAGCAGAAGTTCGTCGTTTCCTTCTCTCACTTGTCGATTGCCACAAGGAATTAATTGAGCTTGCCGCTCGCGCAAATGAACAAAACATCTTTTCTTTCCTGCATTCACCGTCAAATCGTTGAAAAATATATAGATCTAAGAAACTTCTTGTGCATATGCTACCTTTCGGTTAGAAAATAACTAACAAACGGATTCAAATAACATTTCCCTTTTATCAATCGTAAAATTTTAGCTGCGAAACGCAAAATCAAGTTCAGCCAATGAGAGGTCTTTGTTCCCACGCTTTACAACCGCGGCTCTCGCGCCGTAATTATATCAATAACTATGTAAACCACTTAAGGAAGATTGTTACATTCCTAGATCTATCCTTAGTACATATGCACAAAATACCGAAAAAGAGCTGAAAATTGTAAAGGATTAATTGAAGGCCGCAGGCATAAATTTCGTGAGGTGAGGTGTCTGTTGAATATTGACTTTATAATTTCGTCGTTTATAAACCCTTTTGAAGACTTTGAATGACACATCCTTAAACGTGCGAAGGACCTTTTTGGCACGCTTATAAAAGTATTGCTAAATAATAAAATAATGTTACTCATCCTTAGGCCTGAATACTCATTATAGCGAAATAAATATATTCCACACGAATGAAACAAACACCGTTTTCTTTAGTGTCACGCAACGCGAAGCTGGCTGAATAGTCTAAAAGTACTTATGAAAAATTCCTAGAAAACAAAATTGCCCGAGCATTTTTATTTTTTATCTTAAAATATAGCTCCTTATCTTTGTCTCGGAGCATTCGTTTTATTAATAGAACGCTGGAATGCATAATTAAAGGATCTTAAAAAACACCACTTTTAAGGCAAAAAACACCAACCAACTAGGACACGTTATTCACGAAGGTTATGAAAATGAAATTCCTCAGATACAAAATAAATTCTTACATAGTCTCATTCAGTTTGCATTATTCTTCACTGCTATTAACTTTATTTTGATTCCTTGCGTCTTGGAGTTGTAAAAAAAATGTTTAAAAATTGTCAATATTTGCTTTTTTGAAGGCGATAAATCGCCTACAGTTTAGGCTTGACCTTTGACCTTCACTTTTTTTGTCATATAAAGGTCTGACAAATTTTAAACTGTGTCACGTTAATGGCCATAAGAAGTACTTCAACCACACCAACTTTCGTCGAAATCGGTTATTTTAATTTTCACGGCTCTGGTCGGCTCACTGTGACAGATGCACTTAATTATTAATGCCGATGGACTGCACAATTAGGCTTCTTTTTTACTGTGTCATGCGGAATTTCTGGTTGTGTGACACCGTTACGTCCTAAAAATATTCACAAGTTCAAGTCGAATTATATTACCTAGCGCGCGTAAATAACACCTAGCGGAAATAACACATAACACATTATTCGTGATGACAAAACACAAGCTTATTCCTGGGCTTATAACATTCAAAATAAACTTACAATAATTTCCAGGCCAAAAGCCTAAAAAATTCCACGAGTAACAAAATATGGCACAAGATTCGAGAAAACAACCCACTCTTTGGATCAAATAATCTGACAGTTTGTTAGCGAAACGAATTACGTTGTACTTTGTACTACATGACAAAGTTCACGCTTTTGTTTATTACTCGTTGTAACTTGTAAGATGTATACGATACAACAAACCTCCGAAAGCAAACCTTACAAATGTAACGCTTGGAACATAGGTAGCCGGCAAGTAGCCAAGAACACGAAACCAATTGCTCGAAATCTTTCGACGTATTACTAACAAACATTTGCTTCAAATATCACTTAACACAACCAAAGCAGAGAAACCGCTCAAACAAATCTGTGAACACGCGTAGGCCAAAACCGGAAAACAAAACGCTGCTAGCAGATGGTGAAGCTCGAAACGCGAAGGTGACCAAACGCGACCTCGTGGTTGCAAGTACCCGACACCACCGTGCGCGCTTGCAAAAATATTACCCGTCACGACTGTGCGCGCCTAGTTTCGTCAAATCGAGAATGCTTCGCCCACTACAGACACATTTCTTACTTTTTCAACAAATATTCATTGTCCTTGTATGTATACACCCGGGGTCTCCTAGTGTGCCTCCTCCAGAGGCCAAAACCCTGCAGAGGCCAAAACCCTGCGGGGGCAATAAATAAATAAATAAATAAATAAATAACTAAATAAAGGAATAAATAAATAAATAAATAAATAAATAAATAAATAAATATTATGATATATATATTATAATGATATTCTTCTGGCCGGCCAAAGTTACAATAAAATATATGGAACAGAACCACGATATAACAATCCTCGATATTACAAAATCCTCGTTTTAACGAACATAATCCAAAGATCCAAACGTAAAATGTACCCCGATATTCATTACATCGAGGTTTTCGATAAAGCGAACTCTCGATATATTGGCATTTCTAAAAGCAATGTGTCACTAAAGCTTATCAAACATATAATTAATTGAAAAATAAATAAGCAGACAAATAAATAAATGAATAAATAACACAGATTTCGACTTGTGTACTTTTACAGAGTACAGAGTCCTGACGTGCACTTTTTCAGATATTATACAGAGCCCTGCTTATTATACCTACTTGTACCTTTTTGGTACGCTTCGGTTGCATATCAGGCGAGTTTGGCAGAGCCATGGTTCGTATTTTGGCGAGACACAGTCGACCAAAATACCCATGGCGAGACCAAACGAGCCTGATATGCAGCTGAAGCGTGCCAAAAAGGTACGATTAGGTATTTACCATAACCAAATTCAGCCAAAATCCGGTTATATTTCTCGCTCTGTTGAAGCTATGCTTGCAAGGTAAGTACGAAAATTGTGTTGACTTGCATTGGTCTTCTACACTTTTGCCAAGTTCGACGTTTGAGTCGGTGTCGCATTTCTGTCGGATAATGCGACAAGACTAGTCGAACACGCGGCAGAAATTCGACAGCCGATTCAGACGTTGAACTTCTTCCGAATCTAATTCGTTTAATTGAATTCGACAGGCAGATATGCGACGTATGAACCAGGCCTAACATGCGTTTCGCAGAACCCTGCCTATGCGCTTTTACATACATTTTACATAGCCCTGCTTATGCGCTTTTACATACATTTTACATAGCCCTGCTTATGCGCTTTTACATACATTTTACATAGCCCTGCCTATGCGCTTTTACATACATTTTACAAAGCCCTCCTTATGCGCTTTTACATACATTTTACAAAGCCCTGCTTGTGCCTGTTACAGACATTATATAAGATTTGAAGCTATTATGCAAACACTCAAATCCTCTGTAAAACGTAGATTTACAGACTTAATAAAGAGATTTTGTCAAGTCTGTAAATTATGGTCAATGCTTCATACTCTGAGCACTAAGAATTCACAGACATTTTATAAATATTTTGTCTTATTACAAAATACAAAAAGTACGCAAAATGTATGTAAAACCATAATTTACAAACATTCTGTTATGACGGTGAAAGAAGACCTTAAAATTTCTTTTTATAGAAAGTCTGTAGAATTTAAATTTACAGAAATTTAACCAAGTCTGTAAAGGGTTCAGTTTTTCCAGTGAAGAAGGAATAATAATTCAATTGAATTGATCAGTATCAAGTTGTGACTTTGACTGATTGCGAAATATGGTAGTTTTGGCCGAAAAATTCCAGAGGAACACATTAGGTGGGTTGGGGAAGCACTGGACTATCCTTCCACTGTACGAGAAAATATTTTTTTTTTAACAACCCTTTTTCCCTGATCAACAAAATTGCTTTATCATTACCTTTATTAATTTTGGTGATGCTCTTTTTCAGATACTCTATTTTGTCCCCAGTGTCTTTCAGTCGTTCAAATACTTGAGGGCCTGAAAGATATTGGAGATGAGGTTGTTTGTGCTAACTGTTTGAGTAACAATTTTACTATTTCGGTAGTGTATTTGGTTGAGTAGACCAAATCAACTCATCGAACTCTCTGTCTCTGGAACCATGGGAGACACAACCTTGTTCCCAGGGCTTTTCCTTTGGTAATTTGGAAGGGGCGAGGGAAAAGCCCTAAGAACGAGGTTGGGAGAAGACAATGCCTTACATAAAAAAGTTCTTTTAAAAAATGAATGTACTCAATTTACTCTTACGACACCTTTACAAGTAATGTTTGGAAGACATGGTGACTGCTAACACATACAAACAGGGCCTTTCTGAAAGGGCACTGATATGAGCTGTTGGCGAGAGAAACGAAAAAAGGGGAAACCAGTTAACCAGTGAACATTTTCATAATTCACTTTAAGAGAACAGTTAACACTTTCCTTATAGATCAAATTTTGCGTTGAACAATATCGTTCACTTTTCTAATGATTGTGTATTTCATCTCTCTTCAGAGGAAGAAGCGTAAATTATAAGGTCTTGTTTATTTGTAGGAAAGTTGTACCCTGTAATCATGGAAGAAAATTGTTGAAACACTCCCAGAAAATAGTCCTTTACTCTATAAACGTGAATTCTCCTATACCTCCTAGTCACATGTCGTCCTCTCCCTCCTTTTCCAATGTTGTAATCAAATAACCATCAGCGAAGCGGTTTTCCACATTGTTTGTGGGGGGAGGGGAGTTCCACGTGTTGCTGCTGTACACAGTCTGACAAACGATGTGGGAACTGGGCAGGAACAAGACACCACTCTTTACCTTGCCCGGGGGGACTCCCATATAAAAGGGACGGGAATGGTCGTCAGAAAATGTGAATTAAATCCCCTAAAGGAGAGCTAGACCAATATAGGCGTTGTTCAAGCTCTTTTGTTGCCTTTTCTGACCAAAGACTTTTTTATACAAAATTGAACATGCTAACATAGAAGTTTAAAATTGTAGCAACTGAACTGATATTATATGAATAACGAATAAAGAAAGAAGACATATTTTGGTGTCTGTTTCAAAACAAACTCTAGTGCATAAGCTTTAGACCATAGCAATTGGTGTTAACGGGGGGGGGAGGGTGGTGGTGGACGTATTACAAGCGAAGCTTGCGATGTATTTTTATTGCAAAGATAAAATATAATCCAATCTTGAAATTTTAGGTGTTCACGTTTTGTAAAAAGAGCGAACTTTTACGGGAGATTAAGTTGTGATCCGTCCCTCTACAGTTAAAAGATCAGAGCACTTCCGGTCTTCTGGTGGCAACTACTTTAATTACTCTTTGACCTTACTTCGTTTTCACACTATTGAATAGTAGCATCTGATAACTGAAAAATTACTGAATTGAGATCTTGCTCGCGCTCTTTTCATTGAGACCAGATTAGAGAAATTTCTGCTTACGTAAGGACCTGCACAGTTTACATTAAGTAGAAGTACGCCGCCTGTGCACAAGAAACGTTTGCATATTTTCTTTAGATCATGAACTAGTGTCGAAATCATGTTCTTTCTAAAATTTTCACTGTCATCCAAATAGTATCTGGTCAAAGCAAAACAACGTGACCAGTATCAACAGATCATTTTTACAAAAAATTAAATCAAATATAAGTTATAGAAAACTTAAACTTAAAGCTGTTAGGCAATCTGTTCAAGCAAAAAGTCTACAAGATGCTTTGAAGAGGAAGGGGTGCTTAACTAGTTAGCTCTAGCTCTACCCGTTTCCATATTTGCAAGTTCATTAAAATGTTAAAATCGGATATTAAACTGAGAACGTATTACCAAAAAAAGCTGTGAATTCAAAACCAATAGCTAAAGGAATTCTGAGAACTTTTAAGTCGTACAATAAGTAAGAAATTCCTGTTACGTTCATCTCGTGGAAACGCGACCGACAAGGTTTTGAGAAAAATTGCTGTTCACTGACATCAACTGATGTTACTTAAAAACAGATCGCCAAATAAAAGTAGCAAAAACTAATTAAACCAACTTAAAATAAAAATTAATTATACCAAAGAATTGAGCAGATCCGACCAGCTTTAGGTCAAGAATGTCAGAACTATAAGGTCTGCACAGTGCTCCCTCACATCAAATAAGGGACAAATAAAAGATAACTTGAACGTTTTTGAATACCTGCTCAGGCGCCTGGCCTGGAATCGAAAAATTATTCGTAGCCTTTCGGGACGACCTCCGATCGCTATCCGAGATTATAAATAGAGTGACTATTCTCAGAGCTCAGAGCGATTTCGAAGATTTTTCGCTTCCAGGTCTCACACCAACTGACCACGAATATTTATTCGGTTCCAGACCTACTTCCAGCAGACCGCGTACATAAAATTCAAATTAGCAGCTGCAAAACAAAAGTCGCTTTTCTATATAACTTTTTTTTTACTTAGAAATGAAAGCTGACTGCAAGCAAATCAGAGTGGAACTAACCGCAAGCACACTGGAGTGCGTGTGTTCCAGTCTTACAAGGGATTTCTTATTTTTGAGTATCTATTCAAGTCACTACCGATTTTATTTAAAGGAGAAGTTCACTCCAGAATGGCGATTTATTTTCTTTACGCCAATAAAGAGTTCACACAAAGATATGTTATTCACCAAAATTTTAGCCTCCAACGTTCGCTATAATCCTACGAAATCTTTCCCAAAACTCGACAAGTGAACGCCGCCATCTTAGAGCTGGTAATTTATGCGTGACGTCAAAGAGCTCAGCCTGAAGTTTGGCGGGAAAATTTTAATAGTCAAAACTCCTTGTTTTTTGTATCTCTTGGAGCTCTGTTTAAGCTAAATGGAGCTGCACAAACAGGCATTTTGACAGACAAAAGCCACTTCGAAGAAAGAAGAAGTTTCGAGTATTTAAATTTTCCCGCCAAACTTCAGGCTGAGCTCTTTGACGTCACGCATACATTACAGCTCCAAGATGGCGGCGTTCAGTTGTCGAGTTTTGGGAAAAATTTCGTAGGGTTATAGCGAACGTTGGAGGCTCAAATTTTGGTGAATAACATTTCTTTGTGTAAACTTTTTATTGACGTAAAGAAAATAGATGGCCATTCTGGAGTAAACTTCTCCTTTAAGAGAATGTATGTGAAGTTGCTTTCCACATCACTCCCCCTGCCCTGATAATAAAAACTTCAAATAGCATCTCATCAATAAAATATATCACAAGTGAAAATTCATTTCGGCAAGTTTAGTTCCAAAACGTAACATCGAATTTTTATAGGTTAATAATTTACAAGTAGCTCGTGGATCTTGAGGCAACAATCATCAGCAAACAAATTATGCCAAAGGTTTGTTGGAAGGATTTGTTTACTTTTGTTCAATGACTAGCAAACTTTAATTTCTTGTCACGTGTTTCATTCATCAAGCTTTAGTTCTCGTGTTAGATCAAAAAGTCTCCATCTGAAAAAAAAAAACGAATAAGAACAAAAAATTAATTGTTCTTGTACAGAGTCAACTGTCATCTTCCAGAGAAACGTGTTTACTATTAAAACGATAACTATTAAAAATAAAAAAATATCTTACATTTATAACCAATACCCACATGTGAATAAATTTTGGATTAAAAAAAAAATAGCGGGATTATATTGGCGTGGGACTTTTCTTTTCAAACGTTTTTGTTATCACATCTGCACGTAAAACTTTCACATTAATGGTTCAGCATAACGATATAAAACACAAAACAAGTTCAGCAGTCGTAACCCACCCTTCTAAACTACACGTAACATTGTTCCCTTTAACCTTTCCGTACATTGCAATCGCTAACAAATTTACATACACTTTCATTTACCCTGCCGCGGAAGGCACCAAATTTCCTTCGCGACTAGCGATGAACCCTCGAAAACGTGATAAGATCATGCTTTAGCGAATTCTAAACCCATACATCCCAGGGAAAAAACCTCTCGTACAAAAAAAAGGTCAGCTTCGAGCCAAAGTGGCGCATACTGCCGGAGCTTATTCCGGTTTCCTTAGCATTAAGCAGCTAGGAGTATTTCTACTCCCCCCTGGATGGGATGCTAGTCCATCGCAGGGAACCCCCCAGCATTATTTCGCCGGTACCCATTTATACACCTGGGTGGAGAGAGGCACTATGAGAGTAAAGTGTCTTGCCCAAGAACACAACACAGTGACCACGACCAGGTCTCGAACCTGGACCGTTCGATCTGGAGTCCAGCGCACTAACCATTAGGCCACCGCGCCTCTCGTACAAAGGGTAACGTTAATTAGACTCTAACGTAAAGTGTCCGGGGAATAGATTATTAACACATAATTTCGTCATAATTCAGTATACTCACTGGTTGGCCGGTAGAGAGCTATCAACAGTACTCGGTAAGGTGCAACACTAAACAATGGCTGTCAGCAGTTTCTGAGTGTTTTTCACCAAACAGTTTCATTCTGATTTCAAGTGCCTGCATAGCTGACACAAGAGCGGACGTGTAGTAGGCATAAATAGATTGTGCTCGGCAACTTTTGAGCAACTTTTAGCGTTTTGAGCAACTTTTTGTAGTAACAGCAACCTAGGGCAACTTTTGCCTTCCTTGGCAACTTTTGAGCAACAAATTGATATAAAACCGATCCAAACCATAAAAGGTCGTTTCATTTCGAAGGATTTTATTAAAACTGGTCTTATCAAAACTGATTTTATTAAAACTAAGGATATACAATAAAATGA